>NC_057789.1:20727929-21101054 GCF_014905175.1 Aphidius gifuensis
GTTGATCTTGATAATAAAAAAAAATGTTTTTTTATTTAAACAATGATGATAGAAACCTTATAAATTAACATTATCTGTTCTTCTTCAAGCTTGACTAATTAATTATAATGAAATTAAATATTTCATGTGAATCTTTTGTTAATAAAACTCGCCATAATTCATCAACAAATCTAGCCAGACTTGCCAGGTCCGGCGCTTTTGCGCCAAATTGGCGCTTTGTCGGCTATTTTGGCGCACAACATTTTCGGTTTGGCGCTTATGCGCCACCTTGGCGCTTTGCGACCTGAGGTCGAAAATTTTTTTTTTTCGGATGGTCATTGTACTAAATTATCAAAGTTGCACTAAATTATCCTAAAGCATGGTACAAAACTACAGGTATGGCAGTAGTCCATCAATTTTTCGTCACAGTTTGCGCAGCCTTTTGAGCCAATAAAAAAGATGCCTTTTCTCAATCGAACCAATCAATGGCTTGCCTTTCACAGTAGCCTTCACACTAGCCAAGCCAGGCTGCGCACTGCTATACCTGTAGTTCTTGTATCATGATCCTAAATAGCTATCGGAAAATGTATCTAAGGAAAAGATGTGACTAGATACATAGGATTAATCTAGATTAAGAAATAATTTATTTGACAACATCCTTTTCTCAGAAGCATTTGCCAATAGCTTTTTCATTAGTGGCCAAATAAATTAATTATTAGTGTACATTAATTACTCAGCCATTTCGTACAATAATTTTGATTAAATATAGAAAATATTACTGAGGGATTAATCAAGACTCAAAATTCATTTATTTATTGCAAAATTTGAGTGATTTAAAGTTTGGCGAAGGAAAAAAAAAAAAATCAAAATCTTGAAAAAAAAACACTTTGAATTAATAACGTCGAAAAAGTTTTTTTTATCAATTTTTTTGTTTTCTCAAATTTTTCAATTATCTGAGAAAAATAATTCATTAATGAAAAAAAATTTTTTTGACCAATAATGAATTTGTCTTGAATTTACACTTTAGGCTTAAATGATAACTTTTTTTTCATAATCTAAGAAGCGTATTTCCAGAAAGAGAAACACGAGGTTTTGGACTATGACATTTCTTTCATAATCCAAGAAGCGAAGTTCTAGAAAAGGGAACGCGTAGTCTTGAACCATAACATATTTGTCATAATCCAAGAAGCGTACTTCTAGAAAGAGGAACATTTGTACATGAACCAAGATATAGTTTTTCATAACCGAAGAAATTTATTTTTTAAATTATATACATTCAGTCATGATCCAAGATAACGATTATACAATTTAAGAAATTTTTTTTTTTTCAAAGAAGAACTTTTTTGTTTAAACCAAAAATTTTATTTTATATTTCGAATGCTTTTTTTTCAAGAACAAAATTCCTATTTTCAAGAAGCTTTTTTTTTTGGGCAATCGGAATTTCTTTTCTTCAGTGTGATAGAAATGCTCCGTCGAATCGACTTAATAATCGAGATAACGTGTTTAACATAAAAATTTTCCATATGCTTATTCATGTTATCTCGATGTTAAGTCAGGCCTGACGTCGATTTGACGGAGCATTTTACCAAGAACAGTTAAACAATATTATTATTATATTATTACATTATTATTATTATTATTATATATATATTATTATTATTATTATTATTATATTATTATTATTATTATTATTATTATTATTATTATTATTATTATTATTATTATTATTATTATTATTATATTATTATTATTATTATTATTATTATTATTATTATTATTATTATTATTATTATTATTATTCTTATTAGTATTTCATATTATTATTATTATTATTATTATTATTATTATTATTATTATTATTATTATTATTATTATTATTATTATTATTATTATTATTATTATTATTATTATTATTATTATTACATATTATTATTAATATTATTACATATTATTATTATTATTAATATTATTATTATTATTATTACATATTATTATTATTATTATTATTATTATTATTATTATTATATTATTATTATTTATTATCATTATTATTATTATTATTATTTATTATTATATATTACATTTTATTATTATTATTATTATTATTATTATTATTATTATTATTATTATTATTACATATTATTATTATTATTATTATTATTATTATTATTATTATTATTATTATTATTATTATTATTATTATTATTATTATTATTATTATTATTATTATTATTATTATTATTATTATTATTATTATTATTATTATTATATGGTTATTATTATTATTATTATTATTATTATTATTATTATTATTATTATTATTATTATCATTATTATTATTACATATTATTATTATTATTATATATTATTATTATATATTATTATTACATATATATATATTATTATTATTACATATTATTATTATTATTATATATATATTATATATTATTATTATTATTATATTATTATTATTATTATTATTATTATTATTATTATTATTATTATTTATTATTATTATTATTATTATTATTATTATTATTATTATTATTATTATTATTATTATTATTATTATTATTATTATTATTATTATTATTATTATTATTATTATTATTATTATTATTATTATTATTATTATTATTATTATTATTATTATTATTATTATTATTATTATTATTATTTATTATTATTATTATTATTATTATTATTATTATTATTATTATTATTATTATTATATATTTTATTATTATTATTATTATTATTATTATTATTATTATTATTATATTATTATTATTATTATTATTATTATTATTATATTATTACATATATATTACATATTATTATTATTATTATTATATTATTATTATTATTATTACATATTATTATTATTATTATTATTATTATTACATATTATTATTATTATTATTATTATTATTATTATTATTATTATTATTATTATTATTATTATTATTATTATTATTATTATTATTATTATTATTATTATTATTATTATTATTATTATTATTATTATTATTATTATTATTATTATTATTATATTTGTTATTAAAAAAATCACAATTAATTAATAATAATAATATTTGATTAGAAATAATAATTTATTAAATAATAATAACTTCATTCAAGATATCAATAATATTAATAATAATAATGATAAATCTAGTTATTTACGACGTTGCCATGTATTTTCGTGGTGCATAAACGACCTGCAATACCGATTCAAGGTCATACATCCTATTTCAATTCACCTCGTATTTACCGATATTTTCCTATTTTTTTCTACATTTTTCTTTATATTTACTGATATTTTCCCATATGTGACGTATTTTTCTACATATTCAGTGATCTTTCCTCATATTTACTGATTTTCCTTATTTATCGTTTTTTTTTTTTATTCAGCGATTTTTTCTTTATATTCAGTATTTTTTCCTTCATATTTACTGATATTTTCCCATATTTATCATTTTTTATCTTTATATTAACTGATTTTTCTATATTTTTCTTTATATTTAATGATATTTTTTATATTTATATTTTATCAATATACAAAAAAAATAATATTTCCTATCAAAAGCTAAGGAAATTCTACGTAAAAAAATACTATTGATTAATATTTTATTTTGTTCTCAAAGTATTAAAAAATAATTTTAAAAAAAAATGAATATGATGGAATTCCCCATACAGTAACTCCGAAAATAATAACAAAAAAAAAATAAAAAAAATACGAGTTTACTGTCTTAATCTAGTCTTGCAACCGACAAATTTTTAAAAAGATCCAAGAGAGTGCGGCCAAGATTGACGTCCGTAGTTTGCAGACTTGCTCATATATACAACTATAAATATATCCCGACATAAAACTGCTAGAAAATTTCAATTGAGTTGAGATCTAAAGATATATTTTCATTTACAATTATTTCTTAAAATATAGTTTTATATATAGAAAAATCCTTTTATTTTTTCCCGGGTTGGATTCTCACTCCACCTTGTGAATATTCAGAATTACCTATAACTGTAGAAGTTGAAAATCAACGACGATCAAAAGAAACACATGGACTACATTGGTTTGATGGAGAAATCGACATAGGAAGAGCCCTCGATATTTTACGTTCAATTGCTAAACAAAGTAAATTATTTATTACATAAGGCGATGAGTCTGTAATGTAATTACAAAATCTTCTTGGTGGAGATATTATAAACGCAGAAAATATGAATGAATTAACTATATTTGTAGCAACAGAATTATCTAAATCTAATTGTATAATTGAAAGATCAAACGAGGCCGCCGATGTTCAATCGTAATTATACGAGTGCCTTCTTCGAGATGATTACAATGTTGTACCGCCTACTAACCACTAGAGTCTGCCACTTTTTTGATACCAAAAGCAAACTTCATATATCGATATATCAACCTATATCTCTACGTTACTCCCTGACTTCATTTGGTTAAGAGCCCAAGTATTAAAACAGATGATTACTAAGTAGGGAAATATTATAATATATTATAATTAATTATTAATTTATTATGGGAGAGCTGTAATCATCTCGAACGAGGCACTCGTATAATAACGACCGAACTTCGGCGGCCTCGTTTGATCTTTCAATTATACTTTATGCCTCGTTCTCGAGATTACAATGTAGATCTTTAGAGTTACTTTTGATACTTTTTTATCAAATAATTTATTTTATTTATATTTGATTTAAAATTACAGTTTTTGCAAATTTATTATTATTTTCAGTAATTGGTCGATTATAAAATCTTTCGAATACACTTGAGACCAACCTGCTGAATTTCTGATAGTGTCATAATCTAGTTCTTTTTTGAATGCAAATGATGTTGATCTTGTACTGTGGGCAATATACTTATCATCAATGCCACATTCAACTAATACATCTTTTATCCATCTGCTGAGTGTTTGTGCTTTACCATGTGGTTCGACATATGATAAAAATAATTGCCCTGATTAATTTTTTTGTATCGTTTCTGTTACATTAATATACTGTTGCAATATTAGTGCAACATATAAACCTGGTTTTTCCTTGTACCAAGAAAAATCCAGGAATGGATTGAATGTACCAGGTCTTGATGTTTAAATGATGTCTTCTATTTTTATTTCCACTGTAGATGCTTTGAACTTAATGCAACTCAATTTAATTAGTGCTAACGACTGTACTCTGAAGCCCGAACAGAGTGCTAACAACATGACCTACTTTTGTATTGAATCTTTCAAACTTAGTTTTTCTAAAAGTATCCATTTATTTATTACATCTAGGACCTGTTGTACCTTCTATGTACAGTTGTACTTTGGTCTGATTATTCTGATAAACTTTCTTTGCTAATTAATGATCTTAATTGATTGTATTTATTTTAATAATCAACATATAGTTATTTATTATAAATTATACATTTACTTTCTCACAGTACGACTACCATACTCTCAGTACTGACTGATATTGTTTGATTGTTGAATCAGCCAATAGAGCCAATAGAACTTTGGCTATTTCTTCTGATGATCCTTTTAATTTAAAGGACCTGGTGATAATATTCCTGCAATCAGTGAAAGGCTCGAAGCCGTTGAGATAAAAGAAGGTCATAAAATAAGCTGGGTTGAATATGAATAGTTTTCTTTTTAACATTTGTTTAAACACTGGAAACCACGGTTGAGTGGTCCAATATGGTACCACAATAACACTACTGGATCCCTCTTCCCTGATCTTTTTCATGATTCTTGGGATGAGTGCAAATGGTGGAAAAGCATACCAGAAATATTTTTCCCAGTTCATGGTAAATGCATTAATAACTAATGCCTCTGGGTCTCTTTGCCGGGAACAGAATTTAATACACTTTTTGTTACATCTGGTGGCAAATAAATCTATTTCTGGATTACCAAATTCATTATCAATTGTGTTACGTCTTGGTATATTTATAATTAATAATCAATAATAAATAATAATTTAATAAATTCAATAGATGCAGAACAAGCAATAAAATTTTTCTTTTTTTATTTTTTTTATTTTCACACGGAATTAAATTCAAATTTTGCATTTTTATAAAACAATTTATTTTTTTCTTTTTTTTATATAAATTTTGGTAAGCAGTTTTCAAAGTCACCTCTGCAACGCGAGATGCCACATCCGTTGAAGTTTCTAAATTATTATTTATTAAATGTTTAAACAATTTGAATATGCTGACTACTATGGGAACCATTGTATTTCATTGGTGCAAGAAATAGTACCACTTTTCATCCCTACCTAATAATTAAATTTTTATGGGAATAATTTTATTTTTAATATTAAGGAGCGGCACTCTTGCGACAACTTTCGTTCTATTCAAATCATTGAAACTAAATTAAAAATTTAAAATTAAAATTAAAATTAAATCAATTACATCTGATAAAAATTAAATAAAATCAATTGAACTTTCACGTTTTAAATAAATAACATTTTTCGAGTGAATTTAAACTAATTAATTCTTGTGATAAATTATTATTTCCTGTGTTATTTAACCTTCCCTAATCCTATATAAAAATTATTGACTGTGACATTTCTCCGGGGTGTTGTTTTCTGTGCTTCGAGTTTATTTTACCGTTTGGATTATTCGAGACTACAAACATCAACAGGCGACCATCCAGATTGACACGCTCTCAACAATTGTTTCGGATTATTCTTACATCAAGGTACATCTACAATCATACACATTCCCTCCTAACCCGTTACCCTGTAAGGAATAACAAAATAAGAGGATTTTTTAATTTTAACGTGAAATACCAAGTTGATTTATTTTAATTATTCTATGATTATTTGGTTATTTAATTTTGATTTTACATATTCTTTCTTTTTCTTGTTATTTCATAGTTAAATTTTAATTTTTCAACTTGGTACGTAACAATTGTTTAAAAATTTCTATCATTTAACTCCTACTCAGTGTCTAAGTTTGTTATTCTTGATTCAGTATCTGCTTCTGTATTTTCTTTTGAAGGAATATACTTAGCAAATACCCATATCTTTCTCGTTTCACACCAGTCTCAGAGCTCTTTTGTAATTTTATTTAAATGTGGAAAACGAATTCCGCCCATCTTGTTGACATAAGCTATTGCAATGGTATTTTCAAAACGTAATAATATCTGACAAGACCTTTAATCAGATGCAAAGCATTTAAAAGCTAGAAAAGCTGCCAAAATCTCTGAGTGATTCATGTAAAGCTTGCTTTGTTCAAGGCCCGGAAAACCATGTGCACTCTCGTCTTGACAAAAAGCACCCCAACCTGTTAATGATGCATCTGAGAAGATCTCTCTTTTGTATTGAAAAGAACGAATTGGGCTGTTATATCTTATAACACGTTCTTTCCACCACCTTAAGTCCTCTTGCACATTGTTTGGTAATTTTATTGTTTTTTCATAATTACCAAAGTTATTTTCCAGAGCTGAATATTGAAGTCTCTCTAGAAGTTTATGATTCACCCCACCATATTCGACAGCTGGGCGAGCTGCTACCAGTGTTCCTACCAGCTGAGCTAGCTCTCTGATATTACATTTATCTTTTCTTTTAAAATCTTTAATTAATTTTTGTAATTTAATTCTTTTTTCTCTTGGTAATTCAACTTGCCAGGCTTTCAAGTTTATGATGAATCCTAGAAATTTACAACTTGTGTTGGGTATATAATTACTTTTCTTTTCATTTATAATAAACCCAAGTGATGTTAACAATCCTATTGTTTTGTTCAGGTTATATTTACACTGATCCGATGATTCTCCCAGTAATAAAATGTCATCAAGATATGCCACTGATTCAAGGCCTCTATTCCTTGAATAAGCCATAACTGGTCTCAGCACCTTTGTAAATACCAGAGTGCTGGTATTCATGCCAAATGGTAGTGCTGTAAATTGATACAATTGATTATTAAAACAAAAACGTGAAAATTTTTTATCTTCATTATCGATTGGTATTAATAAGTATGCATCCTTAAGATCCAGGTTACACATGTACTCATGTAGCCTTAAGATGTTTATTACTGTTCTTACAACCTCTAGCTTTAAATGCTTAGTGGCAATAAATTTATTTAGCTTTTTGAGATTGAGAATAAACCTGTATGTTTCATTTGATTTCTGTACCAAGAAATAAGAAAATTCAGTTATTTTACATTTTTCAATTGCTCTAATATCTTCCAGTCTATTGATAGCATTATGTAATTCAGTTATTTCGCTATTTGAAAATTTGTGACGTCTGGTGTACTTTGCTGTATCACCTCAGTAAAAAAGGGGATTTTACAATCACCAACTGCACTCAGAAAATATTTATCAGTGGTGATTTCTCCCCACCTACTGATAAATTGTTTTCATCTGCCACCAATTTTTACCTTCAATTCCGACGATGATGTTGACTGCGAGACTTGGATCTCGTTGACTGTGTTGATGACTTCTGTGCTGGTTGGGTCTTTGATCTTGTTGAGACAAATGCTCGTGAATTTTGTTTCTTGTAGTTCGACTGGTTTGTCTTTTTCTTGCCTGTCGAACTTCTCGAGTTAAAAGAATCAGACTTGGCCTGATTTTTCTTCTCTTTATCTTGAGGTTTTAACTCGAGTAAAACGCTTTTCACAGCTTCCAAGTCCTTGACTCTCTCACCTAATTTGTCTCCAAAGAGCCATTCACCTGTCACAGATTCATTGAGCAAATTCTGTATCTTTTTATCATAACCAGGTGTAACAAAAGCTTTACGTGCTGTACTAGTTGCATAGATCAACTCTGCCAATATCTGGGTTGCACTCTCTGATGCCTAGTAAGTCTTTTTCTCCATTAAGTATCAGCGTCAGAGCTGATGCTGTCGCTCCCAAGGCTGAACCGATTAATTGCTGCATGTCTCTAAATAGGTTCTCTCTTTTAGACGCATTTTCTTGGAATTTTACAGCAATTTCTTGATTCATTTTAGGTGCTGTTAGTAAAAGGTCATTCTCTTTTGGAAATTTGGCCAAAAGATTTCCCTTGCACTTTTCACCAATTCCATTTTCCATCCAGTTAGGTATATGTGACATCAACTCAGGGTGTACCTTGAGTGTCTTAACATCTTTGGGGGGAGGGGTCCAAAATCTCCGGTTGACCAAAATCTCCGGTGGGAATGATTATGCAGCGCCTCTATAAAAATAAGGTCTGTACTCTGTAGTGACTTTTGATACTTTGGTGATTATCTTTACAATCTATTACTAGTTCGGTCTTAAGCCTATTTGACATTAGTAACAAATGTTTTGCGTTTGATTATCATTCATCAAAAAGACTAGAGAGGTCTCTAGTCTTCATGTTATCATTGAACATATATATATGACTTCAGTTTTTACTACGCCAATGCTTTCATTGAATTTATCACTGTAGTGGATTTGGTGACTTCCATGATTTCTTTAAATGATTTCTAAAATAGACATAAAACGATAAATATAAATAATTACGGAAAGTAATTTTGATGACTTTCGTGATTTTCTTTAATTGACTTCTAACATAGCTGTAAATAAATTATAAATAAATAATTACGTAAAGTAATTTTGTTGACTTTCATGATTTTTTTTAATTAAAAAATAGCTGTAAATAAACTATAAATGAATAACTACGTAAAGTAATTTTGGTGACTTTCATGATTTTTCAATCAT
This sequence comes from Aphidius gifuensis, assembly GCF_014905175.1. Lineage (NCBI taxonomy): Eukaryota > Metazoa > Arthropoda > Insecta > Hymenoptera > Braconidae > Aphidius > Aphidius gifuensis. The sequence continues at coordinate 20,737,555 of NC_057789.1, forward strand.
ATACCTATTCATTCAATAATAATTCTGAAATAGTTATAATAAACAAAATCAATTGGTTATATTAATAAACACTCGATACATTGAGTTTATTTTATATCAATTAAAAATAATGCCATTAAAAATAATGATTTTATACATCCATGCAAATATAATAAATACATACAAATTATAAAGTGAAAAAAACAACATAAATCATGAAACGTGATTTTAGTGACTTTCGTCAACTTTCTAATTATTTATTATAACTTGTTAAAATACGATATGTTAACCTCTATGTAGTCATTTATAAAAACCGAAATCCAAAATCATGATGGTTATTTTAATTGTAAATAATATTAGGTATCATTTAACGTCTGAATTCTATTAAATTATCTCATTTCAATTTAAATTAATTCTATAAACTGCTGTTGTAACATGTCCTTGCCTCTTTTCTCAAAACTTTGTTTAATAAGATCAATTTCTAATTTACTTTTTTGTTCATAAGTTATCCCATTAAAATCTGGTTCTTCTTCTTCACAGCTGCTACTTTCTTTCTCTATCGCTTCATTAGAAATGACACTTCTAAAATTATTTTCTGGAACATATTAAAAATATATGCCTAAAAAAAAGCCTTGTATAAATGTACCTGCTTCGTCTTCTCCATAGGCAGCAATCCTTCTTAAAAATTCAACTCTTTCGATCATTTTATGTTGTAATTGAAATTCGCATTGTTTGATGTATTTTTTTTTTTTCATTAAAGCTGGTACGTTGATTCATCAAACTACTATGAAATATGCGGAAAACACTGGCATGATACTCTACCAATTTTGCTGGAAATTGTTAAGTATTCATGAGTACATTATAAATTTTTCAATAAAATATTGATATATTCTATTGAAGTGACTTTCGTTACTTTGGTAAGTTTTTAAATATATTGTTTGAACAAAAATTGAATAACATATTACCAATGAAATTCCACAAAGTTGGATGACAACCGATTTTCACGGCCATTGGTTTATTCCGACTCTATGAGAAATTATTCGTTGCGTTTGTTTCTCCGAATATTGACAAAACACTTGGCAGCCAAGATTTTTTGTTTATCCATTGTTTGATGAAATAGTTGATGTATTTTTCTAATCGGCTTTGAACAAATTTATCACACGTATTAAGAATGAACCGAAATAATTCTTCATCAATTTGATCAGCTGGCAAATATGGGATGACTTGAATGAGGCGCAAAACTCTTTTTATTTCATTTTGTCTAGCTTCAATTTCTTCTGTTATTTCAACGTTTTTTTTCCAAATCAACTAAAGCATCTATTATTTTAGCTTGCTTGTTTTGTGCCTATGAAATGAATATTAATGCAATTTAAAATTCAAGGAAAAATCAGATTGTTTTTAAAAAACATCTATACCTGCATGATATGGAAGGTGCAGCCGATTATTTCTGCATGAGGTAAAATTTTTCTTATTGCATTATGGACAGCTGTTTCATAATCTACATGACACTTGACCTTCCTATTCTCCGATTCTGGTGCAAGTTCATCAATAACATATTTAAATAAAGCTGTATACGATTCCTCAGTTTTTCTTTCCATTGAAGCGTATGCAATAGGGAATGCCTGTGGAATAGTTGAAATTTTGCTAATAATTTGCTATATTTTATGTACAGAACGTTATAATAACACGTTATAACAAATAAATAAATAAAAAATAAGAATATTAGGTAAAAAGTGAGTTTGGTGATTTTTGTCACTTTGAAAATTTTTTATATGCATCTTCCTGCTGGATCCACTTAAAATTAATGAAGTACTGTTATATTGATGAGTTTGGTGACTTTAGTTAATTTCAAGTCGAATTTTTATTGAGTGTCAAACTACCGAAATAAATAAATAAAAAAATTAATGAATATGGCTAACCTGTTTTGAACTACAGCTTGGATTATATACGTTTGGCATATGTATAGACAATCTAGGTGGGTTAATGCTAAATGTCCCATCCATGTAAAAATCGATGGTTTTCTCTTGTACTTTGAAAATTTTTAGCCAATACACGGTCTCCAATTACAACAATTGTGCTTTTCGGAGTATCAGCATGCTCAATTTTTTTTTTCTTAGAAGGAAGCCATGATTTTTCAATTACATTAATTACCTTTCCCTTCATACTTATTAAATTCTTTTCTCCGCCATCAAATTCTAGCATCTCCCTATAATCTCTTCCCAAAAGTCTTCCTAAGGCTTCAAGATTTTGAACTGGAGAGGGACAAACAGATGCTTTAGCTCTTTTTGCTTTTCTTTGTAGTGTTTTATATGTTATTTCTCCGATTTGTTTCGTTCTTAACACAGAAAAAAAAAAAAATGACAAAAGTTACAGAAGTTACATATGTAGCGTGTACAAATATATATATGTATAAGATGTCTGTATGAGTGTCCGTGACACTAGACGGAGAGAGTTTAGGTGTAAAAATGTTTGTATGTGTGTCTCGATAGGGAGAGAAAAATAAAAACGGCACTTCCAGTCCGGCCACCATCGAGTGCGTCCGCAAAATAAAAATTATAAATATTTTTTGGTGACGTGGCTTTACCACATCACCCATACATTAAAGCATATTGTACCAGTATATCATATAAATTGCATATTAAAATACAGAGTTAAAATAATATTAAATTAAAAAATTGTGTTTGATTTTATTTAAAATATTTAACTAAAATCTTGTAATATTAAATTAAAGTAATTTGTGGTAAAATTTGGATATAAAATAAAAATCCAAATAGTAATAAAACCGCAACTCACAAATGGCTCCCAACTAGTGGCACAAACCACGCGGTAAAAAAAAAAAAAAAAAAAAGTAATAATTTATATAAATTAATAATTATAAATTGTAGTTGTGATCAAAATTCACAATTGGCTTCCAATTAGCAGCTCAAACCAAGAGGTGAGAAATAAAAAAAAAAAAAAAAAAATATATATATATATATATATATAAATATTTGATAAAAGAAAGAAATCAATAAAATTGTGAAAATTCAGTCGTGAGTACATATAATTGTCTCAAAATTATAATCTCAATCACGAGAGTGAGAAGAGTAATATTGTATATAAAATTGATAAATGTATAAAATATATCATTAAATTAAAATATAAAAAATTGTTGAGAAAGAATTTTCGCATATAAATTAAACGAAAATCAACAAATTTTGTGAGCAAAATAACAATAATAATAATTTGTATACACGTGGCAACGAAGTGTTGAACACGCCATATTTGTGAAAATTCCATCAGAAAAATTAAATAATAATAATAATAATAAAATCTGATTACACGTGGCAACTAATGGTGGACACGCTTGATGTGTAAAATTTTGTCAAGAAAATTAAAAATAATAAAAATAAAAATAAAATAAAAATAATAAAGTACATATAATAATAATAATATTTTCAACAAAATTAATTGTATGAAAAGAATATGTGAAAATTAAACACAACATTTTCATTAAAAATATATTCAACATAAAATAATTGATAATAGAATATTCAAAATATTGAAATAATTGTCGGTATTCGAATAAGGATAAAATGGAAGAACCAAATACTATATTGAGTCTGAGTAATAATCGGCACATAGGGTGTCCAAATGTAGTGGTTACAATGGGCAAGAATAAATACAGGGCATTGATAAGGACAGGTGGTGCACATAATATGATGTCTTACAATGTTTTTAAACAATCACATCTAGAAGTTTTAGAAATAGATGATGACCAAAATAATCCAGCCAATAAAACAGTTTATTTTACATATATAATAAACGGGGTCAAATTTTATGATAAAGCAGTTGTGGAATATGATCTTGAGTATGATATGATACTGGGCTATCAATGGATGATTAAAAATGAAGTGTCAATAAATTATGGTGATAAATCTATCAGCATAAACAAATATAATATTGTTGAGTATTTTGGTGATATGAAGTCACAACATAAAAATGAAAAATTAAATATTATAGAAAACATGAAAATATTGAGTGAGCAACAGGGGGGTAACACCTCAGGAGATTGCCACAAAAGTAAAAATAAAAATAAAATAAATACAACAAGTGTTGATAAAAGTAAAAATAATAAAAATAATAAAAATAAAAATAACACATTGTTGTGCAAGATGGCAGCCAAAGAGGCAGAAATATTAATATTAAAATTTGAGATAGAAGAGTCGAGACAGGCACAACTAAAAGCCGAGCGTGAACGTGCGCGAGCTGAAAGTGAACGTGCGCAAGCTGAGCATAAACGTGCACAAGCAGATAAAGCACGAGCACAGCTTGAAGAAAAATTTAAACATATTGAAAATATAAATAACCATCAACAAAATAAATTGAATGATGATGACAATATGTTTAAAAATGAAAATAAAATAAATGATCAGCAGGGGGGTGATATCTCAAAAGATGTTAATCACAATGATAAAACAATGGGTGATCAACACAATCAAACAATAGTTGTTGATAATCAAAATAAAAATAAATTTAATATTGTGATGAATAATCACAACAATCAAAATGATAAAATAAATTGTAATCAGCAAAATAAATTAAATTTTGTTGAAAATATCTGTGAAAATAAAAGTGTATCTAATGTTGTGGATAAAATTCATAATCAATACATTGATGCAACAAATGGTTGTCATGAAAATGAATTAAATTTTGTCAATAATAATCACCAGAATCATGTTGAGAAAATAAATAATTATCATCAAATAATTTGTGATAATAATATATGTAAAAATGATACTAATAATAACAATTTGAGTGTTGCTGAAAAGAAAATGAAAGTCAATGTGTTCAATAATAAATATGACAATAATATTGGAAAAGTAAATACTGGGCAACGATACAAACTGGTCAATAGTGTCAATAATAAAATTAAAAATAAAATTAAATGCAAGATAAAATACAAACATTTAATTAATAACAATAATATGACTGGCAGAAAGTGCAAATTTGATGGCAAATTTGGATGTAAAAGATATTTGGGTCATTTGGAGATGTTTGCTGACTTTAACTTGACCAGTCAATTGAGAAGGGTGAATGCGGAATTACTTTGGTTAATGTCATTTGCCTCATGCCAAGGACCAGGTGGCATATTGTTGATGATCCTGAGTCAAACAACTTCAATATTATATATGGTATATAATATTCTAGAAGTTAAATGCAATAACTTAATGATGGATGCTACGATTACAATATGCTGGGAATATGTAAGAGGTGGCATAAATTCATCTGAATTTTATTAATCAACGTAAATGTATATTATATCCTTTTAAAAAAAAAAAAAAAATAATTTAGAGTTTTAATATTTGATAATTATAATTTTGTATGTCAAATTTCAAGGTCAAAGATTAATGTGATTTTAAAAAGAAATATTTGTGGTTGTAAATAAGGATTATTATAAAATTTTATTTGGGTACAGTTAAAATTAATTTTAAATGTAAAATAATAGTGATTTTAAAGTCTATGATGATTAAGAATTTTAAATTGTTTATTATAAATATTTCGTATAGTATGTAAACGCTACTATAATTTTCATCAATATGATAAATCATGTATAATGAAAAAGGGGGGTAGTTGTAGCGTGTACAAATATATATATGTATAAGATGTCTGTATGAGTGTCCGTGACACTAGACGGAGAGAGTTTAGGTGTAAAAATGTTTGTATGTGTGTCTCGATAGGGAGAGAAAAATAAAAACGGCACTTCCAGTCCGGCCACCATCGAGTGCGTCCGCAAAATAAAAGTTATAAATATTTTTTGGTGACGTGGCTTTACCACATCACCCATACATTAAAGCATATTGTACCAGTATATCATATAAATTGCATATTAAAATACAGAGTTAAAATAATATTAAATTAAAAAATTGTGTTTGATTTTATTTAAAATATTTAACTAAAATCTTGTAATATTAAATTAAAGTAATTTGTGGTAAAATTTGGATATAAAATAAAAATCCAAATAGTAATAAAACCGCAACTCACACATATGATAAAATTTATGATTTTAAGGACTATTGAATAAGTTGCAAAGCTTACAATTTCATTCGAATCATATTTTGTAATTAATATTGTTCATTTACTTGTATTTTTCAACTAATGTAGAAAAAATTTTCTCGGATGAATCAGTTGATTTTTTGGTCACAATTGTGTTGAGAAATTCAAATTCTATTTGATATTTATTGGCTATATCAGCATGACAACAGTGATTATAACAAAAAAAAAAACAATTGAAGAAAAAATCAAAGAAGATCTATATTTCTGATGATGATGATGACGATGGTAATGAAATTATGAATGCTGATCCAGGTCCTTCAAGGAGAAAAACATGGTACAAAAAAAAAAATTTTTGTGAGCCATCTAGACTCGCGGGTTTATTATGTGTAAACATTTTCGGCCTGTTGTTGTAATTGAACAAAATAATAAATGTTTTTCATTCATTTATGAAAATATCGTTTGTTTTTAAAATCACTAAATATCGACAGATGAAATATCATATAGAGTTGAATCCTAATAATATCGATATTGAAACTTTGAATATTACTGTGTTTTTTCGAATATTACTGTGACTGGTGAAGCTGGAATGACTCCTTGGTAGAGTTAGCCGACTTAGACGATGACGTCGACTGGGTCCTAGGGTGGAACTAGTTGATGTCATTGATGAGTCCAACCAAGCTCCCGATGCGTGGTGCATGCTCCCGAGGGTGATTTACTGTCGCTCTAGTGTGGTTACTTACTGTCAGGGTAACCTATAATCTAGTAGTCAGATGCATAGAGTGGTCGGACGTAAGACCAGCGTGGCTGCAGATGGACTCTATGTTCGACTGCTTGGTGCAGTGAGTAGGCCATAAGAAGATATTTGGTAAAGCCTGCGAGGTACGAATATTCAGAGTCCTTCGCGGAGAAAAACATGGTACGAAAAAAAAAATATCCAATACAAATAAAAAAATCGTCAGGGTTTGGAAATAAATCAATTACAAACAAATGAAAAGAAAACGAAAAAAAAGTGATGGTGGTGATAGTGATCATAACAAAAAAAAACTAAAGAAGAATTATATTTCTGATAATGATGATACAGCTGATCCAACCTGCAATCAAGATCTTACTGACTTAACAATTCAAGTTGTTAGTAATGCAATAACATATCCAGTTATAAGTGCTCCAACAAATCAAGATGATGATGAAGATAACATTTCGATGTATGACGCTGATCCAACCAGTCAAGATTTAATTGATCCACTAAATCAAGATGATGATAACGAGTCAATGCGTGATGCTGATCCAGCCTGCAATCAAGATTTAATTGATCCAATACATCAAGATGCATCTAGAGATTATGGATCCAATACATCAAGACACTATTGATCCAATATATCAAGAAGTTATGGATTTACTACATCAAGAGGTTATGGATCCACTACCATATAATACTACTAAATTCTGTGTTTAGCAGTTATTATTTATTAATAGTGTTACGTACCAGGCTAATTAATTTATATTTTCTATGAAATAACAAAAAAACGAAGAATGTTTAACTAGAAAAATAATATTATAATAATTTGAAAATAATACAAATTAATGAGCCTGATATTTGACTTATTTTAAAAAACCTCTTATTTTGTTATTTCCTACAGGGTAACGGGTTAGGAGGGAATGTGTATGATTGTAGATGTACCTTTGATGTAAGAATTAATCCGAAACAAATATTGTTGAGAGCGTGTCAATCTGGATGGTCGCCTGTTGATGTAGGTAGTCTCGAATAATCCAAACGGTAAAATAAACTCTGTGAGTAGACTATTTTCTCACTTTACTTATTTTACATTTGATTTAATTTCAAAAAATAATTTTAAAGCAAGACACGAAAATTTATATTTAATATTAACAAGGATAAAACAATTGATTTAATAATGAGACTATTTAATAGAATAATTTGACAAGACATATTTTACTGGTTGTGATATGGCAGAGCCAAATCACCAATACAATTTTTAATTAATATTCTCAATATTTTTCGGACGCACCGTTTAGCTTGGTGGCCGGACAAGAAGTGCATTTTCATATTTTTCTACGTCGTCTCTTTGACACGCAGACACACATCATTATACATTGATGAAAATACAAAATTATACTGGTGTCACGGAGGCACCAAAACATATACATATTTATTTTATTTACAATATGGGTGTATCTATTTTTACACGCTACAACTCGAAGCACAGAAAAGAACACCCCAGGGAAATGTCACAGTTAATAATTTTATAATATTAGGAACAGTCAATTTATATACGGAAAAATAATAATTCAAACACAAAGATGATTTAATTTAAAATCACTTTAACATTTTATTTATTAGAAACGAAAAACTTCAATTGATTTTATAATTTATTTAATTATATTTGATTTATAAAATTTAAATATAATAATTAATTTAGATATTGTCCAAACAAAAGTTGTCGCAAGAGTGAAGCTTCTTAAATTCTAAAATAATAATTCCCATAAAAATTAAATTAAAAAGAAGGAATGATTTAAAGTTGGAACATCTTGACCAATTATATTTTACCTGTCCCACGATAGTCAGCGTTTAATATTTTGCTTAGAGAATTATTTGTAACGTCAACGGATGTAAAATATCGAGTAGCTAAGGTGACTTTGAACTACGGCTTAAGAAAAGAAAAATAAAAATAAAAAATAATATAAAAAAAGGTATAAAAAATATTAAAAAATGTAAATGTTGCTAAAAATGAAAAATAATTATGAGAAATAAAAAAGAAAAATTTTATGTGTTACTCGATATTTTACATGTCCCTTGAATTTACCAAAAATTATTTATATTAATTAATTATTTTTAAATAGAAAAATACCAGTACGTAACAATAGTAATTATATTAAGTCATTGATTCTTTTTCGAAGTCTGTATACTTTACTACACAAAAAACTATATTACAAAATTCCCAGCTAGAATCAACTGGTGGCTTGAATACAGCGAAAAATTACCGACTTCTCAATTTGAATTCAGAAAAGAAAAACCTTGCATGGACAAAAAACGATGAAAATAAACGATAAAATAAAGCACTGACGCAATAATTCGTTTAATCACGTTGTTTATCATTATTTGATTATTGATTTTAAACTCAACTAGAAATCAACATTTTTTTCAAATTTAAGTGTCAAGATGAAATGAAAATTTCAATTTTTTTTTTCTTTCTTATCAATATGAAGAATCAAGTCGGTAGTTGTTCAGACATTGGATTACATAAGGCTTCTTGCCGATTATTTAATTTTACTCGATTTTTAATTTTTTTATTTATGCTTATTTTTTATATAAAAAAAAATTATCTATGTTGACAATTTATTCCAATTTTTTCCGCCTCGGTCTTTTTAAGATAATGCATGTCAAAGTTGACAACTTTTATACACGAGCATAGAACGAAATAATTTTTTTTTTTTAAACAGCATAGAGTATATTCAATTTCTACTGTATAACCTATTTTTTTTTATCGAATTGAATGTTAAATTGTTTTCTTTTTCTGAATGAGTATGCAATGTTTTTTCAGACACGTCATCATCATTGATGAATTATTTACGCTATAAGCGTAAGACTTATGGGTTGAATTTAATGAAAAAAAGCAAATTCATTAGCTGCCAAAAAAACGTTTACGTCCAAATATATCTCCAGAAGAAAAAAGAAAAATTGATGATCTAGTTACAGCAATGATTGCTGTAGACATGCTTCCTTTTTCTTTTGTTGATCATCGAGAATCCCGTAAATTGATGGAGAAGTGGATAAAAATGCTGTTGAAGAGCGAATAGAAAAAAATTTTGGTGATGGTGTCAATTGTATTTCGTAGACATCTGATGGTTGGATTTCGCGAGTAGGTGATTCTTATTCGTCTCTGACCGCGCATTACCTATCAGTGAATATTGAGCCACGTAATTTTTTGTTAGATATGCGATATACAAATAAACAACATACTGCTGCTGAATTAAGTATGTTATTAAATGAGATGTCAGAAGCGTGGCATTGTGTAGGTGCTGCAAAAATACCTGTATATGGGGTTGCAGATAATGCTTCGAGTATTTGCTCTGCAGTTCGTTTAGCTAGTTGAACAAATATATATTGCTTTGCTCAAACATTAAACTTGTCAATAAATGATGCAAGGAGAAGCGACACTCATAGCTTGAATGATATTGAAATATCGTAGCCGGATTATTTATTAGACAATCAATATTGCCCTATAAAATAACCCAGTTAGATATGTATTTTTATTAACCCTGTTTATCCTGCCCAGCAAAGGAACATTAGAAAGGTAGGGAGATGATAAATTGCGTAATGTAGGGAGGAATATAAGGAACCTGAAACATACGCGAAAATATAACACAGAAAAATTCGAAGAAAATAATTTTAAACGACACTTGTGAATTCAATGTGAAACGGTACACAATTTATTTTGAAAACAGATAAAAATTGATTTTTGTACACAACCTGTGATACAGATAGTTATTAATTATAAAAGCAATTTAATTTACTTATTCGTCGCGTCGAAAAGAGAGAATTTAAAACCATACGGTTGTTGCGGAGTCAGGCATTTATAATTTTTAAATTAAACGACCCGAGAAAATAATTATAAACGAATCCCGATAATGGTACGACGGGACTGAGAAGTAACCCAGTCGGTTATTAGACCAAAAAGCACTGACTCAAAATCTACGCAACGATGACGCGTGGTTTGCACATAATTCAATTTACAACACTCAAAGAAAATAATAATTATTATTATTATACTCGCGAAACAATCACTTAATTAATTTTTCTTAAAGGTACTTACATTGGTTGGAGTTGATTTAACTTTACAAATTAGACGACGGCTTGTACCTTGAACGAATATTGGTCCTTGACTTCACAGTGACAGGTGCCAGTAAAAATTTTATTACAAGTGAATTAATCGACTTGATTGATATGTATATATATGGGGCATTCCAGGTCAAAACACCGAGTCATCGGCCTGACCCCTACCGATTCACTTGAAAATTTTTTTCTAGGTGTATTTTGGACCGAAAAACGACCTTTTTTTTTCAATTTTTTTCCACCATTTTTACATCATAAAATAATTTTTTTTTTCCTACTATCGAGTATTTCTCGAATTAGACCAGGTTTAAAATTCTGAAATTTTTCCTATATTATTTCGAGGTAAAAACAAGTCACCCATAAAAATTTGGGAATGAGTCGAGAATAATTACTAATTTTTTTATAACTGATTAAAAAAAAATTTTTTTACCAATTTTAGAATAATCTAATAATGGTTTCTTGTAGAGAAAAAAAAAATAAAAATAAACGATATCTGGGCAAATTTTTGTTCTTTCCATATTTCGAGGGTAAAAGCTTCAAAAATTGAATTTTAAGCATCGCAGTTTTCCTATCTTTCCATCCTTAAATATAGGGAAAAACAAAATTCATCAAGATATCATTCATTTTTATTTTTGATTTCTCTACAAGAAACCATTATTAAATTTTTCTATTTTTAAAATTCGTAAAAAAATTTTTTTTCAATCAGTTATAAAAAAATTAGTAATTATTCTCGGCCCATTCTCAAAGTGTTTTGTTTTACCTCGAGATGATATGGAAAAATTTTAAATTTAAACCTGGTCTAATTTGAAAATACTCGATAGTAGGAAAAAAAAAACACATGGTAAAAATGGTGGAAAAAAATTGAAAAAAAATAAGGTCGTTTTTTGGTCCAAAATACACCTAGAAAAAAATTTCCGAGTGAATCGGTAGGGGTCAGGCCGATGACTTGGTGATTTGACTTGGAATGCCCCATATATATATATAACTGAAGACGCTTGTAGGTAGGTGAGATATATGTAAATCACCTCAAATACATATATTTAGTTTATTTTTGATGGAACACTGAAGTTACACTTGTGTGCTATCGTAGGAACGCTTTCTGTGGCGTATTACGTAGTAGCGACAACTCTTGGACCATGTGGTCGTAACTTTTATATTTTAATACTTAATTCTTTTGACTAAATAAATTAGTCGTTTAATGCAACAATTTGTAAATTAAATCATTCAATATTTATTTGAATAATTAAATTAATACGAAACGTGTACTTGAGTTTACTCTATGCAATCAGGAGAATCTCAGACCATGCGGTCGGAGATTTTTACAATGTTAAGTTAAAACAATTCAAATGAATTTAAATCATTAATTTATATAACCAAATGTGATATAAATATATTTGAAAACAACAAAATAATATAATTCAATAAAATTTCGAATTAAAATTTAACTTACAAGTTGTGCTGCTGGTTGGTAGAAAAATTCTAAGTATTGAGACTTAAAATGCGTTGAGGCAAAGTGCCAAAATTTAATAATGCTGGAAGAGCGATGACCTGGTTGACTTACAACCCAAGAGTGAACGACTGAGGATCCAGGATCTCGGTCGATGACCGTAAATCCTTGAGCAGGGGTGGATCCTTCGGGAATGTTCGGTTTTTTCACATAGTATAGTGCATGTCTTTCTTCTATAACTAAATTCTTATTGGTCGGGAAAATCTTACGATTTTCCGACGTTGATTAAAATTATTTCTAGTTTATTTATTATGACATGAGTGGTATCGAGAGAATCCTTATAATTTTGGGATTCTGTCGATATCACTCATTATATTAATTTATGTTTAATTATTATTGTTAAAATTGGCGGTTTGGCCGCTTGGCAATAGTGCCGGCTCGAGTGATTTATTGAGGGTGCAATACCTCTAGCTCCCCTAAATGTAGTGTATCTATAATCAGTAAGATGGAGCTAGGGGTATCGAAATACACCCTCAACATATATTATACAATGAAAATTAAAAAAGTTAGTGCGCCTACCGCAGGACATTACAATATCCTCCAAAAAGTCATAAAAATTTATATTTATTTTTACAAACTAATAATTTGTACTAACTAATGAATAGTTTTAAAATAATTAACACACTTTTCATTCAATGTTGAATATTTAATTAATGATTAAAAAAGTATATGTTGAGATTAAAAACAAGAGTGAGTGTTGTGACATTGTTACAGTTTTTATAATCTTGGTTTTGAAAATAATTTGTGGTAGGAATATTGCTTTGACCAATCCTAAAACATTGTTCCCATGATTGTCGGTGATTCTACAAGGATATTTACAGATAAAAAAATTATTTTTCAAAATATGATTATTAAAGTTCCCATAAAAAATGTAAAAAAATTATTATATAAAAAATTTATTTCAATTATAATTAAAATCCCGTAATATTATTTGATTATTTATATTTTTCTCCCAAACAGAAAAAAATTTATTATGATAAAAAGAACATTAATTGTTTATTGGATAAAAAAAAACTTATTTTCTAATCTTGCCAATTTATCTCGAAGCTGACGAGCCTTGTTCTTAACCCATACACTCATTTCTCTGTCAATTTTAATTTCAACTGCTTGTTGTCTCTGCTCAAATTTTTCCGCTAAATTGTCAATCACCTCCCCCGTGATTCGTGCTTCCTTTAGACCGATTAAGTTCACATTGTAATTATTGTTTGCGAATATTATTAATCCTTCATCAGTGATTTCTGTTCCTCCAACTTCCAGGTATTGAATGTGGGAACATGCCATGAGCACATCGTCATCTACGGCCGGCCATCATATAGTTGTAGATTTGTAATATCAGTACCCAAATTTATTGCCGATATTAATTGATTTTTTTTTAGTTTGTAGCTTGCGCTAATGTCCAAATTTTTTAAACTCTTTACAGTATTTATTAAGCACTTTAATTCTCCGCCGGTGATTTCACTTGTGACTAAAACTATGTCTTTTAAAAATTCACACTTTTTTATTGCACTCAGAATAACATCAAAATGAATGTCTCCTAAAATTGATAGCACATTAATTACACTTTTATTAAATCTTAAAATCCACTCCACTTATTCACTGTTTAATTCCGTACTTTGTCTATCCAAATGTTCTGTCAATAATAATTCTCCTACAGCTTTCTCACATTGTTGAATAAATGCCACTCTTTCTGATCTATTTTTTTAATATTTGCAAGTATATTTTTAGCATCTCCATTTTTCTATTTTTTTTTGTAAATAATAATGATTTTATTTAAAGTATGTTTATAATAAATTTTACAGTACTTTGTGTCAAGGCTATTTGCATAATGTGTTATAATTGCATGAAGGCAATGTGTTGTGACTCGTTATACATTGGCACTGATTTATAATGTTTTCTTTCGTGGAAAAAAAAACATCATGTTTTCTCTTTGCAAAAAAAATATATCTAACACAAACATCTGAGATCCAGAAAAAAAAAAAAATTCCATTATTGCCGACATGAAATCTCTTGGCGGGGGCAAAAGTGTACCTCCAAAAAGAAAAGTGGACTTTTGTACCTCGGCTGACAAAAGTGTACCTCAAAAAATACAATTGTACCTCGTGTAGCAACGCTGATTAAAAAAGTATATAAATTTATTTTCCACAAACCAATCCTAAAAATTACGCTTACTTTTGTTCAAAAGTTATTTTGCAATATGGATTTAATAAAATGAAAATGTCTAGAGACTTTCAAAAATATTGACAGGCTTTTGTTACATATAGAGATTTTTGATTATCTAGAAAAGTGTTTAATTTATTAATGCCTACAAAATCACTGTTATAGACTGTTGAAAAATCACAAATTATATGCAACTAAGGTCAAACAAACACTATCTAATGATACGACTAGTTTATCCATGAAAATAGATGAGACTGCTTCGTAGATATATAAAAATTCATGACGATTGACTGTATATTGCCAAAAGAAGCTGGAGAGACTGATTTTACTAATAATAAAACTAAAAAGATAAATAACTGTACCAATGAAAATGAAATACGTGATAGTGAAAATATTAATTTCGATATTTTTCAGAATTTATTCAATTATAGTTGCACTACATTTGTTTTAAAACTCTATGGCCAGTAAAATATTCCTCGTAAAACTATACAATCAATAATCAAAGATACACAAGAACTTGTTAACTCGAAGCAATTACCAATTTTTTCGAACAAAAAACAATGGCATGTTTAGGTCAGTCTTATTGTAATGATAAAGTAGTCAAATTTGTAATGACATTTGTTTCGATAGCTTAAAATCAGTCTCTAAACCACAAAACTGATTATAAAAGAAATAAATATTTTAAAAATGACGAAAATTTGTTTTACCAATAATTCAAGTTGAATATCGAGAAGATAAACAAGTTCTGTCTAATTTTATTTGGGGGATTTATAAAAAAATTTTTGTCGTTATATCGCGGTTGATATCGCAGAATTTGCGAGGCTTCGCCACAGGGGGTCTGTGAGTCAATTTAATTATGTCAATCAATCAATTAATTAGGTCAAGACGCCGCAGGGGTCCTCTCGTTAATTCTTTGGTGCAATATCCCAATTTTTTTGATAAGACCCGATATTGGTTTTCCATACGACGCCATTTCGGTTTTTTTTTTTTTAATGAGACGTCATTTTAAATTTTTAGATGATTTTTATTTTCTCCACAAAGGGCGCGGCGTCATGTTTTATCACCATATTCCACCTTGAATTTTTTTGCTCTATGGTTCGCATTTCCACGTTTTTCTCGATTGAATTTTTTTAAAGCTTGGTTTCAAGACGTGTGGTTGTGTGTTAAGTTTTTTTAAAGAAAAGAATAAAATAATGAGTTTAAGAATTAATAGACGAGTAAGTCAATCATTTTTTATGGAAAAAATGTGGAAAAAATTCCTACGAATGCGCAAAGTGGTTAAAAATGGAGTTGAAATATGGAAAAAACGGCTTTTTATCGGTTATATATCGTATAGTTAATGAAATAACGATGAATTCTCAAATTTAATAATAAAATAATTAAAAAGTGGAAGTTTTTGTTTTTTTCAAAAAAAACTGCTAATTATTGATTGTCGCGTATTGTTAAGCACGAATATATATTTTTTTTTCTGAAATAATGAATATATCCAAGTTTTTTTTACTTGGTCGCTAGGTTTTTTACTTAGCTATATTTTTTACTCAGCTTTTTTTTTTACTTATCTATATTTTTTACTTAGCTATATTTATAGCTAAACACCCAATATCTACATAATTTTACTTAGCTATATTTTTTACTTAGCTATTTTTTTACTTAGCTCCATTATACTATCAATTATGAAAAAAATTATCATTAACTTTAAAAAGATATCGATAATTCGAAAACTATTCGCGCGATCAAAAAATTGTATTTATTTTTTTTTCCTCGATGAGCTTAATCGACTTCTATTATTAAATTAATAAAAAAAAAAAATAATTGATATATGGAAATTTTAAAAAATATTATAACTCGAAAACTATTCGTGATATCGAAATTTTTTTAAAGACATTTTCTTCTTCTTGACGATCTCTATTGATTACCATTATTAAATTTGAGAATTAATCGTTTTTTCAATCACTTGTGACGAGTTGTACTCGCTCACCTTAAATTTATATAGTATTACTATTATACTTTATATAATTTTATTATTATTATGTTATCGGGTGGGGCTGGCCAAATAAGAAGGGGAATATTGTTGGGGAAAGGGGAAATTTCGCTCCTATTCAAGCTGGCGATCCAGCTGAATAGGGACACTTCGGTTTCTGTCTCCCGACTAATAAGTTCGAGTTTCTTGAGGAGCCATCCCAGATCCTCGAATAGTCTTATCCCCACCCAGGTATCGGAGCCATCCATACCTAAAACCTAGGAGCAGGAGTCATCCTCTCCTAAAAAGTCCCCCTTTATCTCATGTATAGTTGGTCAGCCTTGCTTCGTTTTTAGTCAGTTAATTATTCTTTTTATATGTCATTATTCTTGTTAAGACCATGACTTGAAGTCAGGTCTCATAATCTTATATTTGTGTTCAACTTAATATTAATTAATAATTTTTGATAAAACATAATTTACGACTAGTAATAATTTTTAATACTTAAATTGTTTTTATAATAAATAATCTCGTTGTTTGTGTGCCATAATTATTGTTTTGTTGAATAATTTATTGTGCTACCCTCGATTCTACCTTTTCAGTGACTTAATTTTATCATTCTTTACTCGGCCCTCTCTCCACGAACCAGCATACTGAGCGACCCAGGCAAACCCCTCAACTTAGTCTTGTAATTATATTTTCAGGAGCGGATCAGCATCATTGGATTCATTGGATTATTCGGATTTTCATGATTTCGTGACTTCTGTGATTTCTGTGATTTCTGTGATTATTTGGCTATTTGGTAGTTGGTTATTTGGGCTATTTGGATATTCGGTTATTTGGTTAGTTTTAGTGACGTTTTTTTGGGTAAGTTTTAGCTTTGAATAAAATTTCCCGTCCCCCTTTTTTGTCTGTAAAGTTAGTTGATCCGCGTCCCGAGCAAAATTTTAGAACTGAGTGAGAAGGTAATGTCACGTTACAAAATGGCGCCCAAACAGGGACATGAATGACAAATTCAGGTTCCTACTTCCACCCCTTTTCTCCCTTTTTAAATATGTATATTAAAATAACTACAACTCGCGTCTACCCCCCTTGATAAATTGATTAAAAAGACCCTAAAATCCCCCCCCCCCAATACCGCAAAAAAAAAAAAAAAAGAAATTATAAAAAAAAAAAGAGAAAACCCTATAAAAGAAAAAAAATATAAAGAATAAATAATAATAATAAATAGAAAAAAAAATAAAATTAGACTTTGTCTTAAACCCACAAATACCCCCACCCCTGAAATTTAGAAAAAAAAAAACTTTAAAACCCCCATTCTAAAATTTAAAATTTCCCACCCTCAAGCTTTGTCGGTATTTAAGACAATGGCCGTCGAGTTGACCGCGCTTGCGCGACAACCGACGACGCTTCGTCGTGCGATTTTTGTGCCCAACCGGCACAACCTGTTGAGACATCGCACGAGTAATATCGCGTCGCGCGTTGCCCGCAGACAATAGTAAAAAAAAAAAAAATAATAATAATTAATACTAAAATAAAAAAAAAAAAAAGGATTAAGTGAAAAAAAAAAATAAATAATTGTGTGTAGCGGTCATTAGTGTCTAAAAAAAAAAAAGAAGAAAGAAAAAAATTTTTGAGTTGTGTGCGTAGGCGTGAATTGAGAGAGAGAGAAAAAAAAAAAAAAAAACAACAGTTAGTTTTGTGGATGAAGGAAAGTAAGGAAGGATATAAGTTGTGTGGTCGGGGTATGCTGTGTGGTCGGTGTGTAGGCTGTGTGTATGAAAAAAAAAACGTGCGACAACCGACGACGCTTCACTGCGCGATTTTCGTGTCCCAACCGGCACAACTAGTTGATACATCGCACAGGGAACATCGCGTCGAGAGTCGCCCGAAAAACAAAGAAAAAGAAACTAAGACTAAATAATTAAAAGAAAAAAAGATAAAATAATAATAATAAACTGTGTGTCAGACTGTAAAATAAAAAAAAAAAAAAAAGGAATAGGTGGTAAGAAAAATAAGACTGTAAGAATAGGGAAAAGAAGAATGTAAGTTGTGTTGAATTGAGAAAAAAAAAAAGGCGTAAGACGTGAGTGTGATAGTAGAAAAAAAAAAAGACAAAAAGGAAGGACTTAAGTTGTATGGATATGTGTTTGTAAGTTGGGCGACAGGTCTGAAAAGAAAGTAAAAAAAAAAACTGTGTGTATTTTGTGTGTGAAGGATAGTAAGAAAGGATTTGAGTTGAGTGTAGGTTGAGTGTGTATAAAAAAAAAAAAAGTGTGTGTATTTTGTGTGTGACGGATAGTAAGAAAGGATTTGAGTTGGGTGTAAGTTGAGTGTGTATAAAAAAAAGTGTATTCAGTGTGCGTTGTATATTAGTGAAAAAAAAAAAAAAAAGGGGAGAGAGAGAGAGGATTTAGTGAGGGTTATTGGGTTATGGGAGGATTGGTGACACCGAAGGGATATCCAAGAGGCTACATCGGGTACCAGGACAAGGGGATTTACGTGAAGGAAAATAAACTGGTTGAAGGAAAAGACATTAGGATTACGACACATTATATTTTGGTGCATTCATATTGTCATCGTAATAAGGTAAGATTACCAGATTTAATTAATTTTACCACGCAAAAAAAAAAAATTTTTTTAAATTAGTTCCTGCCACATATATTCCTCCCCAAATCTCGTAAACTCGTAACCCTACACTAATTAATAACCTTACAAAAAAAAAATATTTATATCGCGCACGCCCCCACTCATTTACTGTTATACTAAAATCCCCACTATAAAATTAAATGTGTATAGGCGACCTCCCACTATTGACCCGTTATTTTATTTACGATTTCCCCGGTAAAAAAATTATATATCTATTAATATTAATATAAAAATATAAAAAAAAAAAACTACGTTCATCGGCGAGTCATCCCGGAACCTTAGTTACGAATGCCCATTTGTTCCCGACTAATTATGTTATAGTAAATTAAAGTTTATTGTAATAACTAGTCGGCCCTCCGGAAAAATAAATAATTCCCATTTATTCCAGACTAATTATGTTATAGTAGATTAAATTCTGCTGTAATAATTAGTCGGCCCTCCGGATAAATCAAATTCCCCTTAAACCCAGGACTAATTATGTTACGATAAATTAAATTTTATTGCAATAATTAGTCGGCCCGCCGGAGAAAAATATAATTCCCATTTATTTGACTAATTATCTTACGATAAATTAAATTTTATTGTAATAATTAGTCGGCCCTCCGGAAAAATAAATAATTCCCATTAATACCAGACTAATTATGTTATAGTAGATTAAATTCTGCTGTAATAATTAGTCGGCCCTCCGGATAAATCAAATTCCCCTTAATCCCAGGATTGATTATGTTACGATGAATTAAACTTTATTGTAATAATAAGTCGGCCCTCCAGAGAAATGTAATTCCCATTTATTCTGAACTAATTATGTTATAGTAAATTAAATTTTATTGTAATAATTAGTCGGCCCTACGGAAAAATAAATGAATCACATTTATTCCAGATTAATTATGTCATAGTAGATTAATGTCTGCTGTAATAATTAGTCAGCCCGCCGGAGAAATACAAATTCCCATTTTTTAGACTAATTATGTTGCGACAAATTAATTTTTGTTGTAATAGTCAGCCCACCGGAGAAAAATATAATTCCCATTTAAAATTTTAACTGATTATGTTATAGTAGATTAAAATCTATTGTAATAATGAGTCGGCCCTCCCGGAAAATTTCTATTTCCTTTAATTCTAATGCTGATTGTTTTGCGACGAATTAATTTTTGTTGTAATAATTAGTCACCCCTCCCCAGAAAAATAATTATTCTTAATTATTTCGATACCAATTAGATTACAATAATCTAAACAAAAAAAAATCATCTCAATAGTTAGTCAGCTTTAAGGTAAATTCAATCCCCATCTTACGATATTAATTTTTACTTATTCTTTGTTAAGAATTAATTGAGTATAGAGAGTTAAGGAGGACCTTGTTGGAAGGAGTGGGAGGCTATCCCCACTTTTGGCCAAAATTTCCCCCACCCTTAGAGCTGCTCGCTAACCACTATATAAGCTGACGCAGGGCGTCCGACTAGTCAGTAGTTAATCGCGCGCGAACCTGTAAGGTCAAGAATATAAGTTCAAAATATTATATGTGCAGTTTATTACTTTGGAAGATTTATTTAGTTACAATTTAATTTCTGAGTTGTTGTTTATTTTAATTGTGTTAACTTGTCCATTCGCTCCTTGGTAGAAGAGGAGCCATCCCTACAAGGAAGCGAGGAACATGGTTTATCGATGGAGGACGAATTATTGTCCACCCTGGGTGACTTACTCCAGAAAAAGAGAGAGGTCACCTGGCCCAAGGTCCGCAACGTCACGTTTGCCACCCCAATTGCGGATTTCCCTGAATCAGGTCCCAGTCCTCCAGCTGTATCCAACTTTCAGCCTTCTAATTTAGTGGAATGTTGGAATTGTAAGCAACCCGGTCATATCTTTAGGGATTGTCAGGAACCCCGAAGAAGATTTTGTTATCGCTGCCGTCGACCGGATGTCACGTTGGTTACGTGCCCATTTTGCAATCCGGGAAACGACAGCGGGAGAGCATAACTTCGGCACATGCAGCTCCCGTTTCAATTTCGCCGATTAAAAACCCACCATTGAAATCAGCCGAGGCTACCCAGGCCCCACGGGTATTTGACATGGTTAAAGCCGATTTATCACCCAAGGAGTTGGTGAAATTAGTGCTTAAACCGTCTGGCTTGGTAGAAACTCCAGCCGAGACGTTGGCAGCTCCACCAACCCCAATCCCCAAACTTCGCGCCTTTCATCTTAATATAATAGTTGGATCGGTAATAATTCGAGCCTTGGTTGACTCAGGAGCTAACCGAACCTTTACTGGGCTCGAAACGTCCCAACTCCTCATACAGTCCGGTTTCAAACAACGTGATGTACTCCCGCGACATGTTATGACTGCATCGGGTCATCTCGAAACAATCAACACTGCGGTTACAATCCAAGTTGAAGTTGAAGGTAAATCCACCCCTATGGACGCATTGATTTTACCCACCCTATCCGAGGATTTTATCCTAGGGCTAGACTTTCTACAAGCCACTGGAATGGTTATTGACTTCAGCGACCGATCATGGTATTATCATGACAATCCGGAGCGGAAGTTCTTGTTTGTGCCCGTTGATAAGGTAGCTCAGGTCGTACAAATGAACGGTCTCAGTACCCTTACCCCCCACGAAGAGCTTCAATTGGAACAGTTCTTAGCCAAAGAACTGCCCCCCGTTCTAATTGAAGACGATAAATTCCCTATAACCCACCTCACACAACACTTCATTGACGTAGGTGAAAGGCCCCCCATTAGACAAAAGCCCTATCGTGCTAACCCAGCAATGTGTGGTGTTATGAAAGAAAAGGTAGACCAAATGTTGAGAACTGAAATAATTGCAGCTTCACAGAGTGAATGGGCGAGCCCTGTTGTTCTAGTTCTAAAAGGGAAAGGTAACTATCGGTTTTGTATTGATTTTCGTAAGGTAAACGCGGTGACGAAGAAAGATGCATATCCAATCCCCGATATGTCTTCCATCTTGGACGAGCTGCGTCAAGCCCATTTTATCACCATCATCGATTTATCACAAGCTTTCTTTCAAATTGCCCTAACACCCGAATCACGAGTGATAACCGCTTTTGTCGTCCCTGGCTACGGCCTTTACCATTTCCTGCGCATGCCTTTCGGATTGTCCAATAGTCCTGCGACGATGCAGCGACTCGTCGATAAATTGATAGGTCACAAATATTACCCCAAGGTTTTTGTTTACTGGGATGATATAATCATAGTGACACAAACATTCGCGGAACATCTGTCATATTTAAAAAAGGTGCTAACTGATTTGCGCAGTGCTAATCTTGCCATTAACCGCGAGAAAAACCATTTTTGCTGCGCACAGGTGAAGTACCTGGGCTTTGTTGTAAATCGCGATGGACTCATGGTCGACCCGGACAAAACCTCCCCCGTGGTAAACTATCCAGCCCCGAAAAACATCCGCGAATTTCGTCGTTTCTTAGGAATGGCTTCTTGGTACCGAAGGTTTATCCCGGAATTCGCGACCTTGGCCGAGCCCCTTACCCGATTAACCAAGAAAGATGTTGAATGGGAATGGAAAGAGCCCCAAATCAATAGTTTCCGCGCCCTGAAAATTAAATTGACCACAGCCCCAACCCTCGCATGCCCAGATTTTACCCTCCCCTTTAAACCCTTCAAACAGACACAAGTAGTGTTGGACTCGGGGCAGTGCTAACCCAAGAATTCAATAAGGTCGAAAAGGTAATCGCGTATGCTAGCCGCATGATGTCCGAGACCGAAACGCGTTACTCTGTTACCGAGCAGGAATGTCTAGCTATGATTTGGGCTATACGTAAATTTCGGTGTTATTTAGAGGGTTATAAATTCACCGTTATCACAGACCACAGTAGTCTTCGTTGGCTTAACAACTTGCGTAACCCCACCGGTCGATTGTCCCGCTGGGCATTAGAATTAATGCAATACGACTTCGAGATAATTTACCGTAAGGGAGCCCTCCATCACGTCTCTGATGCCCTTTCCCGGATTCCCGATCAACAAATTGAAGCCCAAAACTTGACTGATGTTGACGATAAATGGTACTGCCAAAGGTATCGCAAGGTGGAGTCATCCCCAGACAGTTACCCTGACTGGCAGATCATTGGTGGCCAACTATATTTTCATAGACCCTTGTCCTATATTTTAGTCGAGATTCCCGACCTGACTGCCTGGAAATTGGTAATGCCCCGTCATTTTCGCGAACGAGTCGTGTTGGAATGTCATGAACCCCCTCATATGGGCCACATGGGCATTGATAAAACTTATCGTAAAGTCTCTACCTTGTACTATTGGCCTAATATGTTCCGTGAAGTAGCGTCAATAGTAGCCCGTTGCGAGATTTGTCAAAAGACTAAGTTTGACCAAGGCAAACCACGCGGTTTAATGGGCACTCGCGTTGTACAAGAGCCATGGGCAATCGTAGCTGCCGATATTGTTGGTCCACTTCCCCGTCCTCGAGCTAGCTATGCGTATCTTCTGGTCATGCAGGACCAGATGACCAAGTTCATAGAACTGGCCCCCCTCCGTCAAGCCACGGGAAAGGTTATCCGCGAAAAACTCGAGGACCTCATTTTATTTCGCCATGGTACTCCCCGGACTTTAATCACTGATAACGGCACAGAATTTGCAAATAAGGAAATCAAATCCTTGGCTATCTGGGCCGGTATCAAATTACAAAATACCCCCCCATATCACCCCCAAGCAGATCCGGTGGAACGGGTAAACCGCAGCCTCAAGACTATGCTTCGCGCATTTCTTGATGGCAACCACCGTGACTGGGATCATTATTTGCCCGAGTTTCGGTTTGCTTATAAGCTTACCACGACTCTCTTTTATCCACCCCTTCATTTGCCAACACTGGGCGCGAACCTCGTCAGCCCCATACCCTTCGTAACGAAATCGATGAAGGCCTGCTTGTCACCCCCATCCCCATGACCAAATGGAATAAGAGAATGAAAAGACTCAATGTCCTACGCCAAGCCCTAATCTATGCCCGAGGTGAGGCTGAACTGAAACAGTCCACCCAATATAATACCCACCGCCGCAAAGTCGAATTTGACGTTGGAGAATTGGTGCTCAAACGAACCCACCCTTTGTCTAACGGCCCCAAATTTTATTCAGCCGGCTTAGAAAAGCCGTTTGAAGGCCCCTTTATAATCACCCGAAAATTCTCGGCCACCCGTTATGAGGTTTTCGATTTTTCTGGAGTCATCCGAGGTGAAATATCCATATCAGACTTGAAGCCTTGGGTTAAAGCATTAGATCAGAAAGTAGTTAAAGGCCCACCCACACCTAGTAATTAACCATGCTATACCCTGTTTTGGGAAACCCAGTAAGAGACATCCCGGGTGACCCATAAAACTTAATTATGCAAATTACTAATTTCTACTGTTGATGAAATTTAGATGTAACAAGCTGAAGTGGGAGATATGGAACCATTATTACTCGCCACAGTTGAGACCACACCACCAATGACGTCATCTGCAGAAGGTTCAATGCCGCACGAGACATTCACATCAGCTGTTGTGAATACCGTCACAACACCCACCATCTCACCACGTCAGCCAGTTGCTGGCAAAGATCTAGCAAAGCTTGCTGACAGCGGAGCTAGTATCCTCAGTGACGTTAGTGAATCTGAGTTTAGCTTTAGCGACGAAGAGGTAGGGAATATTGCGTTCGAGCACAGCAATGACGAATTGATGTGGCCCACTAATCCACCCCTTCCCGAAGCAGTTGTGGAGTCATCCCCTGCAGGCCTTAAGCCAACCCCCCACAGCTCACCAGACGCTGATTGCCTCGACCTCGGCCTCTTATTCGGAAAAGATTTCAAGGAGATGGTAAGCTCGGAGCCATCCGCTGTCCAAACATCTACCTTGAAATTTGATTCACTGGACCCACGACCAGGTGATAACTATCATTTCACTTTTGGTAATTTTGATAAGCCCCTTGATTCTGCAGCCACCCGACAACTCAGTGATCCCGGATTTTATTTGGACCGGAATCTCGAGGACGACCGTAGAATCCAAACCCCTTACTGTGTGGAGTCATCCCCAGTAAGTTCCCCAGAAAAACCCCCAGAACTTCATAACAGTGCTCCTGCTCTCATTGTGGAACAGTCACCAGCTGCGAGCTCATCCGCTGGTGATGGTTCTCCAGGAGCCGGTAGTGCTGTTAGTCACCCTTCTGGTGCGATTCCCAAAGTAAAACCCCCTTCCCCCATCAAAACCAAGAGGACTCGCATCCGTTGCAGCCTGTGTCACGGCCGTAGCCACCTTCACAACAATTGCCCCGACCGTCCACTTGAGCTTATTGATGAAGTAGGCTCATCTCGTTCAGTTGACTCAGGTGTGGACGCTCATTCGGTCTTTTCCGATAAAACATCACAAAGCCCCACTCCCCCTGCAATCCCAGCTCTAATGAGCCTCAAGCTACCACCAATCTTACTCAACCCTTTTGTGGCCAAGTCGTTGCTGCCCTCAAACGCACAAAGAGGGTCAAAGCGGGGTTACCGTTCAGGATCACGGCGCCCAGCCGAACGATCTGAAAATCCAAGGGCATACGAACCCAAATGCAGGGATTTCGATTGTCTTTGGAGAGATCCAAGGTACCCAGGTCCTGGACCCAATGACCTCGCTCCATGTCGTGATCCCAAATGCAAATTGCGTCGTCACTGAGGGTATCATTATTCATATATTTTTTTTGTTATTTTGTTTAGTCAGTATTGTGATAAGGTGATACGTGGTTGGACCACGTATGAATAAGAGTACAAAAAAAAATGTAAGACTGATAGACGTCACGAGGGAGGGAAAAAGGGAGAAATTAAGGTGGATGTTGTGACGAGTTGTACTCGCCCACCTTAAATTTATATATTATTCCTATTATACTTTATTTAATTTTATTATTATTATGTTATCGGGTGGGGCTGGCCAAATAAGGAGGGGAATATTGTTGGGGAAAGGGAAAATTTCTCTCCTATTTAAGCTGGCGATCCAGCTGAATAGGGACACTTCGGTTTCTGTCTCCCGACTAATAAGTTCGAGTTTCTTGAGGAGCCATCCCAGATTCTCGAACAGTCTTATCCCCACCCAGGTATCGGAGCCATCCATACCTAAAACCTAGGAGCAGGAGTCATTCTCTCCTAAAAAGTCCCCCTTTATCTCATGTATAGTTGGTCAGCCTTGCTTCGTTTTTAGTCAGTTAATTATTCTTTTTATATGTCATTTTTCTTGTTAAGACCATGACTTGGAGTCAGGTCTCATGATCTTATATTTGTTTTCAACTTAATATTAATTAATAATTTTTGATAAAACATAATTTACGACAAGTAATAATTTTTGATACTTAAATTGTTTTCATAATAAATAATCTCGTTGTTTGTGTGCCATAATTATTGTTTTGTTGAATAATTTATTGTGCTACCCTCGATTCTACCTTTTCAGTGACTTAATTTTATCATTCTTTACTCGGCCCTCTCTCCACGAACCAGCATACTGAGCGACCCAGGCAAACCCCTCAACTCAGTCTTGGAATTATATTTTCTGGAGCGGATCAGCATCATTGGATTCATTGGATTATTCGGATTTTCATGATTTCGTGACTTCTGTGATTTCTGTGATTATTTGGCTATTTGGTAGTTGGTATTTGGTATTTGGTATTTGGTTATTTGGGCTATTCGGATATTTGGTTATTTGGTTAGTTTTAGTGACGTTTTTTTGGGTAAGTTTTAGCGTCGTAGAATAAAATTTCCCGTCCCCCTTTCTGTCTGTAAAGTTAGTTGATCCGCGACCCGAGCTAAAATTTTAGAACTGAGTGAGAAGGTAATGTCACGTTACACACTATACGACATATAACCGATAAATAGCCGTTTTTTAATATTTCAACTCTATTTTTAACCACTTTGCGCATTCGTAGGAATTTTTCGTAGAAACACGCCGAAGATGTTAACACATGATAAACCCGCGAGTCTAGATAGCTCACAAAATTTTTTAATTATATTTTTCCTTTGCTAAACATGTGCGTGAGGAAATTGCATCATGCGCACGTGTCTCTAACCGATCTTTATTATCCTTTTTATTTTTTCTTATTAATTTTATTTTGTTTTCTGTTTTATTCTATTTTATTTAATCTTTTTTTTAATATATTAATACATGGTTTTTTATTATATTTTTTCTTTGCTAAACATGTGTCTGATGAAAAAGAGTAGTACCTGGTTAAGGATACGCATGATGATCTTTATGAAGTTGACATCATGCTACCTGAAGGTATTTTTATAAATTTTTTAATTTTTGTAAATGATGATGATGATGATGATGATATATTTCGTTACGTACCAAGCTACTTATTTCATATTATCTATAGTATAACAAAATGAGGAAGTATGTTTAACTGAAAAATAATAAAATAATAATTTGAGAATATTATAAATTAATGAGCTTAATATTTAACTTATTTTTATAAAATCCTCTTGTTTTGTTATTCCTTACAGGGTAACGATTTAGGAGGGAATGTGTATGATTGTAGATGCACCTTGATGTTAGAATAATCTGAAACCAGTATTGTTGAGAGCGTGTCAATCTGGAAGGTCACCTTTTGATGTTGGTAGTCTCAAATCATCTAAACGGTGAAATTAACTCGGAGCACAAAAAACAACACCCTGGAGAAATAATACAGTCAGTTATTTTATAGTATTAAGAACATTCAATTTATAAAGGAAAAAATGTTAATTTTATCACAAAGATTATTTAATTTAAATTCACTTGTAAAATTTTATTTATTAGAACGTAAAGGTTAAATTGATTTTACTATTTATTTAATTTGATTTGATTTTATAAAAATTTATTCAAATTTAATTTAAATATTGTCCAAACAAAAGTTGTCGCAAGAATGAAGCTCCTTAAATTATAAAAATTAAAATTCCCATAAAATTTAATAGAATAAAGAAGGGATGATTAAAAGTGGGAACATCTTGACCAATTGTATTTTACCTGTCCCACGATAGTCAGCATTTAATATTTTACTTGACAATTCTTAGCTTTATTCGTTAATTTCAACGGATGTTGAATATCGAGTTGCTAAGGTGACTTTGAACTACGGCTTGAGAAAATAAAAATTAAAATGAAAAAATAACATAAAAAAAAGGTATAAAAAATATTAAAAAATGTAAATGTTGCTAAAAATGTAAGTTAATTATTAAAAATAAAAAGAAAAAGTTTGTGTGTCACTCGATATCATACTATATCCCTGGAATTTACCAAATATTATTGATTTTTTATCAATATATTTTGATTTTAAAATCAATATATATTGATTCTTTTTAAATATAAAAATACCAGTACGTAACAATTTCATTTACAAAATCTGTCAAAGAATTACGTTTTTTAAATGCTAAAAAATGTCATATTTGTGACAAAAATTTTACGAAAAAAGACGTCAAAATACGTGATCATTCACATTTCACCTCAGAGTTCCGAGGTGCCGCCCATCAAATATGCAATATAATTTATCAAGATTCATGTATCATCTTTGTAGTATTTCATAATCTCACAGGCTATCACATTTTATCATCGAAAAATTAAAAAAACCAGTTCCAAGGTAAAATCGATATGCTAGGAATCAATAAAGAAAGATATATTTCATTCACAAAATCTGTCAAAGGTACCAGAAAAAATTCAGATTCATCGACTCATATAGATTCATGGGTAGTTCCATAGATTCATTATCAAATAATTTAGATGATAATAAAAGATTAATAACAAAAAGTCTCTGTAAAAATGATGATGAATTCTATTTAATTACAAGGAAGGGAGTATTTCCGTATGATTATCTTGACAAATGGGAAAAATTTGATAATACAACACTTCCATCGAAAGATAAATTTTATTCAAAAATGAATGAAGAAAATATTTCAGATAGAGCATACGCACCTGCTCTAAATATTTGGCTAAAGTTTAATATAAAAACACTCGGATACTTACAGACTGATGTTGCTCTTTTAGCTAATGTTTTTAAAAGCTTCAGAGCTGATTGTTTGAATACATATAAGTTAGATCCAGCACATTATTATACACTACCTGGACTTAGTTTTAGCGCAATGTTGAGATGTACTCAAATTGAACTGGAATTATTAAATGATCCTAAAATGATGTTGTTTATTGAGCAAGGTATAAGAGGTGGTTTATCACAAGTCTCAAATCGAAATGGAAGAGCTAATAATCGATATATGGGAGGTAAATATAATATTAAAGGAAAAGAGTCATTTTTAATGTATTCTGATTCAAACAATATGTACGGAGCTGAAATAAGGGAATATTTTCCAACATGTAAATTTCAAAGGATTGATAACTTTGATATATCAACATTGAATTCAATTGCTGATAATTCAAAATGCGGATACATTCTTGAAGTCGATTTAGATTATCCTGCAAGTTTACATTACAATCATAAAAATTTTCCATTAGCACCAGTACGCGGAAAACCACCTCTAAAAAAAAAGTAAAATTCCAAAATTATTGGCAACTCTAGACGATAAGAAAAATTATGTTATTCATTACAAGAATTTGAAACGATATTGTTCTTTAAGGATGATTATTACGAAAGTTCATCGTGTTCTAAAATTTGAACAAAGTTCATGGCTTAAACCATATATTGATCTAAACACTGAGTCACGAAAACAAGCTCGTAGTGCATTCGAAAAAGATCTAAGAAAATTATTTATCAATGCAATTTATGAAAAAACCTTAGAGTCTGTAAGAACTTGTGAATCGATGAAACTTGTACAAAAATATGGTGGTAAGGGTGGAGCCAGATCGTATATCTTAAAGCCAAATTTCCATAGTTACTTGATCATTGATCTTGTAATAATTGAAATGAAACCAACAAGTATACTTTTCATTAAACCAATTTATCTTGGATTTTCTATATTGGAAATTTCGAAAACATATATGTATGATTTTCTATTATAATTTTATAAAACCAGAATATAAAGATAAAGTTAAGTATTTATATAATGATACTGATTTTGCTATTTATCACATATTTAGTTATTATCCTTATGATTTAATACGTAATATACCTGATGTATTCGATACATCTGATTATCCTGGAAATAATCAATATGGAATCCCATTAAAAAATAAAAAAGTTATTGGTATTATGAAAGATGAAAATAACGGAAAAATAATGAAAAAATTCATTGGTTTACGTAGAAAATCATACTCTTATGTTATAAAAGATGAGAATAATTCATTAAAAAAACGTGTTCATATGAGAGCAAAGGGTGTAAAAAAATCAACTGTAAGGCAAATAACTTTTGATGATTATAAAAATTGTTTAATTAATCATGTTATTTTAAAGAAGCAACAAAATATCATGAGATCTCATAAACATGAAGTAACGACAAGAGCAACTGAAAAAAATTGCCCTAAGTTAAGAAGATGATAAACGTCAGCTAATTGATGGTGAGACTGACATTTTGCCTTAAGGATACATACCTGTTAAGCGAATATGTTTAAGTAAAAGTATGTATAAAAAAAAATTCGAATGATGTCAATGAAAGTTGTATAAATGTATGTAATAAAAAATAATTGTTAGAAAATGAATAGGTTTATTGATTACCTATCCATTGATTATGACTATCGTCAAATCCAAGATATTTTACATACATCTTATTCCCACGTCTCTTTGAAACTTTTTCAATCAAATAATGATTTAAACTTTTAAATACAGTTTGTTTTAATATTTCTATATTTTTACCAACAACTTCAAATGGTTTCATTTTAATTGTGCGATGTTTTGTATTCTTATATTCTTCAATTAATTCTAGCAGCAATTTCAACCATTTATAATTTTCTTTAGAGACACAATTGGTTTTTTAATGTTCTATTGAATCGTTCAACTATTGATGCTTTTGAATGAGTGAATGTTGAATACATATAAACATTATATTTTTTTAACATTGTTTTAAATGATGAAATATAAAATATTGTTCCTTTATCCACATGAAGATTTTTACATATTCGACCTTTTGTGAATATAGATTTCATTGCTGCTTTTACCTCTTTATCATACCTCGTTTCCAGTTGTATTTTTGAGTCCAACAACCCAGCTGAATTTTAAGAAAATATCAATGATTGTTGAAATACAATTGTATCCAGAATTGATTTTTGAATGTTTAATCATTTCAACAAGATCAGCTTGCCACGTTTCATCGATCTGACGGATGTATACAGACTGACTTTTTTTTTTATCAATATTTTAATCCACATTCTCTCAACTCTACAATAATTGACATGATCTCATTATCATGATTCGGATTACCAGCTGCTCTTGATGCTACTAATAATCGTAATCGATCAACGAGTTCATTTGGATCATCCCAGTAGATACAATTAACTCTAGTTGAATTATTTTTTCTAAGAGTCATAACTGTTGTTAATAATCCAGTTTAATATACTCATTATTATGATGAGGTGCAATAAAATCAATGTATTTTCAAGAAGCTGAATTTTTTATTGGCATATCAGATCTATGATATTGATGATTTTATTGTATTATTTTGTTTGTATTATTGATAATTTCTCCGTAATTATTTTCATCATTATCAGTGATAATTCTTCTATCTGGTGACTTTATAAATAATAATTCCATTAATCCAGGTGTTATTTTATAAGATGTATCAAAAATATTTATTTCATCATGGTTAAAGAATATTTTTGAATTTCCAATGTAGTCGGATTTTACTTTTTTTACACCATAATCTTTATCCTACTGTATACTATTGATTTTTTCTAAGTAATCATTTATTGAATTCTTATTTGATTCTTCCACAAATGTTTTTTCACCTTCATCAGCAGTATCATATTCACTTAGTGAAGAGACGTTAGATGATCGGATTGCGGCTTTCAATTTTGGCAAGATTTGTAAGTATAATCGCCCTCGAGATATTTCTTTATTATCAATAAACAAAAAAGAATTGAAAAAGTCAGCCTTTTCGCTTACGTTCAAGTACGTGTAAAATAACAAACTAAGTCAGACACTAACTTTGGTCAAGTGAATTCCATGGCTCTTACTGTGTTTTTGTGTATTTTTTCTGTAGTTGTAAAGATAATTAAATCGAGAATACAAACAACTGGTTTATATTGTGATCATATTGAAAACGTACGTTTAACAAGCGATAGTCTTCAACTTACAACGTATATGGATGTTGACGATCTTATCAATTTTCAACCGAATATTTTACCTTTGCGTTACTTGCTGAGTTGGGCAGTAGTGGTAATTCTACCGAAGAAGACCCAGGATTGGCTCGTCTACATAAAATATATAAAAAGTATGAAGCAGATAAAATTGTAAAAAATAATTGTGATTTTGTATCACGACGACTTTCTTTTTTGGAACAACAGCGAAAAAAAATTGCAATGTATACAAAACGAATTGATTTATTATTATCAAAACAAAACGTAATGTCGTAATGAACCCATCTATCCCATCGTAGCTTATTATTTGAAATTCTAAATGAAGATGATGCCAAAACGATTGACGAAGGAATAAATAAATTGAAACGTGATAATTAAAAAGCAATTTCGGTTTTGATAAATACAACACATTTATTACAAACAGAGGTACATACAGCGTGGAAAGTATGATATAGTCTATACATAAAATTTGTGCACAATATGTATAGATTTTATATGGATAATCCATAGTTTTGGGCCGATTTGGTATGTATAATCTATAAATAATCTATACATAATCTAAATGAAATTTATATACAAAAAAAATTTCTAAAATTTTTATGATGATGTGAATTTTTAAGATGATGTGAATTAGCAAATTTGTTCATTTTTAATAATGAAAGTGTGGATGTAGTTTAATAACAAAAAATATTTATTAAATATAGGAATATAGAAAATAAAGTATATTTTAGATAGAAAATACAAATTTATTTTTCAAAATTATTTAAATAAAAAAAACATTAAAAATTAAAAAAATTTTTTTTTAATAATATTTGATGTATGTTGATTGACTATCAATTTTTTTCGAACTTGTTGTTAATCACCCTATAGCAACGTCTCAACATTAATAACTGAGAAAAAAGAAAGCTAGCCAAAATAAAAAGACAACAAATTATAAGTTGAAAACTTTACGCGTATAATATATATGAAACACCTGAATTGTATGTTATCTATGTTCATATTTTTTTTTAACCGGGTCTATGTATAATTAATGCATAATTTGTATATGATATTCTGAAAAGAAAATTCATATATATACTCATAATAAATTACATAATATAAATATAAATGAATGAATATTAAAAATTCAAAATATCAAAGATTATTATCCAGCTGTCTCTTTTATTTATTTTTTTTTCTTCAAAAGATATATTTTCGTAAAAATAATTTTAAAAATGAATTTTTATTTTCTATCTAAAAAAAATATATTTTTTATATTACTATATTTACCGAATGTCGACTTATACATATACTTTTCATCGAACTATACTTTTTGTTGATAAAAAATTTTTTAAAAAAAGCATTAAATAATTCTGCTTGTATTGAAATAAACTTATGTTATATACCCATATTTTTTTCTAAAATTTTTTTATATATTTCATATAGATTATAGATGGGTATTATTTTTAGTTTGAATATTTTGTCCTGAGCTTTTAATTTTTGCATGTGTGTGTTCAATATAAAACATCAATAAAAAGAAAAAAGAGAATTCAATTTTCGTATTTTACTTACTTGTTGACATATTTATAATAGACAGAAATGTATCATGATCACAATATAACACTTAAATTCAATTTCGAAAAAATCACTAACACCATAAAATTCGCTTGTACACCAAAAATCCTTAAGCGGCGACTTATTTTTAAATCAGAAACTGCAGAAAAAAGAAAGAGGTTGAAAATATTGGGTATGGCTGTCGACCACGGTCAAGAACAGTCGACTGTAATCTGCCCAAGGGTATGTAGCTTGAGTCTGTATTGAGTATTCTGTTGGATCTCAGAGCTAGGTTTCTTTGGTGGGGAGTTAAGTGACGTCGTTTAGTTAACCGTTTAGCGGTTGGCCTCAGAAAACTAAAAAAATAGAAAGAGACATGCATATAACCCTACGAAATTTTGAATGTTAACAGAATATGTTTTTATGATTGCATATGTGTACGTGCATATAAATATCTCTTATTTTTGAGTTTTTCAATTTTTTGTTTTTCATTATTTTCGGTATTATTGTACGTTTGTCTTTAGAAAAAATTTGATTCATTTCAAACTTTATCATGACCTTTTTTATGGAAATACATTTTCGAGCTTGATTGAGATTTGGTACAAGTATTTACACATCTATATATCTCAAGACGAGCAAACAAAATAAAGTTTTTCACATTATCATTTAACAAAAGATAAAATAAAATTATAAACAGTTGATGCAATAAGATATACATTTATTTATTGTTATACTTACGTTTTGTTTCTAATATTTTTCTGTTATCTGTGAAATATACGAGAACAAAAAACTATATAGTTAAAAAATTCTATTAAAAATTTGTATGAAAAATTAAATTCATGATTCATGAGTTTAAGTGTTGGAATAAAGAAAGTTGTGTATATACAAATATCTCAGCGGTATGGTGTGGCATAGATTCGATTCCAGTTAGGGTTACTTTTTTTTCGATGGAAAAAACAGTTCTCCAAAGAATTTGAAATAATTGTTTGTTTTCTCACTTCAATGAATCATTTATTGGATTTTTATTAAGATAACTTTTTAAAAATTGAGTCTTAGATTAAAGTCAATGATTAATTTTAGCTAAGGGTAACATACATTCGATTCCAGTAAGTCACTTTTTTTTTTTTTTTTTTTTCACTGAATAAATTATGTATTGATTTTTTTAAAGATAATTTTTCTAAAAGTTGAGTCATACAAAATAAAATTTATAATAATTTCGTCGTTTAATAGATAATGTCAGTTATAGAATAAATGAAAATAAGTGTACAAGAATAATATGCAAGGCTGAAGATAGCATGAATTCAATTTTGGTAATATTCACTCTTTTTAATTGATGATTTATATTAAAAAAAGTATCTAACATGAAGCTGGCAAGATATATATTGCTTTTTTTCTTATATATAAGTTTTAACAAAAACCATAGGCAAAAAAAAATAATAAAATATTCTACCATATGAACGAACTTTTCTTTTGTTTCAAAAAGTACAATCTAATGTGCATCGAGCCAGATGTTTGTATCGGTATGTATGTACGCATTTATGTTTGGGGTAGTTTGGGGTATTGGAAAATGAAATAAAAAAAAAGAAAAACACGGTAAATAAGGAAAAAAAGACGAAACGAATTGTGGACCTTCAGGCTTGAGTTTATGTTTCAAGAAGATCTTGTATGTACCTGGAAAAATGAAAGAGACAGAGAGAGGCTTATTGGATGAGGAAAACATCGATGTTGCATGTTTTGCTTTTCAGCAAATAAATTTAAAAAAATGATGAAACAGTTGCTGAAGCAACTGTGCCTGCCCTGCGGGGAAAATTTTAATTTCTTTATTAAAATTCGTAATTACAAATTTATTTTACTGTTACAACTAAAAATCATTCAACCATTTTGTTTTTTCCTTCCATATTTTCTTCAGTAAATTTAGTATCTTTACTCGGTTTATTGAATTTTTTTCATTCAAATTTTATTTTACTTCATAATCACTGTCGTCTGCTAATGTTATTGTTCTTTTTTTTAATAAACGTCCTGTCATTGCATATATAAATTCTACTTCATTTATTGCTATTATGACTGCGGTTATATCTATGTAATAACATTATCAGTATTGAATAGTTTTTTTTTTTTTTATTTATGCTCAAATAATTTTACCAGCAGATGAATTATTTGGTAGATGATTTCTTGTATTTTTTGAATTCAAAATTAATTTTCAATATATATTCATTTTCCTCATCGTCATCGAATTTTATATTAGCCTCTACTGGTATCATTATTTCTTTATTATTTATTGACGAGTATTGTTCATTAACTTTTCTCACTAATCCTCCAGTGATTATATATATTTTGTTCAACTTGAATGTTTAATAATTCATCATATGTTAATAATTTTCCTTTCTGTATTATACATTTTAATGATAACGGTACATCAATCAATCCATGATATTTATTTGCAGCTTCTTCAAAAAAAAAAAAAAATAGATCTTATTTTGTCACTTCCATCCCATATATCAATCGCAAATTTTTTACCAGTTCTTCGTTCGTTTTTCCGTTCCTTTATTTCACTTTTATATATTATTCGTGCCCGAATTCTGTCACTGTATTGAATTTTCAATTTAATTTTTCATGTTGATTATATTCATTTCTAATTTTTGACTTACCATATTGTGTTTAATTTTAAATTTGTTATTTTTGTAATTTTCTTTTTCATCAATGTATTTTTTGTTGTGTTTTTATCACTCAGTTTTATTTTTTTTTCTTCATTTTTGGATTTTTCCCTTCTTGTTTTCTTTTACCCATTTCGATTTTATTGGCTTATGATTTTGAAAATTTCGTTATATCTGTTTTCAAATTGGTTAAAAATGATAAATGTTTTTTTTTTTTTCTATTGATAATGTGATGTTGTTGCATTGTTTTTGTTTTTATTTTTATGTCATTGATTTTCGGTTATTATATGTTGTTTTTGATTTGACTGGAATGGATTCTGATTATTCTTTACATTATTATATCTTAGGTCACAAATGTATTTTTTTTTTCTGTTTTTTTTTTAAATTGTAATTTCATTTTTATTTTTTTTTTGTGATTTATTTGATAATTTCTCTTAGATTCCCATTCGCATATTAGGAGGGGGTAACATAATTAACATTATATTTTTTTGTTATATATTCGGTGTTTTTTCTTTCATATTTTTCCATATTCATCATATTTTTCCCTATATTCAGTGATTTTTCCATGATATTTTGCTATATTTTTCTATATTTTCCTTTATAATTACCATGTTTCCTCGATATTATCCCATTTTATCGTGTTTAGATTAATAAAGGGACTCAGAAAATTTTCGAGGAATCTACTATAGTTGGGGGAGGGGGGAGAACTTGATTGGTATGTTCCTATATTTATCTTAATTTTTTTTATATTCACTGATTTTTCTTTGATATTTTCCTATTTTTTTCTTTATATTTACTGATATTTTCTGATATATATCGAATTTTTCTTCATATTCAGTGAGTTTTCCTCAATATTTACTGATAGTTCACTGATATTTTCCTATAATTATCGGATTTTTCTTTATATTTAGCGTTTTTTTTTATATTCACTGATATTTCGCAATATTTATCTGTTTTCTTCTATATATTCAGCGATTTTCTCTTTATATTTACTGATATTTTTCCATATTTATTGTTTTCTTTTTTATTTTCAGTAATTTTTCTTTTATATTCAGTGATATTTTCCCATATTTATCGTTTTTTTCTTGATATTCTGTGATTTTTCGATATTTTCCTTTATATTTAATGGTATTTTTCATATTTATCGTATTTAGATTGAGGGACTTAGAAAATATTCAGGGGGGGTGGTCTACCATGGTTGGGGGAGGGGGGGGGGTCGAGATGAAAAGCGAAAAAAATAGGAAATTAAAATTTCCGAAAAAAAAATTTCGAGAAAAAGAAGATTCCTCTGAGTGAAAATTCAAGGTGTTGAATAAAACTTTACGATGTTCTGCAAGATGAGTGATGTACCCTTATTTTAGAAAGCTCAGGTATAAAGATTATGAATGTGTAGAAGACACTAACACAACCGTAAGTGTTGTATTGCACACTATTGTATAGGTGGTGGACAGTTGGTCGAGAGGGTATGGAATATCTGACCTTGGAAATTTTTTTTCAATACCTGGCGATTTGCTTAAAATTGCTATGGAAATAAAAAAATTTACTCGATAATTGTTTAATTGTTATTATTATTGAAAGTAAGTGGAAGTTAGCCGAAAAAAAAATTCTAATCAATTATTGCAAGTTGTTTTATCTTTAATTTGTAGAGTTTGATATTATATATTATAATATTTCAAGTATCACAAAGTGCGAGTAACAAAGCTTGACCATAATCACAAACTGTGAGTTTTGGTATTGGTGCATTAAGTAAATGATGCCAATATTTCAACCAGTGTGCAATAAATACATTATTATGTTGTGTACTCAACATTTGATACACAGGATAGGATTGATTACTCCAGTTAATAGTAACAACGTACAAAAAAATATGGCCACATTTTTTAACAAGAAATCGTGCGTAAAAGTCACTCCTTACGCACTATGTTGGCGCCTAATGGCGTCTATATTACAAACCTCGTGTCAAAAAGTATTGTATATAAGTCGTACGTAAAGAAGGTGATCCTCCACGACTTTGAAATTGACACCTTCAGAATCGTGCAAGAATCACTTACTTCACGTACTAGTTATATAATATACTATTTTTTTAGATGAATTATCTGAGCAGTATGGAGAATCTGAAACATTAATAACATCAAATGACTCATCTAGTTCAAAAACACTATCGTTCTGAAAATTTGGTTGCATCAGACTTATAAAAACGTTGATATTACAAGCTCTTCGTGCTTCAGACAAATCTCCTCTTCTATCTTTTTTAACATGGTTGTAAATTGTATCAGGTTTCCATTCAGCATCATCAGTAGCTAAAGCTTTGCTCAACGTTTTCCATATTGGATCTTTGCATGGAGATACACACGTTGCAAAATGTGGAATATTATCAATTAAAAATTTAACAACGACTCCTAATGAAAATCTTGCTTTGCGACCCATGACTAAATTGTTTAGTTGTAAATCAAATGAGGCTTATAAATTTTCTTGTTCATCTTAAGTCACCTGCCGAAATGAAATATAAAAAAATATTAAAAATAATAAAATAAAAAAAATATAGAAAAATAAATTAATTTTATCTTATACTGCATATATTTAAAAAAAAAAAATAATTATAACCACAATAATATGTATTTCTTCTACTTTCATTAATTTAATAAATTTGATGTTTTTTTATTAATGATTTTGACAATATTTATGTATTGTTATTCAAACAGATATTAAAAGTTATTAATTCGTTGAAAAGTCTTTACCAATGACAATATGAACTCCAGAGGAATATAAGTTGTTAAACTGTTTACAATTATTTACTGAGAATTCAATAAACCAGTTAACATTAATCAGAGGATATAAACAATATGTTTATTTTCTTTTGTTTTGTAATGTCCGGCGGTAAGCCGCACACACTTTTTTATTTTTATTTTATTTGATATTAGATATTAGATATTCAGGGTCCATTTCGATACCCCTAGCTCCATCTTACAGAGTATAGGTATACAACATTTAGGGGAGCTAGAGGTTTGGCACCCTCAACAAATTACTCGAGCCGGCATTTTGTATTTAAATAAATCTATTCTTTGACTCCGCCACGACCGCATGGTTTAGGTTCTCTCTTTTCTTCGTGACACGCGAGTAAGTGTAATTGGGTTACATAATTAGTATTTATTTGTACCGCATTTATATGTAAAGTTAAACTATTTTGTTTTAAATAAATTGTGTTCCGACTATTATTAAATTTGAAAGTGTTGTTTAAAATTATTTTTGCTGTACCACTGCGCCATATTTTCGCGTGTTTTTCAGGTTCTTTTTTACCACTCCCTACATTACGCAATTTTTGTTTTCCTACCCTTCTAATGTTTCTTAAATGAGCAGGATAAACAGGGCTTATTTCACTACATATCTGGCAGGGTTATTTTATAGGGCAATATTGGGTTGTCTAATAAATAATCCGGTTACGATATTTCAGTTTTATTAAAAACGAACGGTAAAGCCCGTACGATATTTACAAATTCTGTCTTACTGACTTCCATATTTTTTTTTTTTCAATGCTAACTCAATCAACAACATTAACGAGTAAAATAAATAAATCATATGTTTCAATTTTTATCAATCGATTTCTTGACCTGGGTAATATCCTTGAAATGGTGGTTATATTTCTTTTCACATTTTATATGAAAAAATATCAGTGGTCCAAGACCTCGATGACTTCCAGTAAATCCATCAGCACTGGATAAATATTACTAAAATAATTTTTGTTATATTGATTATTATAAATATCATTTTGTTTTGTATTTATTATACATTTAATAGACAAATGGGTATATTTTACCAGTATTAAAAACCACATGGCAGTGTCGAAGCTACTCCTCTAAAAAGTGCTCTCAATCTCCAAGCTCGTGTTGGCTTGCGACCAATCTGAAATGAATATACTCTAGCAAATTATTATATGAAAATTGTAAGATTGATTTTTTTAATTTAATAGAGTCATTATTACCTGAACTAAAATTTTAGCTGAATAAGTAACTAAAAAAACACACTTTTTTACTTCGGCTTCATTAATCATAAACACTTTCTTCTAGTTATACATATTATTCTTTCATTTTGCTTGTTCCTTCTAATGGGTCATCTTGATGTCCGGAATCGCTTTCTTCTAACTTTTTAAATTCTCTGTTTTTACTCATTTTGTTGTACCATGATTTTAGCCTGTCAATGTCAAATATTTATTTATGAAATTGTCGAATTCGATTTTATTTACGTTTTTTCCTCGGTTGAATCAGGATTTAACGTTTTAGTTGTTATTGAAGTCATATTATATTTTTTTTTTTTGCTAAAACAATTTTACCTGCAAATGAATTAATTGGGAGATGTATGATTTCTTGAATTTTTTTAAACTCGAAATTAGTTCTTAGTATATTTTCATTTTTCTCGTCGTTTTCGAATTTTATATTAGCTTCTTCTGGTCTCATTATTTCTTCATTATTTATTGATGAGTATTGTTCATAAACTGTTCTCACTAATCCCCGAGTGATCGGATATATTTTGTTTAACTTGGATGTTTAATAATTTATCATGTAGATACTTTTTTTTAAAAATATTTTTGTTTTATACATTTTATTGATAACGGTACCTCAATCAATCTATGATATTTATTCGCAGCTTTTTTAAAAAAAATACATCTTATTTTGTCACTTTTATCACACTAGACCAATTGGCGCGCTTCGCGCGCTATTAATGTGATATTTTGTCAATGATGTAAGAAGGTTGTAGTAAGAAATTTTTAATCTCGATCATTACGGAAAATTCACGATATCTCCCAATTTATAATTTACTCTTTCTTTTTGAGAATATAGTAGAAAAAAAAAGAATACCAAATAAACTAATTATTAGTCTAGATCAATTTCTCAGCCATTTGACACAATAATTTTAATTTAATATAGAAAGTATTGCTGAGGAATTTATTTGGACTACGGATTAATTTATTTAGTCACATTCTTTCCTCAGCAACATTTGCCATAATTATTTGACACAATAATTTTAGTTTAATATAAAAATATTGCTGTAAAATTAATCTAGATTATAAATTAATTTTTTTGGTTACCTTCTTTCTTTAGCAACATTTGCCAATAGCTATTTATCTAATTAATTATGGCAAACGTTGATAGCCAAATAAATTAATTCGTTATCTAAATTATTTTTTCAGCAATATTTTCCATAATTATATCAATTTATTATTTCAAATATTGCTGAAGAATGAATGAAAATTGTTAATTTATTTATTACATAGATACTTTTTACTATTTACTACACCTTCTTACATCATTGACAAAACATCACATATATAAGCAAAAAATAAAATAACAACGGGTACACATAGCAACAGATAAACAAAATAAAAAATAATTTAATTTAACAAAAATAAATGAATTATTATCAACAGCCAATCAAATAGCTCGAAGAGAGGCTCCATTCTCCTTTTTATATAAGGATATATCCATCGTAAATTTTTTACCAGTTCCTCGTTCGTTTTTCCATTCCTATTTGTTTCACTTTTATGTATAATTCATGCCCGACTTGTATCACTGTATAGTAGTGTACATGTGACAGTTCCGGCTCACCCCCCCGCTGTGCCCCACGAGCTCCGAAAACCCCCGCTCTGAACCGCGCTTGATTTCGCGGAATCTGCGGATATCGCCCCGGGGGTCCGCGAATGACTCAGCCCCTTGATCGCCGCAAGGGGTCCTTGAATTAATTGATTGGGTCAATCAATTACTTAATTAGGTCAGTTAATTAGGTCAAATCGCCATGGAGATCCTCTCATTAATTAATTAGAGCAATGTCGCCATGGGGGGTCCCGATTTTTCATAAGACACCATATTGGTTTTTCGTGAGGCACCATTTTGAATTTTCAAATTTTTGAAATTCCCGCGAATTTAGGGTCCCATTTTTCATAAGACGCCATATTGCTTTCCCATGAGATGTCATATTGGATTTTTTTTTGATGTCATCTTTGGTTATTAAAAGATGCCATCTTGTGTTATTATTATTAATGGAAAAAAAATATTTTTCCCAACCGGGATTTAAACTCGGACCTTAGGCATGAGAGTTTGGCACGCTATCCTCTGAAACAAACAAGGCATTATGCTATATCCTACCGGTAAAAGAATATTCCTTCGTATATCGTATGGCATCTCAACTTGATTATACATTATTGTTAGAAAAACATATTTAATTTTTTTTTACTTGTCGGTAGACTTTGAACAAGAGGGTAATGGTAAAAACGAAGTAAAAGGTAAAACGCATGTGGGGAACTCAGGTATAAGGGTGAACATATTTATTTTTATTACGTTTAAGTGTTAAAGTATGTTGCGTTGTCCTTTGAAACATTTTTTAGAAGATTTCTCTTTTTCAAGGATATTGAAAAAGGCAAAAAGGAAATTTAGATGAAAAATAATATTTTGTAAAAGCGTTAGTCTAAGTCTGTCTGTCTTACTTGAAGCTTCGCATTGACAAGATCATCCCTTTACTTAGATTCTTTAATTTGAATTAAATCTTTGATAAATACATTAAAATACTTTGATTAAATTAATTAATCCTAAAATATATTCCTTAATTTAATTCCTCATCCACCAACAAAATAATAATTTAACAATATTTAAATTAATAAATCTAATAATTATTTACATTTATAAATGGTTCTTAAACTACTGAAAAATGGAATATTTGAATTTTATGAAAATTATTATTTATAAATTCAAAGTATATAATTTCAAA
The DNA here is from genome assembly GCF_014905175.1 of Aphidius gifuensis. Lineage (NCBI taxonomy): Eukaryota > Metazoa > Arthropoda > Insecta > Hymenoptera > Braconidae > Aphidius > Aphidius gifuensis. The sequence continues at coordinate 20,780,817 of NC_057789.1, forward strand.
ATTTCCCGCGAAACGACGTCGGTAAAGCAGTAATCGATATTATTGATTATTCTTTTATCGATAAAAAAAAGCAATCAACTAGTTGCGCTAGTCGTCATCCAAAAAGTGGGGATATCAGTATATAGGCAAGTGCATTTTCATAAAAGTCATCTTCGTTTCATCGATCATTGTGGCAAATTATATCCTGTCAACTATATATAACAAGTAAGTCATAACCTTAAAATTTTTTACATATTAATAGAATAATAGTCTGAAAAATAACATCGATCATCTTTATTCCATCAATCTCATTGCAATCCTTGAATATTTTATGAATGTTTCGATTCTTTTATCCTTAAATTTTCACCAGCTTAATCGTTTGAAATCAATATTTTTTGCATCAGGTCATTATTTCTCTAAAAAGTAACATAACCTCCAAAATTTCAGTAATTTGTCATTATCTTTGCAATCCTTATATATTCTATGAAATTTTCAAAAAATTTGTAGATTGTCAGTACATAACTTTCTTTATAGTTATTTTTAATTTTTTTTAGGTCAACCAAACAATTATTAATGATATGGATCCAACTAAACCCCAGAGAATACTCCGAGAGGATTATCGAAAAACAGTTGAACTTTTACAACAGGACGCGAATCCTGATCGAGTCCGTTTGACAATTGTTTCATTACGTAGAAATATGACAAATTACAATCAATTACTTCGAAGTTTGCCAACTGCTTATAGAAAAATGACTTAGACAACAGTCATCATGCTGACACTTTTCTTATCGAAATTGGAAAGTTTGCAAGTACGAGGTGCAGGTGCATCTGCATCAGTTGATGTATCAAACAATACTACTGAAAACTACATTGAATGGCAAGACTTAGAGAATGTATTTCGAAACAGTATGAAGACTAGTGTTATAGTCAATTTAAAACATAAAGATGTTAAAGACTTTCTTTCTGATGCTAAAAAAATGTTAATTAGTCAGATCGCTCTCATTTTACAAGATAAAAATGCACTCAAAGTCAATACTGGATTAGCTTTGAACTATGAAATTGAAAAACCATCTGGTAATAGTGTGGAAGTTGAAACAAAATATTTCAGTGAAGGCAGTTTTGAGGTTTTACAATTATCAGATCTGAGTCAATTATTCAACGAAAATTTTAATCATTTTATAGAAGATGTTTAGGAAGCTAAATTAAAAGGATCTAATTGGAAACTGCTTGAAATTCTTCATCTTGAAATCCAAGTAAATGATTACATACCACTGTGGTGGTAATTCATCTTTCGTTGAAATGCCATCGTGGATAATTAAAACTCATTCAGTTGTGAACGTTAAAAATTCTGATAATTTTTGTTTTGGCATGTTTATACAAAGTGCCAAATAATAGTGAGCGTGTAGGTCATTACAAAAAACATTTTGATAAATCAAATTACAGCGGAATAACTTTTCCAATAACATGGGAAAAAATTTAAAAATTTGAAAAACAAAATGAGTTAAAAATTAATATTTATGGGATAGAGAATAATGATGATGATGATGATGATGATGATTGTGATGATGGGAAAAAAAATAAAAAACGTAGAAAAGAAAGGGTTGCACCATATTATATTAGCAAAAATGAATCTCTTCATGAAACAATTTATCTTTTAATGGACAAAAGAGAAGAAGAAGAACCAGAAAAAAACGATAATAATGATGATAATAGTGACGATACGTTTGATTCACAAAAAAATTTATCACAATATCATTTCGCCTGGATTGAAAACTTGTCAAGATTGGTGAGTGCACAGATTTCTAAACATAATGGAAGAAAATCAATTTGTGATCGTTGCTTATGTTATTTACATTCTCAACAATCACGCGATAATCATGAAAAACAATGGATTGAAAAATGTAAAAGTGCAATGATATTACCAACTGAAAATGATAATATTTCCAAATTCATCAGTTATAAAAATCAATCAACGGTACCGTTCATAATTTATGGTGATTTAGAATGTTTATTGGAAAAACTGCAAAATGAAGAATATGAAAAAAATCAAATATATCAAAAACATGTTCCAAGTAGTGCAGCATATTATTTTAAGTGTAGTTATGATGATTCACTTTCTAAGTTCAATATTCAAAGAGGTAAAAATTCAATTGAATAGGTTTATTTCAGAGCTCGAACAAATAGCTCAAGTCAATAAAATAATAGATGATATTAAATCAATGTCTCTTACACAAGATGAAGAATTACGTTTTTTAAATGCTAAAAAATGTCATATTTGTGACAAAAATTTTACGAAAAAAGACGTCAAAATACGTGATCATTCACATTTCACCTCAGAGTTCCGAGGTGCCGCCCATCAAATATGCAATATAATTTATCAAGATTCATGTATCATCTTTGTAGTATTTCATAATCTCACAGGCTATCACATTTTATCATCGAAAAATTAAAAAAACCAGTTCCAAGGTAAAATCGATATGCTAGGAATCAATAAAGAAAGATATATTTCATTCACAAAATCTGTCAAAAGTACCAGAAAAAATTCAGATTCATCGACTCATATAGATTCATGGCTAGTTCCATAGATTCATTATCAAATAATTTAGATGTCCATAAAAAATAAATAACAAAAAGCCTATGTAAAAATGATGATAAATTTAATTTAATAACAAAGAAAGGAGTATTTCCATATGATTATGTTGATAAATGGGAAAAATTGGATGATATAACACTTCCATCGAAAGATCAATTTTATTCAAAATTGAATGAAGAAAATATTTCAGATGAAGCATATGCACATGCTCTAAATGTTCGGCAAAAGTTTAATATAAAAACACTTGGAGAATATTCTGATTTATACTTACAGACTGATGTTGGTCTTTTAGCTGATGTTTTTGAAAGCTTCAGAGCTGATTGTTTAAATACATATAAGTTAGATCCAGCACATTATTATACGCTACCTGGACTTAGTTTTAGTGCAATGTTGAGATATACTCAAATTGAACTGGAATTATTAAATGATCCTAAAATGATGTTGTTTATTGAGCAAGGTATAAGAGGTGGTTTACCACAAGTATCAAATCGATATGGAAAAGCAAATAATCGATATATGGGTAGCGAATATAATCCTGAGAAAGAAGAGTCATTTTTAATGTACTTTGATTCAAATAATATGTATGGAGCTGCAATGAGGGAATATCTTTCAACATGTAAATTTCAATGGATTGATAACTTTGATATATCAACATTGAATTCAATTGCTGATAATTCAAAATGTGAATACATTCTTGAAGTTGATTTAGATTATCCGGCAAGTTTCGTCATCATCATAAAGATTTTCCATTAGCACCAGTACGCAAAAAACCTCCTCTAGAAACCAGTAAAACTCCAAAATTATTGGCAACTCTAGATAATTAGAAAAATTATGTTATCCATTACAAGAATTTGAAACAATATTGTTCTTTAAGGATGATTATTACGAAGGTTCATCGTGTTCTCAAATTTGAACAAAGTTCATGGCTTAAACCATATATTGATCTTACTACTGAGTTACGAAAAAAAGCCCGTAGTGCATTCGAAAAAAATCTTAGGCAATTATTCATCAATGCAATTTATGGAAAAACTTTAGAGTGTGTAAGAACTCGTAAATCAATAAAACTTGTACAAAAATATGGTGGTAAAGGCGGAGCAAGATTTCATATCTCAAAGCCAAACTTCCATAGTCATTCAATCATTGATAATTTTGTTATAATTGAAATGAAACCAAAAAGTATACTTTTCGATAAACCAATTTATCTTGGATTTTCTATTCTAGAAATGTCAAAGACATATATGTATGATTTTCATTATAATTTCATAAAACTAGAATATGGAGATAAAGTCAAATATTCATATGGTGATTGAAATTACTTATTTGATATTTTCCATTCTAATAATAATCATCAATGAAAGATAAGGATATAAGTCAAGTTGAATCATTTGATATTAAAATGTTTGGTTATTATGTTACCTGATACTATTATCAATATTATTTCATAATCAAACTAGTTCTATACTTATTTTACAAGCTAGTTCATTGTAAAATTTAAGACAGTATTAGACATCAACACTAAAATTAGTTGTTAATAATAATAATATCAATAATAATGATGTGATATGACGTCTTACTAAAAACAATCTAGAGTCTTCCGAAAATCTAATATGGCGTCTTATAAAAATAATATAGAAAAAAAATAAAAAAAATGATGTATGAAAAATGGGAATCCTAGATTCGCGGGAATTTTAAAAAGTTGGAAATATAAAATGGCGTCTTATGAAAAAAAAAGAACAATATGGCGTCTTATGAGAAAGTCAGACCCCCCCCCCCCATGGCGATATAAAAGATATTTATGGATTATTAAAATTTTAAAAGTTATGTTACTTGTTTAGAGAAATGACCTGGTGCAAAAAATATTAATGTCAAACGATAGCTGGTAAAAATTTAAGGATAATTGACTTAAAACATTTCAATAATATTCAAGAATGATAGAAATATTAATCGATAATTAAATTGTGGTTAAAAGTTATCTGATATTGTAGCGCACTGAAACGAACGACTTTTTCTCCCGACTTTTTTTCTCCGGAAGTCAGCGAGAAGAAGGTATGTACGGACGCCCGGCAATCATACGAAATGCGTACTTATCAATCGGCACATTTCACTAAAATAACCCCCTAAATATTTATGCCAGTTTTTTGTTAATTATAATGTTTAACAACAATTGGAATAAAAAAAAAAATTTTTTTTAAATTATTAAATTATAAAATATAATTTTAAAAATATTTTTTTTATTTCAATTGATGCTATTTATATTTATAAACAAAAAACTGGTATCAATATTTAGGGGGTTATTTTTTTTTGATGTTTTAAGCCTTTTAAATCGCGGAAAAAAAAAAATGAAAAAAAATTCCAGTCGATGTACCCTGGAGTCTATAATAAATTAACACCCTAAATATTTGTGCCAGTTTTTTGTTAATTATAATGTTTAACAACAATTGGAATAAAAAAAATCAATATTACAGTTGCTGAAGCAACTGTGCCTTCCCTTCGGGGGGAATTTTAATTTCAATTTTTAGTCTATATAAAATTGAGGTAATGAATAAAAATGATTCGTGAATAGAAATATTTATTTTTTATTGTTATAATGCGTAAAGTTTATTTAATTTTCGTTCATTTTGCTTGTTCCTTCTAATGGGTCATCTTCATTTCCAGAATCGCTTTCTTCTACCTTTTTAAATTCTTTGTTTTTATTTATTTTGTTGTACCATGATTTTACTCTGTGAATGTTTAGAATCTATTTATAAATTTCCATATTATATTTAATTTCTTTTACTTTACTTTTTTCCCTCTGTTGAATTAGAATTTAGTGTTTTTGTCGTTGTCAAAGTCGTTGTTAAGTTTTTAATCTTTTTATATTCATTTATTTTCAATTCTTTTAGCGTATCACGTCACCCTTTTTTCCCTCAAAACTTTTAATTCAATCTGAAATATATATTTTTTATTTTGGTCATCTTTTATTCTTTTTTTTTTTTGAATAAATATTTTTAGGTAAGGGAGGGTGAAGGGGTAGGAGGAGAGTGGGGAGGGAAAGGGGGGGGGGAGTAATTTATATGTTCCCATATTTATCGTGTTTTTCTTTATGTTCAGTGATTTTTCCTTTTAAAATTTCTCATATTTATCGTATTTTTCTTTATATTTAGTGATCTTCCCATGAAATTTTTGTATATTTTCTTTTATATTTACTGATATTTATGTGATATTTTCCAATATTTATCGTATTTTTATGTATTTTCCTTTATATTTACTGGTATTTACTAGATATTTTCCCATTTTTATCGTATTTTTCTTTATATTCAATGATTTTTTCTTTAAAATTTCTCATAAATAATTTATATGTTCCCATATTTATCGTGTTTTTCTTTATATTCAGTGATTTTTCCTTTAAATTTTTCATTTATATCGTATTTTACTTTATATTTAGTAATCTTCCTATGAAATTTTCGTATATTTTCCTTCATATTTACGTGATATTTTCCCATATTTATCGTGTTTTTCTTTATATTCAGTGATTTTCTTTTTAAAATTTCTCATATTTATCGTATTTTTCTTTATATTCGGTGGTTTTTCTCGATATTTTCATATATTTTTCTGTATTTTCCTTTATATTTACTGATATTTTCCCATTTTTATGGTATTTTCTTTTATATTCAGTGATTTCTCTTCATATTTACCAAATTTATCGTATTTAAATAAATTAAGGGACTTAGAATATTTTCGGGGGGGGGGGGGGTCCAGCTGAAAAGCGAAAACAATAGGAAATTAAAATTCCCTAAAAAAAGATGTGTGTTATTGTACGCACAGGGAAGTGAAACTTCTTTAGTAATTCTAATAAATAGTAATTGAAAGATCTCTCGTTGCATTAATATATTTTTGACTAGTTGTCTGTTCGCTCACCTTCCGAGTGAACTATTATGTTCATTCAGTCATTAACAATTATGATAGAAACTTTTTAATTTATTGATTAGTTAAAATATTATGGTTCTATGTAAATGAAATTCTAATTTAAAAACGTAACACAGAATATAATTTTATATAAATATTTATATATTGAACAACTAGTCAGCCAAACACTTCTATTACTATTTTATGTATACTTTTTATTTTATGTATATATATATATTCATCAAATACTGAGTTTTTTCAGTTGCTCTTTCATCTTTAGGATTTTTGTCGGGATGATATCTTTTAAGATTTTCCCGATATATCAACTTTAGATGACTTAAGCTTTCAATATTATTGAATATTGAGTCAATTTCAGCCTCGTAATCTGACATATTACAGCCTGAAAAATATAAATGAAATTAATCAAGAGGCACGGTAATGCCTCGCGTCAAGTATGAAAAAAAAAAAACAAGTGGGAGAAACGAGATTAACTACCGTGCCTATATATTATCGACACAAAGCTAACCCTAACCCTCCAATTCCTCGGGAAATTATTTTAAAATATGATTGATCAAATAAATATATTATGTCTTCTGATCATTTTATTAAATCAATATCAAACTTTTTATTAAAAAAAAAATCAGATTTTTTAGTTGTATACTTTTTTTTCAACTTTAAAATCAATTTCAGAAATTGCGTTTTTCTTGATATTTTCTTAAAAACTCAGGGCACTCTGACAAACATTAAAAACCAAAATTAAATCAAAGCATTATGGCTTCCAAGTCCAGAGCAATTCGCCAACCTTATAAAATAAAATTGAGCAATAATAGTAGAATGGTGTGAGAGAACCTTTATTTATATCAGTACAGTACAGTATTCAATATCGCAGCGATGGCGCGCGCGCCTTATGCCGTTGGGATATGGGCGCGAATTCTGCTCATCAGGTGTGCTAATGTACTAATATACAACATACACATGTCTGCTGATAAACGTAACCTTTTGTTTATACATCCTTTTGTCTTTATCGTGCCTTTGTTTTTTGTGCTTTTGGAATATATTATTTGATTGATGTGAAAAATATTCTGTCTTCTGATCATTTTATAAATTAATTGAAACTTTTTAATAAAAAATAAAAACAGATTTTTAAGATGTATACTTTTTTTTCAAACTTCAAAATCATTTTCAGAAATTGCGTTTTTCTTGAAGATTATTTAAAACCTTACTGCACTCTGACAAACATTATAAAACCAAATCAGATCGAAGCAATATGGTTTCCAAGTCCAGAGCAATTTGACAACATTATAAAAATAAAATTGTGCAAGGTCATAGTAGATGGTGTGGAAAACCTTTATATTTACTGCAGTATCCAATATCGCATCGATGGCGCAAATTAAATAATGATATTTTAAGCTATTTTCCCAAGTCACATGTTATTGTTTATTTTTCTTTCCATCAAGTTTAATGAGTTTTTTTTTTACATCATATGTAAACAAAAATATAAAATATTTTTATTTACGAAAGGATTTATTTTCGAATATCTAAATCAGCTGCCAGAAGCATCGGTCTATAGAGCAAGAAAGCTAACATATTTAGATGGTGTGAAAAAACCTTTATATATGTCAGTATAGTATTCAATATCGCATCGATGCGCGAATCAAATAATGATACTTTAAGCTATGTTCCCAAGTCTCATGTTGTTATTGTTTATTTTTCTTTCCGTCAAGTTTAATGAGTTTTTTTTTTACAGGATATGTAAATAGAAATATTATTTATTTTTATTTAAGAAATTATTTACGAAAGGATTTATTTTTGAATATCAAAATCAGCTGCCAAAAGCATCTGTCTATAGAGCAAAAAAGCTAACATTTTTAGATGGTGTAAAAAAACCTTTATATATGTCAGTATAGTATTCAACATCGCATCGATGGTGCGCGCGCCATATGTTGTTGGGATATAGGCACGAATCTCAGGTCTGTAAAGTTAGCACATACATTATAGGACAATCAAACCAGACTATAAAAAAACAAAAAAAACGCACAAAAATTGCGGATTCCGCACAAAAAACGCATATAATTCGCAAGTAACTCCTGATATAGTCCGGTTTGATTGTGCTATAATGTATGTGCTAACTTCACATACCTGCAAATCCTGTCATGCTAATTATGCTAATATATACAACATAAACATGTTTGCTGATGTACGTAACCTTTTGTTTATATATCTTTTCTTTTTTATTGTGCTTTTGGGAATATATCAAGAGACTCGGTAGAGTCTCGCCTCAATTTTTAAAAAACGAGACTCTTTACCGAGTATAAGTATTTTAAGTCAGTGGTCCGTGACGTCGTCGTTTTTAAGTTATCAAATGTCGTTCTAATTATTTTAAAAAAAAAAAAAAAAAAAACAGTTTCATTATATATATCGATGCTTCTCTTTCCAATGAGCCTACTCTCGATTTTTTCCAACAAATAATAAAAAAGATATAAGAGTCAGTAAAAGCCAGGTATTAAATCTTACTAAAAAATAAATTTTCAAGCTGAAATGTCTAATTTCTTCGGATACGTTGCGCATACCCCGCGCTTATCCCTACTCCTGAATTTTTTTTTACATGCATATATGTGCGTGTATGCAGCCGCATGTATTAGTTATTTATCATTGATGGTATAGCAGAATTTGTTTCTTTTTCCTTTTATATTTAAAGCGTACATATATAGTATACATACACGTTTAAATTTTTATATTCCAGAAAATTAGTATTCGATTAGTTCTCTACGACTTCACAGCTCTATGGTGTTATTTATTTTTCATTAGCAATGTACAATTGTAGCTACGAACAAAAGCATTTAGAAAAATGTGAATCGTGTTCATATGCAAATGTTTCCTTGTCGAACGAATTTATGATAAATCTTTTAATACCAAATAAAAATAACACATTCACTTTACAAGAACTTATTGATCAATCACTATCATTGTGGCACGAAGGGGTTGGTACATGTGTCAATTGATTTAGATCAACGAAAATTCTAAGAAAGATTGAAGTCCTTAAAATTAATGATATCATTGTTTTAAGTCTACTCTACATCAATAAATTTAAATGGTCAAGTAAAAATGATAATTGCTTAATCAAAGGAATACCCACTTCTCAAATTCACATTTGTGGTTCTACCAAGAAGACTAGAAAGAAGGAGAGTCAACTCCGTACATTGGAAATGGGACAAAATATGTCCTGTACCTCGAGCTAGCAATAACTGGCGAAGTAATGCAAAAAATGAAGGACTTTACAGAAAGATGTGATATCTAAACAAAAAAAAAACAGAGTTTTTTTTACAAAAAGGAGCATCAAGTATTCGAAATCCCCACTAATTATGTGATTATAGTAATTTTATTTTATATTGATGTTTATTAATTTTTTAGATACAAAAAGATATAATACCAAAATGAGTCAAGAAGGAAATATTTAACGCATATAATTAAGTCTTAATCTTTGACAAAATTTTATACTTGACCCCGCCCGGTTCTTCCCAAATAAAATTTGAAGACTTTCACACCAATGCAGATCTACTGAGATTTAGTAGTCTTTCACTTTCAACATAAATGTATGCGCAGTCACAACCTCGCGACTTTATTCTAGTAGTTTCATATACAAGAGACAAGAATAGAGCGTGACAAGTGTGATTTTTTTGAAAATCTATGAAAAGTATTTGAATGATATTAAATTAATGTCTTAGAGCTCAAACGCACGACAAGCTAACTTTTGCTTGTAAACATGGCTGACGTAATTCTGAGTGATCTAAGCATGCGCAACACGTAAAATTACTAGAAAAACCACGATGGCTACATATTACTAGTTTTATGGGAATTAGGACGGCCATGTTTACAAGTTTGACACAACCCAACTTGTTGCGCGTGCTCAGTGCGCTTTACAAGCAAACGTTAGCTTGTCGTGAGTTTAGGCCTTAACCTGTTACACATGCTAGTGCGCTTTACAAGCGAAACTAGGCTTATCGTGAGTTTAAACCCTTAGCTTATTAGCATTGTAACTGAATTAAACTAGATTTTTTGATGATATCTAGGAAAATTGCATAGTGGACACCACTTTTTACACTGTAAAATATATATTCGGCGCTCGTGTCATATTGTGTCATACGCATTCATTATTGAATTGTTGATTGACGAAAAAAGTATATATATGTATAGATATATATATATTAGGGTGTTTTTTTTTTCGATATTTTTTTTTCTCTTCACCCATCTTTATACAAGTTCATACAACTCTGAATCATGCCCAGAAAAAATTTGAACTCAATTGAAAAATATTTAGAGGTGGTTCAGGAGTCATTTGTTTTTTCCATTTGATTAACATGGGGTTAATACACTTCATTCACTATTTTGATCATGGAGGCTTTAATTTTCGACCGTTCAAGTTCACGTTGGTCTCATTTGATAGAGTATTAAATTCTATAGCATATAATATTCATAGTTTTGATCATTTATAATTAAAAAAAATAGTGAAATAATGCTTCAAAAAGGTAGTATTTAAAATTTTTTTGAAAAACAAAATTGTAAATGATCAAAACTATGAATATTATATGCTATAAAATTCAATACTCTATGAAATAAGACCAACGCGAACTTGAACGGTCGAAAATTAAAGCCTCCATGATCAAAATGGTGAATGAAGTGTATTAAACCCATGTTAATCAAATGGAAAAAACAAATGACCCCTGAACCACCTCTAAATATTTTTCAATTGCGTTCAAATTTTTTCTGGGCATGATTTAGAGCTGTATAAACTTGTATGAAGATGGGTGAAGAGAAAAAAAAATATCGAAAAAAAAAAAAACACCCTAATATATATATATATTTAAACATGCCGACAAGTTAACAAGATTGTACGCTGCCAGTCCTAAGCCTAGATAAAATGTGAAGGGTATATATATTATTATATTATATATATATATATATAATAATAATGGATAATTGGAAAATACCATTTACTCTGTTGTCGAGACGTGTGTAGGTTTTAAATTTTATTTGGGAAGAACCGGGCGGGGTCAAGTATAAAATTTTGTCAAAGATTAAGACTTAATTATATGCGTTGAATATTTCCTTCTTGACTCATTTTGGTATTATATCTTTTTGTATCTAAAAAATTAATAAACATTAATATAAAATAAAATTACTATAATCACATAATTAGTGGGGATTTCGAATACTGTAAAAAAAACTGTGTTTCTTTTTTTGTTTAGATACAAATTATAATGGAAATAAATTTGATTTTAATTCAGTAGCTATCTTCTCAATATTTGTATGAAAAAAAAAAAAAAAAAAAAAAGAAACGAATTATTTGATGTTAAAAAAATTTAATGTCAAATATTGATCGATTTTTTCAACATCTTTTTTATGAGCGAATTAACCACAAACACATGATGGTGCATCATCGCCACCACCATGTATTTGTTCTATTATGATTGCTGTTGTTTATATACGATCAATATTGTTGTTGTTATTTCGATTTCCACTCGGTACATCATTTATTAAATTATTATTTACTCCTGTTGTTGTTGTTTCATTGAATGATTCATCTGTTCCATTTTTTTGTCCTTAACAAATTCATTCAAGATCATGAATTTATTTCGATCATGACAAGCACGAGCACTTGAATAACCACTATCTTGTGTATTATTTGATTATTGGACAGATTCATTTCAAATACTCATTATTTGATCTAAAATGTTATTACAACTACCAGTACAAGTCTCATGAAAATTACCAGACATTGGTATAGCACCTGGTCCTATTCTGAATTTTACTGATTTAGGATTACCAGTACATTTATCAGATGTTTTTGATAATATTTCAGTGTCATTAATTGTCTCTTGAAATCCTATACAATCTAAAATACGAACTTTACTATCTTTACGTTCACGTAGTACCAAATTTTATCCACATATTATTTATTGTTGTTTGGTATTGTGATTATAATGTTGCTGTCGTATTATGTCAAGCACTTGAATAACCACTATCTTGGGTTTTATTTGGTTATTTGACAAATTTATTTTTAATACTTCTTATTTGAATAAAATTATTATAACAACCACCAGTAAAAGTCTCATAAAAATTACCAGACATTGGTATAGGATCTAGTCGTATTTAAAATTTTACTGATTTAGGATTACCAGTACATTTATCACATGTTTCTGCTAATATTTCAATGTCATTAATTGTTTCTTGAAATCCTATACAATCTAAAATACCATCTTTACCATCTTTACGTTCACATGGTACCACATTTCATCCACATATTATTTATTGTTTTTTGGTATTGTGATTATGATGTTGCTGTCGTATTATGTCAAGCACTTGAATAACCATTATCTTGTGTATTATTTATTTATTCAACAGATTAATTTTAAATACTCATTATTTGATCAAAAATAACATAATAAATTATATATTGTATATAATAAAAGTTTTAACCTTAATATTCACCTTTGTCTCTTGAATCTTTTATGTAACTAAAATTTTGAAACAAATTTTAAACAAATTTTTTCGTATCGTTGTCAAGGGAATAAATAAATAAAACAAGATAAAAAATAATTTAAAATTACTTACCTTCATACCGTTACTTTCGTTGCATCCATCTTTTGTTTTTTTTTTTACTGCCCATTCTAAAGAAATTTCACTTCAAAAAATTTTTAAAAAATTATAACAATAAAAAAATTGTAATTAATAATCAATCCTTATCAACAAGAAACTTGAAAAAATCTAATATGTTACAAGAATTATAAATAAATAGATACATAAAAAAGTGATAGAATTTTTTTTTTTATTGATGTTTTAAAATATAATTTTATGAGTGACATATATGCTGTATTCTTCTCACTCGCTCTAAAATTCAACCTTCAATTAATAATATCAATAACTTATCTGGAACTTATGCTTTCAACAGTCAATAATATATTTTTTATTTCAAATATATTCTTTACTATTCAATGTTTTTACTTATTCACTAGACTAGCTATCATTGCATTCAATACTAATTATTTACTTATTTTATATTTAAATAATTTTATATGAATATAATTTTTTTTAAAGTTATTGCTTTCGTCTCGTAGATCTTATAGTCTGTTTTTTCATTTCATACTTTAAGAAGTTGAAATAATAAAACGTGGATTCAAGATCAAAAAGCACAGTCTTTTAGTATTTATCATCACATTTGCATTTGTACCATTCGATATTGTACATATATCGTCTGTATATACACATAAATTTTTCTAATTTTTTTATATTCATGTACAGTCATCGACGGTGCTCTTAATAGTTGGTTAGCTATACCTATGCGTGCAATTGTTATATCATCACCATCAAATCTGTTATATGACCCAGTTACTGTGAGGTATGGCCATGATACCACATATACACCACAGTTGTTGGATCCTGGTTTTTGTTTAGGAATATCCTGTGGTACAAATAAAGTTCAATTTCTCCAATCTAAGTAAATGAAGCATTTGTGGAAAAAATTAACGACTAGTAGCGTCCAATGATTGGCGTTGATGTGAACAGGGATAAACCACAAATCAAAATTATTTTATTTTCTTTGCCCAATTATAAAATCCTTGTGATTATTTTGTTGACTATTCAAAATGTTAACACAAAAACAAGTGTTGAATGAGGCAATGTAGAAGTCAGACTCTCGACCCATTTCATCAACATGTTTCAAAAATGAGTTGATAACGTCACAACATAATTCTTGTTGTGGTTGTAATGATCTCCAGCAACAACCTGCTGTCAATATTTCACCATAACGATGGATATTCTGCTGGATATTCTAAATTTTTATTTATTAAATTTTCAATGAACAAACTATTTTGATGGTATGATTTTATTAAGGGATTTGTTATTATCTATTGATTTATTATTACTTTCAAGTGGTGTATTTGGTGTTATCGTTGATTCAATGTCATCTATTACTTCTTCGTCATTTAAATTTAGAATTATATCATCGATTGCCTTTTATGTATTTGTATCTGTATTTGTATTAAATACTGGCAATTCAATTATTTCTTCTTTTACCTCTTGTTGTACAAGTTTTTTATATTTGGGTTGTTTTAAAAATTTATTTTGACCTCTTTTCTTAGAGTTAATTTTTTTCTCTTCTGGAAACCACTGGTCAATTGTATCTTCCCATGCTTGATTTTCTATACTCTTTGATGTTTTTTTTAGTTTTTATGTTCTTTTTTTTTATTTTACACACTTTGACCTTGGACAATTGATAATTTCTAGCCTTTTTGATTACAAGCTTTACATCTTTGCGTTTAATTATTTTTTTATTTTTTTTGACCTTTCATTTTATTTTTAGTCTCGTGATCCATCGTTGCTTGTTTTATAAATCTATCCAGTTTTTTTTCACGAATTCGAGTTTGTCTTGCTGTTTGTAAAGACCATAACCGCATACAATGATATTTTTTTATTGTTTTTTCCATTCTCCGAATAAATCGTGGACACGAAATCCTTTTTTGATTTTCAAAAAATCATGCTTCACGGTCCTGAACCAATGCTCTACTGTTGCATTGGAATCACGTGTTTGGTACCACTGTTCAAACGTATCATCACTTTTACGTTGTATATGTAAATGACGTAAGATAACAGATGACCATAATGGATAAAATGGTAAAATATATTCTAGCAAATAATTTACGAATTGAGGAAGATAGTAATAGTTTTCCAAGTTTTCAGTTGTTGCTGCACTTTTATTTTCATCATCGTTTTCTTGCTCTTTTTTTTTTGTTTGAATTTTTTTGTTATTTTTTTTACTTATGACATCTTTGAAACTGGTATCATTATCTTGTTTTTTCATTTTTTTTTTGATATTTTTTTTGGTTTTTAATACATTATTCTTATTTTTGGAATCAGGACCATTTTGTTTGTTTCCTATTTTTGTTTCAATATTTTTTTTTTTACTTTTGATAGCTACACAACTGATTTTATTTTTTTGATTTTTTATTTTTTTGTTAGTACTTTTTTTTGGATTTTGTTTTCTTATTACTATCATCTTTGGAATCAGTGTCACCTACTTGTTCTTCTATTTTTGTTTCTTTTTGTTCTTCTCTCTTTTTTTTCTTGTTCTTTTTTAAATTTTCTGTGTTGAAAATATCATTAGTAACTTCTTGAAAAATATTATTAAAATTTATTCAATAAGTGACCCATGTCTCAACTTTTTTCCAATATTATATTCCAGTTCATCTTTTATTGCACCATTATCATCATCATCATTTAGTTCTATGCAAATCACTGGTGTTTTCACTATTTTGACGTAATCTATTACTCTTTTTGATATGTATTTAGTACAAAAAATATTAACTGCATAGGTGAAAATTTGATTTGCTTCATCTGTATTTTCACAAGATATTAACTTTGCCATTAAAGTCTTTGCCAAATGAGATGCCCCCTCATTTGCATGGATATTTTTTAATTTACGTTTAACAGTATTAAATACATGGCTCGAACAAATATGGACAATCGTTGATTTAATTTTTACTTTTTTTTCTTTATTTTGTTCTTCTATATTCCATGCCCACTGTAAGTAATCAGGTGAATTTTTTTTTGAAAACTCTAAAACACATGAATAAATTAACGCCAAACTAAAATCAACCTCGATAACATTAATTATAGTTTCATCCGTTATGTCTCTAATACAACGATTGAGAATAGACAAAGCATATTTAATTGCTGTTCTGTCTTGCCGATTGGTCAAGAACTCTAAAATAGGTAGTTGACCTTGGCCTTCTTCACCAGTACCAGCCAATACCATCGCATAATACATCATTTGTCCGTATGGCTCATCAGGTGAACGACCAGGAGCTTTTCCAGTTGCATCAAAATATACACTTATCATTTTTTTTTCTTGCCACAATTTGTACAAATATTGTATTTGCAATGCTGAAAACATAACAACACAAAATGGATAAATTGATATTGCACGTATATACCCAGGATTAATATCATCTGGCCATCTTTTTTCAGAATCAAACCTTAAAAGTCTTAAATGTTGCATGAAGTCTGGATGCAAATCATCTCGGCAATTATTGTCACTCGAAATTTTTTGAAGAATATTGAATCCACTGGAATAGTTCCTGTTACCAGCAATCATCAACCTGTCTGGAGTGTCTTCTACCAAGTCAGTCAACAGCTCTTTTGGCTTGATGTATTTTAATTTTTCAGAGGATTCTCTTCTTTGCCTGCCAGTACAAAATCTTCGACTGATGAAGGAAGGGTCATGATTTATGGTGCCATGTTTGACTAATACTGTTACATCAGTGTACGGTGGTACAATTGGATGATTGACAAAAAAGCTGAATCTTGTGCATAATGGATTATGGCACCAAGCTCTGGCATAAAAATACGTCTTGCGTTTTTTCAAGTTTTCTGGATGAAAGCATTTATGATTTTCAAAAGTTAAAACACAATCGTATTTCTTTTGAAAATATATGTTAAATTCATGCATCTAATTTTTCTTCATATTGGAGCCTTGTCTCCACCAATCATCCCAAAACTGAGCGTCTACTGTTATTTCTCCTGTATGATTTGTTACTTGATGTATTTTTTTGATACTTTCGTTTGGTTTCATTGTTTTTTCATGTTGATCTGTTATAGAATTATCAATATTTATTGATGACACATCTTGAAGTACTGTATTTTTTAAATTCAAACCCATATGATTATGTCTAGAAGCTTTATTACATTTTGGTGTACTTGAATAAATATTTTTATCCTTATTTAAATTTGACGTCCGAACAGGTAATTTTAAATTAACAATTTCATTTGATCAAGCATTTAAAACACCTTCGTAAAAAGTTAAATCTACTGAACATAATAGTGATTGATCATGTGAATTAGTATTGGATAATTCTTGAATTGAAATTGAAACAGCGTTGTGTAAAGTTAAATTGAGTGATTTTAATGATGATGCTGATGATAATAGTGATGAAGATGGTAATTCTGATGGACCATTTGCTTTTCTTTTCATTTTGTCGTCATTAGCATCAGGTGATTTTTTATTTACAACATGTTCCCATTCAGCTTGGTTCAAAGTATTTAAATAAACAATATTATTTTCCAATGATTGGTTTGAATGATTATGTAAACTAGTATTGGATGATTCTTGAATTGATTCATATTGTTTTGAAGTTGGTGAGCTGGAATATGTATTTTTTGTTCTTTTTGTTATGAGATTAAATTCAAGTGGTGATGGTGGCCTGCTTAATTTTATTGAATTTGATTTTATTTTGACATTTGGAACAGCTTCGTGTAAAATTGAATTGAGTGATTTTAATGGTGACGCTGATGGACCATTTGCTTTTTTTTTATTTTGTTGCCATCAACATCAGGTGATTTTTTATTTACAACTTGTTCCCATTCAGCTTGGTTCGAAGTATTTAAATAAACAATATTATTTTCCAATGATTGGTTTGAATGATTATGTAAACTAGTATTGGATGATTCTTGAATTGATTGATATTGTTTTGAAGTTGGTGAGCTGGAATATGTATTTTTTGTTATGAGATTAAGTTCAAGTGGTGATGGTGGCCTGCTTAATTTTATTGGATTTGATTTTATTGTGACATTTGGAAAAGCTTCGTGTAAAATTGAATTGAGTGATTTTAATGGTGATTCTGATGATAAAGGTGGTAATGGTGGTTCTGACGTAACACTTGTCTTTATGCTTTCATCGTTAGTTGTTGAAGCTAATTTTTGTTTCAAGTTCAATTCATTAATTTCCTTTTGTAATAAATTTGTTATTTCTGATGTTTTGTTTTTGAGTACATAAATAAAAGAATACCAAGATTTTTCTACAGTAGGCAAGCTAAAATCGTTCAGAATTCCATTTAATAAATTTCTAAGAGTTCCTTTTTTTTATTGATTAGTTCATTTATTAGCCAATCGACTAATTCTTTGATGTCACGAATTGCTCTATCATGATATAATTTTATTATACCTTGAGCTATAATTAATGTAGTGACCTGGACCATGCTGGTCACCACAACTGTATAAAAAAAATTAAGTTACAATTAAAGAACTAGATCACAATAATTAAAAATACTGAATACATGAAATAAAAAAAAGAATGATATAAATTAAGCTTGACTTGTAAATAAATGAAAAAGATAATTGAAAACTGTCAGGAAAAAAAATTGTAATAATCAATAAAATAAGAGGAGTTTATTGTCGAACACCAAATTTAATTTATCTAAATTATTTTTTATATTAATTTAATGTAATTAAATCCGAAATAAAAAAAAAAAATACAAAAAAAGAAACCTTAAATAAAAAAATTATTAAAACAGTAGTAGAGAAAACCGAGCGCTTTGGCAACTGAGCGCTCACTCTGTCTATTATTTATTACGATTTTTTTATTGTTATAATTTTTAAAAAAGTTTTTTTTTTATTCCAATTGTTGTTAAACATTATAATTAACAAAAAACTGGCATAAATATTTAGGGGGTTAATTTATTATAGACTCCAGCGTACATCGACTGGAATTTTTTTTCATTTTTTTTTTCCGCGATTTAAAAGGCTTAGAAACTTCAAAAAAAAAAATAACCACCCTAAATATTGATACCAGTTTTTTGTTTATAAATATAAATAGTATCAATTGAAATAATAAATATATTTTTAAAAAAATTAATTCACTAAAATAGACAGAGAAAACCGAGCGCTTCGGCAACTGAGCGCTCGCTCTGTCTATTATTTATTACAATTTTTTATTGTTATAATTTAAAAAAAAATTTTTTTTTTATTCCAATTGTTGTTAAAGATTATAATTAACAAAAAACTGGCATAAATATTTAGGGGGTTATTTTAGTGAAATGTGCTAATTGATAAGTACGCATTTCGTATGATTGCCGGGCATCCGTACATACCTTCTTCTCGCTAACTCCCGGAGAAAAAAAGTCGCTAGTTTCAGTGCGCTGATATTGTGTACGAATATACACATATAATGTCTTAGTAGAAGATCACAATGAAATGTGTCAAAAAAGATGAGTAAGATGAACTTATTTTTATAGCGTTACCTCCACTTTTTAATTACTACTAGCGAGACACTATCACATTATATCAACTACTAGCGAGACCATCACAATTTTATCAACTACTAGCGACATCATCACATTTTTATTAACTAGCGATATCATCACATTTTCTAACAGCAAGCGACCTGATGGCATTTTCAATAACTAACGGCAATCTATCTAAGACAAGTTTGAACGGAATATCGTAGTTAAAAATTAAAAATTAAAAAACAAAAAAATAGAGAATCAATTGAAATTGTTGACATTTTGTTTCTTAATTCATTTATTTATAAGATCATTATTATTTATTATTCATTTATTAATCAAGCATGTTCTTGTTGATTAATGGATAATAAATGACAATTATCTCATAAATAAATAAAAAATTTAAAAAACAAAAAATATATAGAAACAATTAAAATGGTTAACATTTCAGTTCCCAATTTATTTATCTATTTTCATTTATTATTCATTTATTAATCAACATGAACATGATTGAATAAAAAAATTTATTATAAAATTCTAACTTAAAGAAACTTAAGATGTAACAAGAAAAAACAACAACATTTTTAAAATATTATTCATTTATTATTAATAAAAGAAAAAATCTCCCATCTTCATAGGATCACGACATATGCGTCCTCTTCTGGAAACCTCATATGGATTGTACCAGCGATTGGGGTACAAAAGTTCCAAAATGAAAGTTCCAATCAAAAAGTTCCAGACAAAAAGGTCCAAAAAAAAAGTCCCGAAAGAAAATAGTTCCAAAAAAATATCGTTCCAAAAGAAAATAGTTTCAAAAAAATATAGTTCCAAAAGAAAATAGTTGTTAACAAAAGCCAATGCACACATCATTTGGGTAGCTTCTTCGATAGAGCGGTCATTTTCGTCATTGTATTGAACTTGAAGGCCGTGAGATTGTACATTCCGGAATACACTTTGACACAGATGGAATAAACATCCATAAATAATATCTCCAAAGTTCGTCTGAACAGCTTTGATGATAGCGAGTTCAAAATCTGACATAATATATTGCGGGTGAGGTACTGGGATTTCATATTTTGCCATAGCTGCTAACGTCACGTCAAAAATTTTAGAATACGCTTCTTCAGATTTACTTTCGAGAAGCGCATAGAAAAACGGAAGGGCCGATGTTTGCTCTCGTCTATTTACCATTTGAATAACTGAGCCCATGATGGAAAACAACTGCATAAAAATAATAGGAGCAGTTTTGAATGTACCATCTTCGAACCATATTCGTGATTTTAAGAGAATTCTTAAATTTTCTGTTGTAGAAAAGACTAAGATTTTTCCACACTGTAGACTAGAATTTGGATCTTCATACGAATTATAAATTAAAAAATTTTGATCATCCAGGGTATTCCGAAACCTTTCAGGAGTTTCATGGAGCTCATCAATAGTCTGGGGATTAGCTGGCGAACCCTTTAAACGCTCACGCTGAATTCTTTTTCTAATGTTCTGTCTATCTGGTAGTTCAGCCAAGACAGCGGATGGAACGTCCTGCAAACGCCGCAAGACTTGCTCAGGAGGAGCCTCAGGTTGTTCTTTCGCATGATTTTTTATGCCGGCAATTATTTTTAGGGCATCAACCTAATAATATATAATATATATAATATGGTGTATTATATCTAAATACATATATATACCTCTTTCCAGTTGGGTGCATCTTTGTGATTACCTGCTTTGGCACCTTTAGTAATATTGATTATCCCCCCCTCACTGATTGTCGTTGCACGCGCGGAACAACGCGATTTATTCTTGCATCTCCAATATGTCACATTATTATTACCACTGGAATGTTTATAATATAAAAAACCATCAAAATGTAAATATTTTGTTCTTCCAGATTTGATTAACTCTGCCATTATTTTTCACTTGAAATTTTTAATATTAAATATTAAACTTAAAGAAAATATTAAATTTTAAATCATGTTCATATGAATTTATCCACATAAAAAACAAGCGATAAATGATAAATTTGAAATGAAAAAAGAATAAAGTTGACAGCCTTCACGATAAACAAATAAGAGAACAAATTAATTTATTAATTAATTATAATTTTGGAACTTTTGGCATTGGAAAAATGATATGTTGGAACTTTTAGCATTGGAAAAATAATAATTTTGGAACTTTCAGACTTGAACAAATGTTTTGGAACTTATGTATCCCTACCGTGCCAGCAATTATAGAAGTCAGCATCCTCTGACTTTCTTATCAGCTCTTCCGGATCTACAATGATAGTATCATCATCATTCTCATTAAGAGCGATAGGGTTTGGCAAATTGTCAAACTCTTGTTTATCCATAAACTCAGCCGTAGGTTCATCAGGCTCCTCTTTTTTTACTAATAACAAAAAAAAATAAAAATAAGTTAAAAATATAAAACAATAAAAATAAGTAAAAAAAATATGCTGAAAAAATCGTTTACCATAAAGTGGAGGTGCCTCTATAAAAAGAAGCCTTGGGTTGATGGCTTCTTGGTTATAGCAGGTTACCTCTCCATTCTCCTGCTCATCCTGGGGCTCCTTTTTTTTCACTAAAAAACAAAAAATTAAAAAAAAAATAGCGTGTTGCAAGTACGCGCGGGGGAAGTGAAACTTCTTTCAGAGTAGTTTCATGTCACGCTGAATATTAATAATAATAATAATAATAATAATAATAATAATAATATTAATACTGACAATAATATTCAAATATAAATATTATCAGTTAATAATAATTATTAGTATTTATATTTCGAATATTATTATTTATATCGTCACATTAATGGAAGAAGGGCGTAAGTGCCATTTTTAGGAATTTTTTTTCTTCTAAAAGAAAAAGGGCGTGAGTGCGAATTTATAAATTTTCGGGCTTTGCATCCAATTTTAAGGCTTAAAGAAAAAAAAAAAGTGCGTATGTTCAGGGACTTACGCCTTTTTTCCATTCTCAAAATCATTTTTAATAAAAGATGAAGATTTGTAATTATTTTTATGTTTTTCTTATTGATAATAAATTATGTATAATTATCAGTAAACAATCAATAATTTAAAAAATCCTGCCATTAAATAAATTTCAAATAAAATTGAAAATATGCCCTTCATCTTTTATCAAAAATTATTTTGATAACGGGAAAAAAGGCGTAAATCCTTGGACATACGCCCTTTATCCTTTATCAAAGGTTGTTACGCCCATTTTCCTTTTTTTTTAAGTATTAAAATTAGATGAAAAACCCGAAAATTTAAAAATTTGCACTTACGCCCTTTTTCCTTTAAAATTGACGTTTTTGGCACTTACGCCCTTCATTCTTTAATGCGACGATATAATTGATACCATCGATATTATTACTAATATTATATTGATATTATTATTAATCATAATATTATTGGAGTTATTATTATTTATAATAATATTATTCATATATAACCATAGTATAAATAAAATAATAATTTCAAAAATATCATCGATAATAATAATATCAATATAATATTAGTAATAATAACAATAATATTATTGATTTATAATAATATCAGTGATATTAATAATATGAATAATAATATTGACAATAACATTCATATATAAATATTGATAATTATTAGTATTGATATTCAAAATATTATTATTATAGATATTATTATTAATATCAATACTATTGTGAATAATTGGTAATATTATCAAAATTATTGTTGTTATAATTATCATTTATATATATTTATAATAATTTTATTGTTATTATAATAATGATTCTTTAAACCCGCGAGATAACTATTGCTTGATACGTTTAAATGAATTTTTTTTAAAAATCAATTATTTAAGTATTAAACTCAGTTGAACTGTTTAATAATATTTAAATAAATAAACAAACAAAAAGTCGCACACGCATACACACATAGCAGCTGACGCTCCGAGTTTATACGCTATATATAGTGCATGTATAATGCTTGCCGGTATAGCAGAGAGTATAGCAGAAAGTATACAAGCGAACGTCTACAAGGGAGTATACGGGAGAGTAAACGCGAGAGTAAACGCCAGAGTATACGCGAGCGCGTAACGCTAGCAGGGCCTCGAATTTTTTTGCTACCCTCCGTAAAGAAGTTTCACTTCAAAAATGTGTGAGTTAGCAGTACGCGCGAGGGAAGTGAAACTTCTTTCGCAGTCTGTCAAGATATTTGTAACGACTTTAATAATATGAACAATCAATTAATTAGTGATGATATTATTAATATTGATAAAGTTCATAGTATAAATGATATCAATATGATATTTATAATAATAATATCAATCATATCGTTAATATTCAAAATATAAATATTGATAATATTATCAATATTATATCGTTATTGATATTGTTATTATTATTAATACCATTGGTATTATAAATTTTTGATATTATTAAAATTATTATCAATATTATTGATATTAATAACAATATCTATAATAATAATATCCGAAATATAAATACTAATAATTACTAATATTTATATTTGAATATTAATCACAGTACTATTATTATTCTTATTATTATTATTATTAATATTATATCGATATTAATAATATTAATATCAATGATTTTATTATTATCGATAATATTATTGAAATTATTATTGTTATTATTATGGATACTATGAATGAATATATATATTAATAGTATTATTAATAACAATCACTTCAATAATATTATTCAGAATAATAATGACAATAATAATTTTGATAACATTATAAATTAGAAATAATATCAATATATATTAGTCATAATATAAATGATATTAATAATAACATTTATAATTATTAATATTTATACTTGAATATTAATGTCAGTATTGATCTTATCATTATCAATATTATATCGATATTATTATTATTATCATTAATATGATTCATACCATTGATATTATTACTAATATTATATTGATATTATCATTATCGATGATATTATTGAAATTATTGTTGTTATTTTCATTTATACTATGGTTATAGATATTAATAATATTATTATAAATAATAATAATTTCAATAATATTATAAAGAATAATAATAATATCAATTTAATATTAGTAATAATATCAATGGTATTCATCATATTCATAATAATTATATCGATATTAAGAATAAAATAATAACTATAATAATTATATTAATAATATTAATATACTAATAATAATTTTCAATTGAGTATATTCATTTATAATTTTTTGATTCATCATTTTTATAAACGCTGCAAACAAAACCGATCAGCTACACTATTGGCAACGCACACACACACATTTATTCAAAACATATCTTCTTTCTCGCTCGTAGCCACTTAGTCACTCACTATTAGTTATATGTGTCAACGCTTGCTCGGTCTGAGCGTTCGCTTGTTCCGAGCGTTCGCTCGCTCCGAGCGTTATATAACCGACACACTATTTTTTTTTTCACTACCCTGCGTATAGAAGTTTCACTTCAAAAAAAATTCTAATGAGTAAAAATATAACCAAAAAAATAAAAATAAAAATAAGCTAATAAAATATGTTGAAAAAATCCATTACCATAAAGTGGAGGTGCCATCATAAAAGGAAGCCTTGGGTTGATGGCTTCTGGGTTGTAGCAGGTTACCTCTCCATTCTCCTGCTCATCCTCATCAACGACTGCGGGGTTTGAATAACCGGCTTCAGGGAAAAAATTCTCCAGCTCATCCATCGGCTCATCCTGAGCCTCCTTTTTTTTCACTAAAAGCAAATTTAAACAGAATTAAAGTAAGTTAAAAAGTAATAAAAAAAAAAATTGAAAAAATAAAAATTACCTTGATGAGGACAGAGTGGTAGCTCTACCAATGATTCCTTAATCAGACTGTTGATCAACTCATCTGATAAACTGTTTATGATCATTCGGCGGAAGTTCCTTATCAGACATGCTCTATGTAAGAAACTTGTCTGGAATAAAATAATATAATCAATAAAATAAAAAATAAAGTATAAAAAATTAAAATGAGAAAATAAAACACTACAAAGATAAGTCTGAACATGTGTGAATGATAAGAATTTTTCACGTTTGAATATATTAAAAACAACCGAACAATGACAGAAAACAAGAGAAAAGAAAATTATCAAAGAAAATAATTCGCAAAGTCTACAACACCCTTATGTGCACATAGCGCCCTCATATGCATAGAGGGTTCTTATATACATAGAGCGCTCTTATGTGTTTATTAATGGCTAGGTAAAAACGGAAAATGTTTTAAAAAACAATATGACGTCTTACAGAAGAAAAAAAAAAAAAAAAAAATGACATCTTCGGGATAATATAATAATATGATTATATATGATCGCCCCCTTTGCGACATTGCTCTAATTAATGGATGAGAGGAACCCCACGGCGATTCGATCTTATTGATTGACCTGATGAATTAATTGATTGACCTAATTAATTAATTCGCGGACCCCGGAGCGATATCCGCGGAGTCCGCGAAATCAAGCGCGGATCACAGCGAGGGGGGGGGAAGAGGCACACATCGGGGGTAAGCCAGAACTGTCACGTGTACACTACTCTGTATTGAATTTTTAATTTAATTTTTTATGTAAATTAGATTTATTTCTAATGAATGATATTCCCTATATTGTTCGTACTTTTCTTCATATTCAGTAATATTTCCTTGATATTTTCCTATATTTTCCTATAATTATCGAGCTTTTCTTTATTTTTAGTGATTTTTCCTTTATATTTACTAAAATTTTTCCATATTTATCGTTCTCATCTTTATATTCAGTAATTTTTCCATATTTTCCATTATATTTACTGATATTTTCCATATTCATCTTATTGAGATTAAGGGATTTAAGTAAAGTAAAGAAAGTAAATGACCTTGAAGTTTTGCCCTACTATAAACCCTTACATTGTTAAAATCTAGGAAATAAGTTGCGAGTAGTGTATACTTATCTTGATTTAGAAAATCATGCCCCAGTCGTGAAATTCCTAGAAATGTAAATTTTTCTTTATCAGGATTTTTCCTTACTTGATCATTACATTAATTTTTTAATAATTGAGTACTTTGTGTAATAAAAAGATTTTTCACAATTTTTTCGCCCTGATTTTTTGAACCATGAACACAGTGCGCTAAAAATCCATTGTAATTTTTGAATGGAAAAGCTGATACTAAATGCAAAGGACCCCAACGTTTTACACATAAAGCAAGATGCAGTAGCTGATGAACATTATATGTATATTCTCTATCAGTATATAGGTTCTCGATATCTCTAAAGAAAAATTTAAAATAAAGATTGGCCTGAACTAGGTCTACTTGTGTTATTTTTTCTTGTAATAAGACAATAACTAATGTTGAAAATATAGTTCAGGCAACTCACCGGCGAGTGTAGGAATAGAATAATAAAGAATCCACATCAATATCCTCCACGCTTTAAAAAAATAAATCTCAAAAATACTACGTGCAATTCGATGAAAACGAGCTGGAGGTTGTATATTTTTTATATAAAGGATTCGATATCATCATGATAATGACTAATATTCCACGGCCCTCATTTGTTAACCCAAATATTTCCAAATTGTTTATGTTCCGTCGGAAAGAGAGGTAAGTGAGAAGAGAAAGAGAGAGAAAAAGTAAAATTCATTTTGAGAAAATAAAATAAAAGGCAAAATAAAATAAAAAAATAAAACATACAACACATTGAGCTAGCGAGTCTAATCCTCTGACGGCACGAGCCGATGCCGACTAATCCTTCAAACTGACAACTTTTGCCATTAGAAAAATGTTGCAGTTTGAGGACAATGAGGATTAGGCCGCTGACCTCGAAGACCACCCAGTCTTTCGAGGAATACCATAGAATACATGTAAAAACATTTTGGAAGTTTTGTCGGGTCCAAGCGACGCTTGGTTATACAAGCGTCGTTTGGCCTTCTAGAATTTTCCAGATTTTTCATTACTAAGGCCCAGAAGCTGGTTAGCGTCCTGGACCTTTTTTCTAGCATCAGTTGCTTTTGCAATCCCGTAGTCTACGGAGCTCTCTCTTGTCACTTGCTCTTACAAAAAATCAACTTAAATAAATTCAAGTTAATAAATAAATTTAAACTAATTTGATAAACAAGTTAAATAATAATATAAATTTTAAATAATAATTTTGAATGATGATAATTAAAATTAAACGAAAACAAATACAAAAAATTATTGTGTTGATTATTTAAATATATATCCTAAATTTAATACTAGATATAAATCCCTTAACGGGCAATATATCCAACAGTTTACCTACACCAAGTAGCACAGAGTGCAAGAATTCCGGAGTTGTACAGGTTGATAATAGAAGTGATGGTATCGTAGATATAATAGTAGTACCCTTTATTTCTATAACATGAACTTTTCGTGTATTTTGGGACTCGTTAATTACTTGCTCAGCTTCAGCAGCTTGTGCTTTTATATCTGTATCGTTTCTTAATTCACTTGGGTTTTCTGCGAATGCATATACACGAATTTCCCGCTTTCCTGGATTTACTGTTTCACATCTTGAAGTCATTATTTCACAGATATTGCAGCCAAATTTTCCGTTGAAGCTTAGCATATTGAGAAGTTCTGCTCTAGCTGGTGCATCAGCCGTAAATAGAGGAGCCGTTATCTTTGAAACGTTGACTTGCTTTGTCTCTAGATCAATCCAACTTACTCCTTCCTCGTAGCACTTTTTTAACTTGTAGGAGAAAAGACGAAGAAAAGTATTCATCCAAGGTTTTTTATCTGGATCATACCAGAGACCAGCTACAACAAGATGATTTTCTCTCAAATGAGGTAGTAATTCAGCAATCATGAACATTAGTTGCCAACAGTTACTTTTGCTGCTCTTAACCAAAGAGAGACCATCAGTATTTAATATCAGAGTTAAATCGTGAAGTTTCTGGCCAGGTCTTGAATTTACTCTTTTATAATCAGAGCCATCTTTGATATCTGTGATTAAATTTGCGTTAAGAGTTTCATTGAATAGCATAAGTTTGTTTGCCAGACTTTGATGTTCAAACAAATACTTGATTTAACTTGAAATATCTAATTCATAAAAAAAATGTGTAGTCTCGGTTTTTTTACATGAATCGCAAAGCAATGTTCGTCTTTCAATTTCTTTATATGCTCTACAATTTTTACAATAATTATGTTTTATTGCCGTTTCTTTGGGAGCTTTTTGTTTGATATATTCAAATAATTCATGAATTGTTTTAGGCATGTTATTATAATCAGGAAGAAGTTTTTGTATTAATTTAATAATACAGATTAATGTTGATTGAGAGATTTTTTTTTTAAGATATATGTCCATAATTTCGAGAACAGCTCTATCAGTTGTTATTTTACAACCTGGATGAACTGTAACGAAATTTGGCAGATCTCGCGCTCCCGAAAATAATTAGAGGTCTAGTCTGAGGGGTTTTATCGACTAAGACGCTAATTGATACCATCGGTTTGTGAGTGGCCTTGATAGTGACATCTATTTTCGCCTGAATGTCAGTGTTGACTTGGTAGACATCCGCCACGAGCGGATAATCCGGATTCCTACCCACTGAGCTGGCTGATGGCACCAGGACTGGTAACAGTCCGTGGTTGGCTTCCGATGAAGCTAGCTGACTCCTTGGTGGAGTTGATGTAGACATGCTCCTATGGAGGCTAGTTGATATCGCTGGTGGAGCTGGCATGACTTCTTGGTGGAGTTAGCCGACTTAGACGATGACGTCGACTGGGTCCTAGGGTGGAACTAGTTGATGTCATTGATGAGTACAACCAAGCTCCCGATGCGTTGTGCATGCTCCCGAGGGTGATTTACGATGTCGCTATGCTGCATAGGTAGGACGTTGTATATCACTCGATCGTTCGCTCTAGTGTGGTTACTTACGATCAAGGTAACCTATAATCGAGTAGTCAGATGCATAGAGTGGCCCGGCGTGAGACCAGCGTGGCTGCGGATGGACTTTATGTTCGACTACTTGGTGAAGTAGAGAGAGTAGGCAATAGGAGGATATTTGGTAAAGCCTGCGAGGTACGAATATCCTCGTTCTCGTATTGACTTAGGTTATGCGAGTTAGGTAAACCAAAGTTAATGTCCACGGTAATAATCGCCGCCGCTGGGTGAGGTTATTACGCTCCTGGCCAAAACTTCAATCCATATACATTTTAGTAATGGTGCCCGAGTGACGTTTTGGAACCAATATGGTGGACCGCACCCCTCCATCATTTCTTGCTAAACTAGTCGCTATCGAAATGGCCGTCGGCGGCCATTGCTCTGGAAACTACCCCACAGTCCGTTGGTTGCCGTTATACACCAGCTGGCTCCCTCCTGGCGGTAAGAGAGGAGGATGGTGAGAAAACCTCGTTGATCCCATAGTAGCTGACGCTCCTACTTTACCAGTGGAAAAATTAGTTACAAAACATATCCAGACTCTACCGACTTCCAATCATTATTGGTATAATGAATGTGCAAATCTTCAGTATCATCATCCTCATCCTCATCGTCAATATCATATATGTTTTCATCATTCGTAATTGATTGCAAACTTTCAAAGTTGAAGTCTTACTGTATATTTTCACTGAAAATTGTTCAACTTTCCATTTGGTATGATCACATTTTCGGAACTATCATCGGATTAATCATTATCATTATCACTCAAAATCTCGAATACATTTTCATCTCGAATGACGTCAGGTGTTTCATTTTGCTGATTTATTTTGAAAACATTAATTCCATCTATTTTAGTATTTTTTTCAGCTGCTCTTACATATTTCATAAGTGATGAATATGGTATCTGAAAATTGAAAAAATAATGTGATATTACAAAACAATCGATATTATATACTTATATAAAACATTTTTAATGATTGTAAACCTGGCTTTCCTACGTGAAAACATTGCTAAATAAGTTTGAAATTAAATACAGCGTAAGATTCTCCGATATATCGTATAAAATGTTTTACTTTTCACACAGTAAAAATATGCAGCTATGCAAGTCTTTAATTTTATCTGCCGTTAGAATTTGTAGAATATTTTTGCTTTTTATTGAATTATTCAATTATTCTTTTTTTATTGAAATATTTTTACATGGAAGAAACGAAGGTTTAGAGAAGATTTTTTGGAGGACTGTTTTTTACATAGAACCAAAGAAAAAAAAAAAAAAAACTTTAACTGGAATCGAATCCATGCTACCCTTAGCCTTACATCAAATTCTACTAAATGCCTCATTTTTTTGTTCCATAACCGAAAATATATACTAAACGGCTTAATCATTATAAGTTGTATTTTATCAATGACTTAACTTTCAAAATAATTATCTGAATAAAAACACAATAAATAATTCATTGTATTAAAAGAATACACAATTATTTTAGATTTTTTAGAGACTACTGTTCCCAAAAAAAAAAAAATGTTCCCCAATAAAATAGTAATTGTTTTAAAAAATTCTTATAGCTCAAATTTTGCATATGTTTTCCTTTTTTATTTATTTTATTTTTTATTACGCCAAACATAAATGTGTAGAGACATCTGGCTCGGTGCATATTAGATTCTACTTTTTACAACATAATTTGTTGAAGAACAAAAAGTTTATTCATCTGGTATAATATTGTATTATTTTTTTTTGCGTAAGATTTTCGTTAGAACTTATCTATAAGGAATAACCATTACACACATGACGGGGCTTATGTTCGATTTTTTCTAAGCATGTCAAACAACGATTAAATAAATGTTTTTTCTTTTTATGGAATGACTTATAATTATTTCATTTTCATTAAAATAATATTTATAAACTTGAAACATGGAGTAAACAAAGGTTTGGAGAACGATACACTGATAATTGTCAAAGATTTTCAAAGTAAGAAAAGATGATTGTTAAAAAATGCTGTCTATATAGCAATATACCAGGTTCAATTCTGGGTCAATTTCTTTCAAAAAGTCCTTTTAGAATATTTTAAGGATTTCTTTTACCATAAAAAAAAAGTGACTCTAACTGGAATCGAATTCATGCTACTTCAAGCCCCGCCTAAAATTATTCTGCCCAAAATCGTTGTCCTCAATATAAGGTACATCACTCTTTTCGCGAAAAAATATAATTTCAATTTTCAATTTAATATAAGTATTATTTTATTTATTTTAATACTTTTTTAAGAAACTTACATAAATTGTTAAAAATATTTTTTTCCAAGTTACATGTATTGGATTTTATAATTATAATATCATTTTTTCAACATAAGTGAATTTACATCCATTTAATCCTCCTGTGTATGTGAAACGAACCCGTCCTTCTTTAATGCATTTGTTGAAAGATTCATACTCAACAGGATTCGCTATAAAACAATCAACAATTCTCTTCGGCAAGAAAAATTCGGTGTCATTTCCAACTCTAGCAATTATGCTCGGTCCATATTTAGAGGTGGTTATACATATATTGAAATGCCTCAGTTTATTAAAAATAAACGAGCTGTTGTAAATATACAAAATTATGACGAATATTGCTTTTTATGATCAGTAACAGCGGCATTACATCCAGCTAAATTAAATTGTAACCGTGTGAGCTCATATCCAGACTTTAAAACAATATTAAAATATGAAGGCATTCGATTTTCTTTCGCCTTAAAAGATGTACCAAAATTTGAAAAAATAAATAAGTTATCAATAAATGTTTATCGAATAGAATGTGAGAAAAAAAATGAAATAGTACTTTATCGCCAAAGATATATTTATTTTTTGGTTTTCTATTAATTTTAAAATTTTGATAAATACTCTTTAATATATATTTCTCGTTAGTTGAATTAACATCTAGGGGCTTCATTTTTATTGTTCGATGTTTTGTATTATTATATTGTTGTAATATATCTGGTAATATTTTTTGCCATTTATATGAACCTTGAAGAGTAAACTTCTTCCACATGAGATTTTTTAATGTACGATTTAATCGTTCAACAATTGATGCTTTTAAATTGCTAAACTTGTGATATAAATGTATATTATATTCTTTCATCAATGTTTGAAATTCTTTATTCCAAAATTCTCGACCCTGATCAACCATCAAATTCTGTGGATGACGTTTTTGCACTAGGACAGATTTCATGATATTGGTGACGTCTTTACCATTTTTTGATTTTACAGGAATTGCCCAAGCATATTCAGAAAATGTATCTATAATTGTAAGTAAATATTTGTAACCATTATTGACAGATGAATAAGGGATCATTTCAACAAGATCTGCTTGCCACGTTTCATCGAGACCTCTAATATCTATATGATGTCGAATATAATTTCTACATGCTGGTCTATGAAGCTCTTCAACTACTTGAGCTTTTTTGTCCTCTATCAATTAATTCTCTTAATCGAAAATTAATTTCTGAAATATTTATCGTGTTTTTTAAATTTTTTTCAGAGTTTTCTTGAATATTTTTTTTTAAATAACTTAATTTATTTTTTATGTTGTGTGTAAAAATTTTTATGTCACTGTTAGCTCCTTCTAAAATATTAAGCTTATTTTCTAGATTTTTTAGAGATTCAGTGAAGTTTTGATTATCACTTTCAAACTTATTTAAAATTGAAACTCGGTTTCCGAGATTTGTAATTAAGTTACGATAGAATTTTTATTGGTATCCAATTCAACTACTTTTTTATCAGGCTGATAAATTACATCTGTGTTACGTGTTGCAAGAACTTGTAGTGATTCAATCAGAATAGATTGATTGTTTTGATTTATTTTTATTTCACAATTAAGTGAATCTTTGAGTGTAGTATTAGTATCAGCTATGTCTCTCAAAGACAACGTTATTTGTCTCTTCTTTTACAATATTGCGTACTATTTTCACCGATGCTGCATCTGTAATCAATACAGGATCAGCGATATTACACAGTCTTCGATAATTAATATCACAATGTCCGTCTTTTGTTATTTTAAAACCCTCACCAGGAGGTCCACGTGTACCCTTAGCTTTATTTTACTTTGTGTTAATTGGCGTCCGAAAACATCGATGCTCATGTTTGTTTGATCGATGGATATCAACTGAATAAATTTATGTTATGCACATTAATTACTAGATTATTTCAGCCTCTTTTAATTCTTCTATAATTGAAATTATTTAGTTATTATTTCCATGATTTACAGCTGCTTGAGAAGCTATCAAAAGTCTAAGACGATCAATAAGCTCATTGGGATCATCCCAATAAACATAATCGATTGCAGAATTATTAGTCATTTTATATTTACATTTTTTTCAATCAGTGGGGCTACTTGAAAATAATAATTATAGTAAGCTTGGTGTTTCATCATATATATTTGTTCGAATTAGCAATATGAATGTTATTATCTTTAAATTCAACTTGTGAATTTCCAAATTTAAGCATATTATCTTGTTTTGATTTCCGAATAGTATAACCACTATCTGAATGCTTTTGTCTATTAAGTTTCTTTAAATATTTTTGAGTATTTTTTTGGGTAGAGTGAACGTTTGATTCAAACTATTATGAGAGCTCAGAGCACTTTCAAACGATGAATCAGCCATTCGATCTTCTCAACTATCATCATCATCATCATCATCATCTCATATTATCTTGTTTTTCACATGAAACATCATCAAAAATCATAACAGAGTTTGGTTTCGTGTCTTGAGGTTGAAGTACTTGTTCATGTTTATTAAAAGGAAAATAACCGATACGTTTCACAGATTGTAATCATTTTTCTAGCAATTTATATTTCGGCTATCTCGGTTACCTCGTGTTTTACCATTACCAGCAAAAATTGAAGGATTTTTACCGTTTTTAATGCTTTTTTTTGCTGGTTTTAGTGAAGTGGGTGCTTTATCAGGTGGAGCTGCTACAGTAGTAAAAACTATCAATAAAGCAAATGCTGCGAAAAGTAGACTTGAAGAAAATAAACGTCATGATACAAAAATGGAATCAATTGCTTTAGGAAATGGTTTGTTTTCGCAGCCTCATAAAAAAGGATTTGGTTTATTTTTAAAGCCGTCAAAAAACATGTAAAGCTACCACATCGAGCGTTGACTGATATTGATCTCATCGAATATGCAAAAATTTTAAAAATTCCATATTTTCGAGGTGTATTTATGAGAAATGATTTACCTAAACCAGGTGCTAGGAAGTGTGAGTCATCAATAATCAATCTTGATGATAAAGATGGTCCCGGTACACACTGGGTTGCATATAAAAAAAAAAATGATCAAGTTATTTATTTTGATAGTTTTGGAGACTTAAGTACTTCCGAAGAACTTAAAAAATATCTCGGTGTTGGTAACATTAAATATAATTATAAGAATTATCAAAAATATGATACAATTATATGCGGTCATTTATGTTTAAAATTTTTAGCTGGAAAATTATAAATACATATTTACATATAGTTTTAACATTAGTCATGCGTGATTCGTTCACGCTAACACTGTCTGGAGCCTCCTCTATTCTAGAGGCTCAATATTTGCCACCAATAGAATTATCTCAAGATAAAAATTATGTTATGGGACTTGTTGAATTATTAACATTCAATTCAATACCAAATATTGATGAATACAATAATAAATTTCATGTGGGTGACTATATAATTACAATACCTACTGGCACTTATGAAATTGAAGATATTGAAGACTATATAAAGAAAGAATTACTAGAAATTTCTCTGAGTATTAAAGCTAATACAAATGTATTATGTTGTGAAATATTATGTAATAATTTTATAAATTTCCAAGAAAATAATACTATAGGTCGATTGCTAGGATTTTCATCACAAATATTAACGCCAAATGTTGTGCATAAATCAGATTTGACTGTTACTATTATAAAAGTCAATGCTTTGCGTATTGAATGTAATATAACGACAGGTGCTTACATGAATGATCGACCAGTTCCCACGATTCATGAATTTTTTCCTTGTGTTCCAAAAGGATATAAGATTATAGAAGTGCCATCGCATGTCATTTATCTTCCAATCACCGTACAAGCAATACACAATATTCAATTAAAAATTGTTGATCAAGACGGAGACTTAGTGAATTTTCGAGGAGAAACTATAACAATACGTTTGCTTGTAAAGCGCCTATAATAATGGGAATCGTTTTTCCCATATGGTGCTTCAAAATTTAATAATAGTGATGAAATAAGAATTGGAATTCAACATCAAGACTTGTGTTTATTACTAAGTAAAAGTTCACTGCATATTACAGGAAAATTTACAAAAAGTAATGGAACTGCTGTTGCTGCTACAACTTCTCCTGTTAAAATGTCAATTGCTCATATGTTTGAAGAAATTCGTTATGAAATAAATGGCATTGAAGTAGATCGTAGTAAAAATGTTGGTATTACAACTTTAATTAAAAGATATGTATTATTTAACCCCAATCAAAAAGCATTGCTTGAAAATGCAGGCTGGATAAACGATGAAAAAATATTTGATACAGATACAAACGCATATAAACAGACAACTGTTGCTGATGCTGCTGCTGAAAATGTAAAAATTAGTTTGGAAAAAATTGAGTGGATAGTGCCATATATACGAGTGTCAGACAAACAAAAAATTCAATTACTTAATTTTATTGCAAAAGATTCATCTATAGCAATGAGTTTTCGTACTTGGGAACTGTATGATTATCCTTCGCTACCAGCAACAACGAAGCATATTTGGAGTGTTAAAACATCAACACAACTTAAGAAACCAAGATACGTCATCGTTGGTTTTCAAACAGCACAAAAAAATGTTGCAAATAAAGATGCCAGTCTTTTTGATCATTGTAAGATGAGAGATATTAAACTTTTCTTGAATTCTCAATCATATCCATATGGTAATCTTAATATCAACATAACACAAAACCAATATGCTTTATTATATGACATGTTTGCTCAATTTCAAGTTTCGTATTATGGAAAAGAGTCAGAACCATTATTGACTAAAAAAGAATACATGGATCAGGCTCCTCTTATTGTTTTGTTGTCAATGTTTAACTTTTATGGAGTAAACATCGAAATGTTTAAAAAAATAAATCTACTGACGAATATTCTGATGAAACTCCCTTGATCGAAGAGACAAAAGCTGAAAAAGAAGAAAGAAAACAACAACAATACAACGAACCAAAATCCAAAGATTCTAAATTTTTTTCGGCTTGGTCAAAAAAAGAAAAATAATTAAAAAAAAACGTTTTGCTTCAAAAATAATGGATAAGAATACAAGTGGTAATAGCTCCTCGCGTTCGAGTGGAATGCAATACGAATCAAAAGTTGAAAAAGATATGAGGAAAAATTATTTTGAAATATCTAAATCATTGCGATGTTCTGAGCCATATTATGGTTATGTAAAGCAAGGAAAATATGGCTCAGTAGGAGATCATCGACAGAAATATTAATTACGATTTGTGATTGAAAAATAATAAAGAAATGGATAATAAAAATAGAATAAAACCAGAAGAAAACATTCAAAAATCAAAATTAAAATATTTCAAACTTGAATATCCAGAAGATATTGAGAAAACTAATCAAAAAAATTTTGCAATCAATATTATTCAAAAGATGCATGTATCGTTTACTACCACTACCGTACACGTGATGTATATATGGGCGTATGCCTATCGATCAGCAAGACGTGGAGAATCGGAAACAATGGCTCGTGATCATGATAGATTTCAAATGCGGATTAAAAAATTAAGTAAAATTATAGATCAAATATTAATAAAAAAACATAATGAATTTTGTGAAACTAAAAATAAATAAAGAAACATTTTTTTAAAATACAACATTGGTTTATAGATATTTATTTTACTTTTATATAATACATTTTTAAAAATTATTCTTCGCTGTCTGTTTCTTGATCTTGTTCTTCAATGTCATCTTCGCTTTCTCGTTCTTCTATGAATCTCCGATCGATTTTTTCATTTTTATTCCATAGCTCATTCCGTTGACCCTAATTTTTTTAAAAGTAAACATTGGTTAGTCATCATAAATTTTAACGCTCACATAAAATATATATGTGAGGTATCATTATTTCTTTCAAATTATTTTTTTAGGGAATTTTAATTTCCTATTGTTTTCGCTTTTCATCTGGACCCCCCTAACCATGGTAGACCCCCCCCCCCCCACTCTGGAAATTTTCTAAGTCCCTTAATCTAAATACGATAAATATAAGAAACATCATTAAAT
The DNA here is from genome assembly GCF_014905175.1 of Aphidius gifuensis. NCBI lineage: Eukaryota > Metazoa > Arthropoda > Insecta > Hymenoptera > Braconidae > Aphidius > Aphidius gifuensis. Next base: position 20,818,468 of record NC_057789.1, read on the forward strand.
ATGAAAATATCAGTAAATATGAAGGAAAAATTACTGAATATAAAGAAAAAACCGATAAATATGGAAAAATATCAGTAAATATAAGGAAAAAAGCGCTAAATATAAAGAGAACTCTTATAATTATGGGAAAATATCAGGGAAATATCAGTAAATATGAAGGAAAAATCACTGAATATGAAGAAAAATACGATACATATGGGAAAATATCAGTAAATGTAAAGAACAATGTAGAAAAAAATAGAAAAATATCAAAGAAAAATCAGTGAATATAAAGAAAAAAAAGGGAATAAATATAGGAAAATATCAGCAAATATAGAGGAAAAATTACTGAATATGAAGAAAAAATTGCTGAATATGAAGAAAAAACCGATAAATATGGAAAAATATCAGTAAATATAAAAAAAAAGGGTAAATATAAAAAAAACTCTTATAATTATGGGAAGATATCAGGGAAATATCAGTAAATATCAAGGAAAACTTACTGAATATAAAGAAAAATACGATAAATAGGGAAAATATCAGTAAATATAAAGAAAAACACGCTGAAAATAAAGAAAAGTCCGATAATTATCAGAAAATATCAGGAAAATATCAGTAAATATCAAGGAAAACTTACTGAATATAAAAAAAAATACGATTAATATGGAAAATATCAGTAAATATGAAGGAAAAATCACTGAATATGAAGCAAAATACGATACATATGGGAAAATATCAGTAAATGTAGAGAAAAATGTAAAAAAAAATAGGAAAATATCGAAGAAAAATCAGTGAATATAAAGAAAAAAACGATAAATATGGGAAAATATCAGTGAATATAAAGGAAAATATAGAAAAGTGACTGAATATAAAGAAAAAAACGATAAATAAGGGAACACAAACAGGGGACCCCCCCCCCCCGAAAATTTTCTAAGTCCCTTGATTAATCTGAACACGATGAATATGGAAAATGAAGAAACATATGGGAAAATAAAGAATATATAAATGAATAAACAAAAATATAGAAAAATCACTGAATATAAAGAAAAATACGATAATTATAGGAAAATATTAAGAAAATATCAGTAAACAAAAAAGAAAAGTATAGAAAAATATCATGGAAAAATCATATTTTTCAACAAGATTTTTCAACAAAAAGATTTTAAAAAAATTATCAACATAATAAATTATTAAATATTCAATTTAAACAAAATATATACGATCACTGGAGGATTATTGAAAAAATTAATGAACAATGCTCATCAATAAATAATAAAGAAATAATGATACCAGTAGAAGCTAATATAAAATTCGATGACAATGAGGAAAATATAAATATACCAAACATTAATTTCGAGTTTAAAAAAATACAAGAAATTGTACATCTACCAATTAATTCATTTGCAGGCAAAATAATTTTAGCAAAGAAAAAAAAAAAAAAAACAGAAAACTATTCAATAGTAATAATGACATTATTTACATATCATCGCAATCATAATAGCAATAAATAAAGTGGAATTTATATATGCAATGTCAGGACGGTTATTAAAATAAAGATCAATAACATTAGCAGACGACAGTGATTATGAAGTAAAATAAAATTTAAATGAAAAAAAGTTTGATTAAACTAAATAAAGATAATAAATTTACCAAAGAAAATATATTTTAGATTGAACTAACTATATGGAATGAAAAGGCAGAAAATTTCTAGGGAAAAAAGGGTGATATGATAGTATTAAAGGAATTGAAAATAAATGAATATAAAAAAATTAAGAATATAATGATGACTTCAGCAACAACTAAAACGTTAGATCCTGATTTAACCAAGAGAAAAAAGTAAATAGAATAAATACAATCGAACTCGACAATTTTGTAATAAATATTTAACATTGACAGGCTAAAATCATAGTACAACAAAATGAATAAAAACAGAAAGTTTAAAAGGTTAGAAGAAAGTGATTCTGGACATGGAGATGACCCATTAGAAGGAACAAGCAAAATGAATGAAAATTAAATAAATTTTAGCTGTAACAATAATCATTGTAACAATAGAGAATGAAATAAATTTGTAGTCACGAATTTTAATATATATTAAAGAAGAAATTAAAATTCCCCCCGCAGGGAAGGCACAGTTGCTTCAGCAACTGTATGATCATTTTTTTTTATTATTTTGACATGGAATACAATTTTTTTTTTTTGGTAATGGTCCATCAAATGCATCTGTATATAAACCCAAAAAAATAAAATGTTCTTTACAACGACGCTCTTCGACTGATTTATGGTTGTTTTTTAAATTTTCAGGCAATTTATCCCAAATTTCATCCATTGATTCCGAGGCGTATAAAAGTATAAAGTTTTCTGGTAAAAATTCTATATCTTCTTTTCTAAATTTCGATAAATTTTTTAATGCATAGTACAACTGTATAGATTTATTAAGAGATGATTTCTCACCCCAATAATTCTGAAACCATAGTTTTAATTGTTGCACATTGTCAAGTGCACAATGACAATTACGTATAGCATAATGAATTCCTGGATGACTTGTTATTTGATTTTTTATTGTTCTTATCCCTGGAGAATCCATTGAATATAAATCAATTATGACTTTTGAACTGTCAGTGATTTCATCCAACCACTTTTTTTTCTCGTCACCTTTTACATATATATAACAAGCTGATTTCAAGACGTTAGAAATTATCAGTTTCATGTCATTATAAGATACATCACCACACTCCCATGATAACCCATGCCAATTACGTATCAACCACAGATTAATTGACTTGTATTTTGCAGGTAGATGATTCCATGTATTCGGTGGCTTAAATACAAAACAATGTGTTTCGTTGTTTTGAACATTAATTGCAGCAAACTCTTTTAAAACAAATGCGTTGTGAGGTTGCTCAAATCGTTGTATATCTACAATCAATTCCATATTTTTTTTTAACTTCTTCGTCACGAACACGTTTAATGCACTGATAGGTTTTTAATTAAAAAAATCGTTTTGTAGAAACAAATACATATATATCATAATTTACATATACGTAAAACTTGATATTATTATGTTGCCCCACTTATATCTAAATGTTAATGATCAAGATAATAGATGTGAGAAAATGAAAGGGTTGGTAAATTATAAGGGTTTAAATATAGTCGAGTCTGAAGCCATAGAGGATTCAATCGAAAATTTTCAAGACGACAAATTTATCATGTCAAAGGGGAAAAATTAACTTGTACTCATGTCATACAGCATCGTATACCGACAATTGACGACATTCCTGTTTTTATTAAACAATACAGATTTCCGCCGGAACACTCGAGAGAAATTAAAAGACAAGTAGTAGAGTTAGAAACACACGTAATTATTGAAGTTTCTGAAAGTCCTTACTCCTCTCCCATATGGTTAGTTCCTAAGAAAGATTGCCCTTACGGAGTAAAGAAATTCAGACTTGTTAATGACTATTAAGAATTAAATTAAAAATCAATTGGCGATGCTTACCCTTTACCTAGTATATCCAAAATTTGAGATTAATTGGGGGCACGAAATATTTTTTTACATTTGATTGAGCAAGTGGATTCCATTAGATTCCTCTTCATCGGGAAGAAAAACATAAAATCGCTTTTTCTACACACTTTAATCAATACACTCATGTAAGTTTTGGTTTACGGAATGGACCATGCGTCTTTCTGAAAATGGCTAATAAAGTTTTCCGTGGAATGCAAGGTGTGAGTGTTTTCATGTATATGGATGATCTTGTAATTTAAATTACAAGATCATCCATATACATGAAAACACTCACACCTTGCATTCCACGGAATTCTTTCTGCAAAAAATTGCATTTATCCGGCTGAAGTAATTACTGTACTACTTCAGAACAATATATTGAAAAATTTAAAAAGGTAGCTGACAGACTCAGATTAGCCAATCTAAAACTTCAGCCGGATAAATGCAATTTTTTGCAGAAAGAATTATTATATTCGAGTCACGTCATTACTGAGAATGGGGTTAAACCCGATCGAAAAAAAATTAATTGCTGTCAAAGAATTTCCACGACTCACCAAGGTCAAGGAAGTTAGACAATTTTTAGGATTAACCGGGTACTATTGTAAATTTATGTTTAATTATGCTGAAACCTCAAAACCATTGACTGAATTGTTAAAAAAAAATATCAAATTCGACTGGACGCCTGACTGTACTGAAGCTTTTAATAAACTAAAAAATTGTTTATTGACTGCACTGATTTTACAATATCCTGACTTTACTCGCGAATTTATTGTAACAACTGACGCTAACGACGTAGGGATTGCAGGAGTTTTGTCTCGAGGTCCCATACGTCAAGATTTGCCAGTAACATTTATATCACGAGTATTACCAACCGCGGAAAAAAATTATAGTACTACCGAATCGAAAATTTTGGCAATTGTTTAAAAAACCCACAATCGAGATGCGTACGATGGCGATTTAACATGCAAGACTATGATTATGATATTGATAACAAGGACGGGTGAACGCGAACGCGGACGCGCTGTCAAGAAATTTTCCATCAGGGGCTCGATTCTCAAACTCATTTGTCGTGACAACCTCGCCGGTGAGCGCGTTCACTCGTGAGCTGCTGTCGCTCGCTCGGCAAAGTTCGCCGGTGAGCAAGTATCACGGTGTAAACTATAACTCACCGGTGAGTTCGTTTGTTGATGTTTACTATACAAATGTATACAAATGTAACAGTTTATCACAGTGATACATAATTTATTCCATTTGATGTAAATTAAATTACAAACATAATTTATTTTAAAGAATTAATAATGAATCTTCTCAGGTATAATTTTTTTTTTGATATTAATCAATTTAAAAATGACAATGTACCAAGACAAAAATGTTTTGTGCCATATGATCCATTTGAAGAGCTGTCAAATGAAAAGTTTATAAAAATTTATCGTTTGAAAAAAGAAAGAGTAGCAAATATTATTGACATTGTACGTCAAAATCAGCCAATACATACTCATAGATCTGCTCTTGACATACCTCGACAGGTAAGTATCAATCATAAGGTTATCTATATTACTTTGAGTAGTTGAAGGAGCATAAAACAAGGCCAAAAAAGTATAAACAAAATGGTAAAACAAAAAAAGCTTGATCATAAATATTAATCAGCATAATTTTTTTTTAACAGGTCTTAACAGCATTAGCATTTTTTGCCACTGGTAGTTATCAAACGGATATCAGCCTATCAAAATATTCACTTATGAGTCAACCTTCTGTCAGTAGATGTTTACATAAAGTTATTGATGTTTTCAATTATCAACATGTATTTAATGAGCATGTAACATTTTTTAAAAATGTTGAAGAACTTCAAGCATCTAGAAACAGGTATTTTTAATTAAATAGTAACATTCTGATATTTAATGAATCTCATTATTTTTTTTGATGTAGATTCATAGAACTTTTTAATTTTCCTGGAATTGGATGCATTGACTGCACCCATATTGCAATATATCCTCCACCACTTCTTCATGCTGAGTATCCTGAACATGTTTTTGTCAATCGCAAAGGATATCATTCTTTAAATGTTCAGCTGGTAACGTAATTGAAATTAGACATAAACAAAGGTAATTTTTTTACAATTGTATATTTTACAGATATGTGATGCTGATTTTAAAATAGTCAATGTCAACGCGAAATTTCCTGGAAGTACTCATGATTCTTTCATATGGAATAATAGTAATATTGAACCTCTGATGCGCCAAATACACAACAATTACAATGGGAAATATATGTTACTTGGTAATACAATACGTAAACTGACATGAGATCATCAAAAAATAATTCAACTGAAAAAAAAAATTAAAATTTTTTTATAGGTGATTCAGGGTACCCTTTACGACCATGGCTTATGACACCATTTATTGATCCTCCATCTCAAAGTCCTCAAGAAGCTTTCAACACTGCGTTTTGTAAAGCACGATCGATGATTGAACGTGTGAATGGTATTTTAAAAATGCGATTTCGCTGTCTTTTAAAGCATCGAATATTGCATTATTCACCCCCAACTGCTGCAAAAATTATTAATACTTGTGTTGTTTTACATAACATGGCAATTATTGATGGTGTTGATGATGCAGAGGCTGATCAAGTCTGGCTTGATAATAATGCATTTGGTATAATTGATGAGCCAGCTACTAATTTGAATCAACCCCTTGGCCGTGTGGATCCAGATTTAGCAGCAGGCCGACTTCTTCAACAACAAATTGTTTCCCAGTATTTTACTTGTACGTACCTATATTTATTTAATAATTATTTTTTTTATGCATAAAAACTGCTATTTAATTTTTTGTTTTTCTATTTTATAGAACTATCATTCTACAATCAGTGTGCTCTGCTGCCTGTGTTATAAATGATAATGTTTTTAATATTATTGTTGAATAAAATTTTGTATTGTTTGTTCATAACTTTGGTATTTTATCAATTTAAATAAAAAAAATCAATAAATTAGAAAAACAAAGTACGAGTTTTTTATTAATTTTACTTATTGTTACATCACATATTATTTTTAAAATTATCATATCACCATTTATTGCAATATATATATATATATTTGTAATGTTATCTAATCAAATACTTTTTAGTTTTCAGTATGACTAGTGCAACATATAAAGTAAATTTCAGCACAAATAATTATCTGGCTTGTCTCGTAAAAAAAAGAAAAATGATAAATTAATAAATAATATCAAAGAAATGAAAAAAAAAAAAAAGGTTTTTATGTGCCAACGAGCCAACATATTCCAACCTAAAAAGTAACAAAATTAAAATGAAATTACCAAGGTTTGGTGAGCCTATTACTCTTGGCAATGAGAATTCTCAATTTAAAATTTTTTAATTTTGTTTCTCGTGACATTAATAATATTTTTTGTTCGTAGTATAACTTTTTTGTTGATAAATCAGCAGCAGCTACTCCTAACATTTTTTCACTGTTATGTATAGAAGCAACTTGACGTTGAGCTGAGTGAGTTCTTTTTTTTGGTGGAAATGCTGTAAATAATAAAATTTATTATAAAAATTTTCTAAAATATGTAATGCATGTTATTAATGTATAATTATGACAAAAAAATACACTACCTTTAAATTCTGAAGTCACTAATTGCTCATGTTTGACTTCAATCAAAAAAATTAATAATTTACTTTTTGTATCTTCTTTTATGACTGCCAACGTATTAACTTGGTCAAGAAAACTAATATCAAGATTAATATCACTTTTACTTTCCTGTTTATTAACCCTCATCTCAGGCTTTACATTTTTTGGTGTACAATGTATGTCATCACGATGATGCATGTCAACAATCGCTAAAATAATTGATAAAAGTTTACTTATTTATATCCATTTATTAAATTTTATTAATTAAAAACGTGACAGCTTACTTTTTGAATTTTCTTTGATGTCTTTCGAAGTATTTAGAAAATTCAATGGTTTATTTTCATCGTTTGTCCAATAAGAATAGTTATCCACTTGGTACGACTCATCATCACTATCTATTAAGACGTTGTCATATGAAGATGAAATTAAGTCATTTGTACCACTTAAATCATCATACATAGCAGGGACCTCAGTGAGAGTATAATCATGTTTTATGTTTTTAAAGTCCTGTAAATGTTTAATATTATTATTTTCTAAATATTGATATTTAAAATCATCTCAAATTTGACTTACAAATTCAGCAAGAGACTCATCAATCTCAATTCCAGATACAGATGCTGGAGGTATACTCTGTGCAAGTTCTTATTCATGAGGTTTTAATTCGATTTGACGAGGAGGACCACCACCAGTACCAAGCAAATGCTTCTTGTTTTCACTTTGTTTTTTTTTTACAGATCTACGCATATCTGTATACATCTACAACAATAAAAGAATTAAAGAAAAAAACTAAATATTTTGGTTCAACAGCAACATAACCTCGATCATAGTGGTCTTACCTTGCGCCATTGGGTTGGTGTTTTCATTGCACCATTTTCAACAGAATTTAAATACAAACTAACTTCTTCCCATTTTTTTTTAATTGAATCTTTTGTAACTTGAGCACTAAATTTTAATGTCATCATTGACGGATTTTGGGTTACAAACTTTGTCAACAAATCTTTTTGATTTGCTGTTGCTGGCCGAGCAGCTTTTGTTTTTTTAACTTCACTCATGTTATAAAACTTTCTTTAAATATTCAAAGATATTCAAAGTTAACAAAACAACATTAATCATTTATTTAACAAATAAAAATAACAAATTAATGAATATGTGTACCCTACATATGCGTATGCAACAAATTCACTGAAACTCACCGGTGAGTTATAGTTTACACCGTGATACTTGCTCACCGGCGAACTTTGCCGAGCGAGCGACAGCAGCTCACGAGTGAACGCGCTCACCGGCGAGTTGTCACGAAAAATGAGTTTGAGAATCGGGCCCCTGAACTCATGAGCATGAGTGATGAGAGAGTGATGTGTATAAAACAGCTGTTTGTATTGACGGAGGGGAAAGGTAAATCGCTTATCAAAGTCGGTACGAAAAACAAGAGACCTAAATGTACATCATGTGACGACACTGATACTGTAAGGCAGTGACGTACATATAAAAAACGGAAACAGAGTATTGAGTTATCTGACACTCCGAGTGACGAGTGGAGCATTAAAAACCTTAAACAGCCACAGCTGATGGTTGACATCGATGACATTACTAAACTTCCGTGGTACAATAAAATTAAAAATCGAAAAAATGATACTAATAAACCAACAAAAATAATTATTGAACCTGATTTTAAAATTGATAAACTAATTGACCATAGTAATATTACTATAATGAATGAAGATAAAAATAAATTTAATGGGAATGAAAACAAAGATCATAACAAACCTAAAATTTTAACAGATGAAATTTTAAAGAACAAAATAAATTTACAAAATCATGAAATTAACAATCGCGAAAATAATAATGACAATGATAAACGACACGATAAAAATAAAATAGCTGACAAAAATCTAAAACTTGCATCGGAGAACCTTAATAATAAATTTCCTAAAAATAATAGTAATATCGACATGAGCAATCATATTACTGAGGATGGAAGTGAGAATGAAAAAATTCATGAAAATAAATATTATGAAATTGAGAATAAGGAAAGTAGTAATTTAAGTGATAATGAATATGATAATGAATTAATTAATGAAGAATATTTCAATAATAATGAGCCTGATATTGACGTAAATTTAAATTTTGATGATTTAAATGTTAACTCGGAGAAAAGTATGGAGGATGACAGTTATGACGGAGAAGATGAGGAAGATATTTTGATAAATAATAATTTACGTAATAATAAAAATAATGTTGTGGGAGATGACAGTGAAGATAATTCTAATGTTAATCTGAATAAGTGGTTGTGTGAACAAGATGAACATGATATTGAAAACAATGATATAAATAATAAAAATATAAATGAAGTGGATAATAAAATAAGAAACATTCCAAATACTATGAAAATAAATAATAATACTGTGGAGTCTAGGGATGATTTATTAAATACACCCGGAGCCATAGTAATTTTGACTACAATTTTGGGGGAACCCATTGATATCGGAGCTAAAGAAATAATCGAATTAATTAAAATACCTGAAGAAATGACAATCCATAGATCGAGTCGGGTCAAGTACAAGTCACGGACATGCCTAATAATCGCAGTAAAATATCGTTCTAATGACCAGGTGACTGAAAAAGACGTGACTGAAAGTATAGCAAATTTATTAAATGTAGTTATGGGTTCAGATATTAAAATTTTTTGTATTGCGAAAACTCCAAAATTCGACGAAATACCGTGGGAACTTATTCAACAATTATTGATTAACACTTTTCTAGGGACAGACATCAAAATTATTATATGCAATTTACAAGTAAAAATTCCAGACGTAGAAATACGTATGGCCTTGAAAGAGGAATATCATGGGTCATCTGCTGGTGGGCATAAAGGTATGACAAAAACTTATGACGAAGACAAGACTTTTTTTGGACTGAAATGAAAAGGGACATTGTCGATTTTTTACAGAATCGTAGAAAATGTCAATTAAATAAATTAGTCCGGATAAGAACTTGTCGACACATGCACATTACGGACACGCCAACAATCGCGTTTGAAAAATTAGATATGGATATTGTTGAGCCGTTAAAAAAAACAAAAAAGGGAAATACTAGTATACTTACTATGCAATGTCAATTGACAAGATATTTATTAGCTGTACCATTAACTAAAACAGATGCGACACATGTTGCTCATGCATTTGTTAGACGATTTATTTGTGTGTTTGGCCCACCACTAACTATTTTAACGGATCAGAGAACTAATTTCATGTCTTCTCTTTTTAAAGAAGTAGCAAAAATGTTTAAAATCACAATCTACCGTACTACAACATATAGACATATAGACCACAAAGTAATGGGTCTATTGAACGATCACATCACGAAATTAAGGTCGTTTTTGAATCGCATGATCGGGCGACGTTTTGGGTTCACAAGGGAACTTACAAACGCATATTAAATAAAAAAATTATAGCGCCCCCTCATGCCTAAAATCTTTTCACTTGACTGATGCGTCATAAGTAGTGTGAGTGTTGCCGGCTTATATTTACAGACACTAATACTACTCCAGCAAAAAAACATTCAGGGGGAATTTCCAAAACCGTAGATTTCTTCTAAGAGAGGGATAGAAGAAGAGATAGAAGATTGAGCCAGAAGAGATAGAGAGAAGGATAGAGCTAGAAGAATTAAACCGAACGACGGTATTGGAACTTACCCTAAATTTTCAATGTAATTCAGCCGGCTAAAACCCGTAAATTTCAAAAGTGTAGTACGTTAGAACGATTTAGAGGCCTTGCACCCTCAAATAAAATCTAGAGTCGGCACTAATGCCAGTTGGCAACACTGCCTATATTAATAAAAATAATTAGTAATAAATTAATGTCATGAGTGACATCGATAGAATCCTAAAATTATAAGGATTCTGTCGATGCCACTCATATATTATTTCAATAATTAGAAATAATTATAAATAATAAATTAAAGTCGGACCTATAGGCCGACCAATAAGACACAAGCGACATAAGGAAAACGGGAAATGAACCAAGGAAAACCGAACATCCCTGAACGATCCCCTGTCACCCAAAAGGATTTTCCTATCGATAAGGATTATGAGGGGGTCAACCAGTACACCGCTGATCTAGCTCTAAAAGCTTTCAATTTTTTTATAATTAAAACTTAGAATATTTCATCATACTCACAGGCCAATCACGTGACTTATTTTATTGCTTCGCTTTATTTAATTGATTTGTTACCAAAGTTACCTTAAATGGATACAACATTTGGTTTTATATTTTATCATTAAAAATTGTTTTCATATTACAATATCACATTTGTGAAATTTTCGGACCGCATGTTCAATGGTCAATTTTGTCAAGTTAGTAGTTCGATTGGGCACTACAAATCAATTAATAATTATATCATAAAATAAAATACGTTTTGGTTAATTTAAACCACGTTATTGGTTTAAATTTATTAATTCTGTCAAGTGTAGAGAATACGACCACATGGTGTTAGTATCTGATTCTTACAAGTTTTAATAGCAATTATTATTGTCTAATAAATAATCCGGCTACGATATTTCACATGACAACCAACAACGGGAAATTTGAAATGCAACTTTTATTAATAAAATTTTTATGGGGGAAACAATTATTCTTGGAATTTTACCGGAAATTTTAACAAATTATAAATTATATGAAAGCAAAAATTATAAAATTTACAACAACAAACAAATAACACCTTCAAATTTTATAATTGATGACAGACAAATAAAAATGACAATAAAAAATGACTTCATAAAGGAAATAAAAATAAAAAAAGACAGTCAATTAAATCGCGAAAAATATTTTGATATTTTGAAAGACATCAAATATTCCCTAGACAATAATTCACTCTCACACACAGAACGGTAGGTAGTCGAAAGTTCCATTTTTTTTTGTTCCAAATTTGAAAAATCCAAAATTTTTTTTTTCTAAAATTCAAATGTTCCAAAATTTTTTTTTCAAAGGACTACACATATGACAAAGAACGACTACCACGGCCGAATTGAACAAGTAAAAGAATATATAATTAACCGAGGACTAGACGAATTAGTATTACTAGAAACTATTGCTAAAGAAATAAATACTTATTTAATGTTTAACATAAACGGGGATAATATTTTGACTTAAAATTTAGCCGTTAACAATAAAAATGTAATCACACTAAAGGTAGAAAAATACGAGACGACAGATACAGGTAATGACATTAACGAAGTAGTAAACGAGGTGATAATATCAATGCTTGAAACATTACTAATAGCCTTGAAACAAAGTACATTTAAATCTATAAAAATACAACCTAAATTTTTTAGCCAGGTAAAATTATTAAAATTATACTGCAAGAAAATTAAAAATCCGATCTCAGAATATTGCTACATTGAAAAAACAAATGGTTAAATCAATAATCTTGACAGAAATATATTTATCGTGTCATGTACGGTAGGTCACGAAACTACAATAGGCGCAGCTGAATCGGTTTTCACGGCACGTAGTTGAGCGGCGTTAATCATGCTCGGATATAAACAAAATTATATCGAGAATTGAAAAATATAAATAAAAAAAATGGACAAAAAAAGTCAATATTTTGATTATAAGATCCATACTTCCAAGTAAACTTGAATTTTTAGATATTTTCATGTTTGTGAATGGACACTGATTCATTTTGAATTTCACTTCAAATATTAATAATGATTGTTTTATCAATATTTCTCAATAAACCTGTATTAGTAAAATATTTCCGTGTTCCTTATGAATCGTAATTATTTTTTCCATATTTTTAAATAAACGAAAATCCTTTGAACTCCCGGAAGTATATTCCGTTATTTATATCACTTTTTTTTTGATTTTATGATTTTTTTTTCTTTTTTTCCCCAATATGAACGAATACGAATATCATTCAAAAATATGGGAACCTTCATTTTACTGATTTTAAGATTCCTCATATTTGGAAACTGTTTTGAAAAATAAAAACGATAAAAATAGAAAAGTGAGTGTGATTAAAGCTCCAAAAAAAGGGTAGAACACCATTTTTGAGATTACAAATTAAAAGAAATAATAAATAAAATTAAAATAAATAGAATTACAAAACAAACTATTACAATAATTGATGATATTGATAAGAGTTATAAATTTAAGACTCACATAGGAAAAACGTTGAATATAATTCAATGAATATTATAATGAATGCAAAAGCTCTATAAAGAAAAAACATTCAGCAATAACCATCAAATGACGGGAACGATAAAAACTACTGTAAAATTTTGAATTCAGGCTCTGTGTTGTTATATGCGGCTGATATAAAAGTATCTATTTTCGAAAAAATGTACGAAAATAATTGTTTACATTTACATTGGAATTTATCTAAATTGTAGTCATTTAACACATATAAATCATGACACTGGCCTCAAAGTTGAGGGTATATATTCTCTGTTTGTATATTTTGGTAGTAAATGTCAACGGTAGTAAATTGTTATCTTTTTCCGTACACCTCGAAGATTATAATCTTATTTCGATTCACTATCATTTTTAGGGGACTTTTTTCCCCTCTCAAAGAGAAAGGATATTTTTTTGACTTATTCAGTAGATTATTCTTTTGACTCTAGTGGTACACATCGACGCGCACCATGCGCAGTACACAATGGCTGCTTTCTTTCATGAACTTAATGTTCAGAACATTGATGTGATCTCCATCAGCGCACGCGTAGGCGCAGATGCGCAGAATTATTTATTTTTTTTTTAATTGCTGTCCATTGGCGCCGGTATTATATTTATCTTTTTCTTGACAATTGTGTACTAACCTAACGATATTAAAATTTTGAAGTTTGACATTTGACATGTTGATATACACATAACAAATTGTTAAAAAAATATGGAAATTGACAATAACAATGTTGAAGAAGCAGCTGGAGCAGCACATGAAATATTGATGGATTTTGTATTCGAGGTTGCGTCGACGAATCCAGCATCTGAAAATTAATTGACATATGAATGACAATATGTTTTTATTTGTTCCTAGAATAAATAAAAACAAAACAACTTCAACAAATGAAAATATTTTTTTTCATAACCTGTTTGTGTCCTGTCCAATTGTTCTTTTGTTAATTTAAAATTGAATTTTATTTTTGATTGCTCATGAATAATTGCTACGTCATATAATTGTTGGTTTGGTAAACCTACTTTTTTTTTGGGTAATACCATTTTATTTTGAATGAATTATTTATGTCAGTTAAAATTTTGTGGCACAACAATATGCTGAATCTTGATGGCTGATTGACATTGACATAAAATTTCACACACGAATGTTATGATAAATATATGTAATGCCAGTGGTTGTCAGCGCCAATGCACAGCCATTTTTTAACAAATAAATAATTTTGCGCATCTGCGCCTACGCGTGCGCTGATAGAGATCACATCAATGTTCTGAACATTAAGTTCATGAAAGAAAGCAGCCAATATATCATGGCAAATATACTTTGAATTGAATTTGACAAGATTTTAGAGTTAACTCGTTGATTGATTTAATTAAAGACTTGATTTTTGATTGATAGTGAAACTTGTGTTGATTGGCTGCATTGAGTATTTAGAGTACGAAAATTTGAAAGTTGCGAAAGACCCGAAGGTGTACTATGAAAAAAGAAACAACATGCACCACTCTGAAAACATGAGCCATCGTAAAGGAAAAACTTATCAGTTTTTGTTTTTTTATATATATGCAAACCAATGTATTGTCTTCTATCACAGTGTCCCATTTGTTGCTGATGTGTAATCAGTTTATTATAGATTTCAGTAACTATTTTTTTTTTGATTTTCAATAACGAATCAAGAAAACGAGTTTCAGATTCAATCAGCATTTTTATCTGATCATTCTTTTGTTGATATAAATAATGCTAGGGAACGACAAAACGATAGTGAAGAAAAAAAAAAAAGTGAGACAAGTGAAATTAATTTATAATGGCAGAAAATATAGATTAAAAGAAAAAAACAAAGATATATTATTGTAAGCGCTTGTTAAATTATTGAAATATGTATATTAGTTTGTTCATACTAATATTTATTCATTTATTCACGTTCTTACTTGATATATATTGTATATTAATAAAAAAAAGATCCGATTAAAAAAAAAAAAAATTTAAACTTGACCCCACCTGATGTAAAATATATGTCTTGAATACTGAAATCTTATTTGGAAAAAACCAGGTGGGGTCAGTTTAAAATTTTTTTTTTTTTCAATGGTTCAGACTTAATTACATGCGTCAAAAATATGTATTTATTTCTTGAATTATTAGTGTCATATCTACATTAATATAGGTACTTACAATTATAGTGACAATTTCGAACACTTGACTCTTTTTTGTAGAAAAAACTTTGTTTTTTTTTTTTTTGTTGTGATATCACATCTTTTTGTGAAGTTATTTCGTCATATCAAATTGAATAGACCCAGCCCCAAAATTATCATTTTGTAACTTTGACACATTTACACATTTGTTTTGAGTTGATCGACACGTACTTCATAAAAAGTTGTTCCCCAAAAAACAAAAGAATCTCTTGATATTAATAAAATATAGAAAAGTAGAGAGAGAGATATAGCGACTAATAAAAAAGTATAAGAGAGATAAAAAATTTCTGTCCTCAAACGTAAAAACGCACAGTCGAAAAATTCATTTAATTATTAAAAATAAAATAAACGATTAAATAATTTGGTTTTTTTTTATAGCAAAGCTTGATACAATAGAATTTTTAATTATAAAATCCAATGATTTTTATCGTCATTATCATATTTTGAATAAATTTTTAAAAATTAGCGAGGGATGAGGTTACCTCTATTTGATGTATATTAGGCTCGGTAGTGTTTTTCCACTTTCATTTTTTTTTTTTTTCGGTATTATTATTTTTTTCTCACTCTTGACACGAGGCACTACCGTGCCTCTCGATAAAAAAAAGATCGCCAGCATAATTTTTCCAAAGGTGGTTATAACTGTCGGATCTTTCGCGACTCAAATTTTCGCGATGTAAATTCCCAATGAGTGCTGGATATAGTTTTTTTCTTAACTAAAATCTTAAACTTTCCGGTTATACGTCACTTTTGAATTTTGAGGCTGTATATAAGTGTTTATTCATTTATGTTCTGTGGTTTTTTTATTTATGTTTCTTCCTTTCAGTCGTTATAAATGCTCGAATTTGAAGGAGAGAGGCAAAGTCACTATCAAGCTGTCAAAGAGTCTGAATTTAACGACTAACATTGAAATAAAGAATAATTCAATCATAGAACACAACGAAAACGTATGGTTTTCTGATCCGGCACTTGAGAACAAGACAAAATTAGAAACAGGATTTCTCACAACACTTGCCACTAAAAAAAGAGATGAAAAAAAACTTTGCGTTTGATTCAGCTAATACTTTACTTGCCAGTTGATCTTATTGATGAAAATCTGGTAGATTTTTTGGGAAGTAGGTGTGATCCAATAAATGCTCAATATATAACAAAATATGTTAAATATCTCAAAGAAAATTAGATCAACAACAAGACTCGGCCCCTATAGTTTGGTCTATTTACAATAAGTCAAATGCGACCAATAACTTTTCTGAAAGCCGCAATAATATGGCTGTACATTTTGGTCGTCATTCCAATCCATGGAATTTTATTGGTAACATATCTATTGATTATATAATATAAAAACAAGTAAAAATAATAGTAACGAAAGAAAATAGTGACTAAGAAGAAACATATTCAAAAATTGTTTTTTTATTAAAGAATTATCAACTCATTGATTAATTAAATTAAAACAATATTTGAATTAACTTACAACTATTGAAAAATATGATTTATGAATCCGTTAATAATTATTTGATGAAGAAATTATTTTTTAAATAAGTTTATTCCCAGTTGATATTTCTCTTATTGCAGTAATCTCAATAAAATAATTTCTGGTTAAAAGATTATTTTCGAGCTACACAGTATAAAATTTTAATTATAAATTTTTAATAAAGTGTACTTTTACTCTCAGTAATAAATAAATACATATATATAAATATATGTAGGAATATGAATTATTCAGGATAGTAATATGGATTTTTTAGGATAGTAATATGGAATGCACTCGAGAGGCTCTTATTAATTCAATAGTGAGGTATATTTATTAAATTTCAACCTTCAAAACAATACAAAAGTGTCTTTAGGACTAAGCGTTTTTTTCGTCTTACTTATTCACGCACAAGTTACGAACTGAACTCTCATCCCTCGAAATCACCATGCACACCGACAACATTCATTCTTTTCAAACATTCTGCCGATTTCTTTTTACTTCTAGGATATTTTCTTTTTTATTTTTTCTTATTGTCTTTTCGACCTTACACATTTTTTCATAGTCTTAATCCTAATCCTTAACTTTCCTTTACCTTCATATTTTTCGTCACGCCTATCATTTCTACTCACAAACATGCATCTTTCATCCTTCTTTCATCTCTCTCACTCACACTCATTTCACTACTCCTACATATATATGCAAGCAATTGTTTTTACAGATAAATTGACATATATCATGGTCAGGTGTATCGTAAATTTCATAGTAATTAAAAAAGTCGTGAAAATAATACTTACGATAAAAAGAAAATAGAGTACATCAAGAAGTGTGAATTTAAATTAATTCACAATAAATATAAATGAGTCGAGTTTTTAGAAGAAATTGCAGCTTATTGGGATGATGAATAAGAACAAGGTAAATCTAAATTTCTTACGTATATACACAGTTGTACAATAAATAAGTTACTAGTTTTTTTTCAAATACATATTGTGAATTTTATTAATAGAGCAAGCGTTAATAGACTTGATGGATGATATAACGGTTCAAACTGATCATGAATTCAGTGATGACATTGATAATAATGATAGTACTGCTGAAGAAAGTGATGAAGAATTTGAGATGGGAGAAATTGGTAAAAATAGTGAACATGGATTATCTGTTCTTACAAATTATTTTTCTGACTTTGTACCTGTTGTTGATGAGATATTTTTATAAAAATTCGGATAATCAATAAAGCTTTGAAAAAAAAAATTAAAATAATAATATCAATAATATTTTATATTACTAAAAAGAGATAGAATGCTTGTACAATAAATTCATACATGGTAATATGACCATCAGATGGTGGTTCTTTTGTATAAATGATTTAATATAACATTAATTTGATTTAATCTTAAGTAAAATATTTTACATGGAATTTTTAGTATAAAAGGTTTTTTGAAGAAAATTCTTTTAAACTTTTTTGAATTTATAATTTTTATATTTCTTCATAATATTCATTAATTTATATGAATTATGAATATATAATTTTATTATTTTATATTATAGTATTATTGTTTATCTAAAATATGAATATATAAACACAATTTATATATTAATATTCATAAATATCATATTATAAAATATTATAATAAAAATAATGTTTTCAAAAATGAAAATTGACCTTAAAAGAAAAAGTTTTAATTTAGTAAATATGTGTTAATGACAGTGATATTATATTAATATTGAATTTTATTTTGTTAATAAAAAATAAATTTTTTTGGATGTGAATTGAACACTTATTAATTTCGTTACGAGACTAAATGATACTTTACCGATGTTCAATGTTCATAATTGAAACAAGTGATACTTAAAAATGACGTATTTGTGTCTCCCAATTGACCCACTAACAATAGGAGTACTTTTTTTTGTTTCATTTTGTATTAAATATTTTCATATGGGATATTAAAAATATTGTCGTCATGAGAACATTGTCACTGTAAGTATTGTAGAAATTTTATTTTATTGCAGTGGTATTTGTCCAATGACACAAAGATTTCGATTTATATCAATCTTCCTTGTGTTTCTCATCCTTATATTTCTCTCGAAATTACATTTTGGTTTTTAAAATTATTTAAAAAATTTGACGTAAAGACAAATATATTTGCCAATGTTCGATTGAAAATACCCAACGAAATAAAATAAAATATGAGGAAGTTATCATAATTAAAAAAAAAATAATAAATAAATATAAATAAATGAAATAAATGAAAGTCAGCGGCTATAAGTGCTTTTTGATGCTGAACCATTTAATAAATCAATTCATAATAATTTCTGTAAATATATTACTTGAATTTAGAATATATAATTCAATGTAAAGCACAAGGCCGTAACATTTAAAACACCAAAAAGTAAAGAAAAAAAAATATATGTATATCAGAGTGGACTAAACAATTGTTTTTCGTTATTTTTTTTTGCTTTTCGAATATATTTTTACTGGGGTTGAATAGAAATTCTGTAATTTGTGCAAATTTTTTTGATCATATTTCAGGGTAGCGATCTCCCCTTAAATGTAAAAAATCACTTTTACTTTACTTTTACTTTTTTTATCACTAATTTTTTTCTTATATAATTTTAAATTTATGAAAAAGTTGTCAGTAAAAAATTGTTTGTTATTAATAGGTTTATTCGATTGATTAAAACTACTTTTATCGTATTCCTTGATCAATTTACTATAAAAAACATATGTACATACATTTACCAAATTAGTTGAATTTTAATGAAAAAAAAAAATAGATAAAGAAAATTAATGTGAAAATTACATACAGAGCAAGTCAACCAACTAAGGAAGTCGATCTGGGCCTCACTCTCTCGGATCTTCCTGAAAATTGGTCAGTTGTAAGACTAAATTAAGACGGTAAACTCGTATTTTTTATTTTTTTTTTGTTATTATTTTCGGAGTTATTTTCGTCTTCAGGGCATCATTACAAATCGAGTGGGCCTATTCTCAATCGTTATGCAATAAGGTAAGTTCATTAAGATAAGAAAAAGAAATGAAAGAACAGTTTTTTATTTCATTTTTTTTACTTTTTTATTGAATTCTGGTCGTTTTTACGGAGATCCCATCTTAAATTTCTCACTGTTAGAGTAAAATTTCCTTGGCTTTTCGAAAAAAATATTTTCAAAAAAATCAATGTATGGGCAAGCCCACAAAAACAGCATTTTACATTTTGAACTCTCATTTCAAAATTTTTTTTATGAATATACAAAAGAACTAATATTTCCTATAAAAAGATGAGGAACTTCTACGTGAAAAAAAAATATTGATTAAACTTTCATTTTGTTCTCAAAGTCCGAAAAAATGATTCGAAAAAAAAAAATATGAATGTGATGGAATTCCCCATACAATTACCCCAAAAATAATGACAAAAAAAAACAAATACGAGTTTACTGTCTTAATTTAGTCTTACAACTGAACAATTTTCAGGAAAATCCGAGGGAGATATTTTTCATAAATTTTTTTTGTCCATTTTTTTTTCCATTAAAATTCAACTAGTTTGGTAAATGGGTATATGTTATTTGAAATAAATTGACCAAGGAATACGAAAGTAGTTTTAACCCTTAAATCATTTAGGGGTGCTTATAAGGGATTGTTTATGAATATTAATAAAATTTTTTACTTTGAGTGGCTAAAAAGTTATTGAGATTTTTTTTTTTTTACAAAAAAAAATTACAGTCAAATGAACCTATCAATAACGAACAATTATTGTATTGACAACTTTTTTATAAATTCAAAATTTATATATAAAAAAAATAAAAAACAGTAAAAAAGTCATTTTTTACATTTAAGGGATGACCGCAACCCCTAAATATGATCAAAAAAATTTGCAAAAGTTACAGTAATTCTATTTTATCCCCAGTAAAAACATACTCGAAAAGCAAAAAAAAATAACGGAAAAAATTTTTTTTGGTCCACCCTAATGCATATACCTAAGAGTGTTTTCCATTTGTTATAAGAATATTTCCCGGTTACTTATCACTTACTTGTCTGAGTGGACTAAAAAAAAATTCAACCTCTTTCAACGCTGGAAATTTTCTTTCTTTAATTTTTCGATTCCATTAACTATTATTCTAACTGTATAAATTCATAAAATCAGAAAAATGTGTGAGTGTCATCGAAGCAAGAAATATTGGTTGATAGGAAATTGTGATAACAAGATCAATAAATCAGTCAAGACTTCATCGAGCAAGTTTGAGATCTTGAGTCATTTTATTTGTCCACACAAAAAAGAAAATAAAACCATTTATGAATGTTCTCTCGAAATAGCTGAAATAATATTAGGAATTTGCAATAATGCAGAAATTCATGTAATATCCAATATACTGTGGTTCGAAAAATAAAACGAATATATGAAGAGTGGGAGACTTAAAAAAAAAGTAAGTCTTTGACATCTTTTTATCAGGTTCAAAAAAGAAATAATTATTTAGACAATTTAAGCTGCTGTTTTGATACCAATTTATCTACAAAAAAACCAAACAATACATACTGTCTACGTAGTGATGAAACAATTAATAAGACAATTGATCGTGAAACAAAAACAAACAAGAAAGACAATAATAAAAATACAAAAAATTATATTTATAATAAAAATAAAATAATTATTGAAAAATGTAACAATTACAAACGGCCAGAGAATAACCAATCAGACATCATTTTTCGATTAAATACAAGTGATCTGGAGTGCTATTCTTGGTCCCGTATTGCGGAAGTTATTGCGTGTCCCGCAATAACGATTCGCCGACAAGAAATGTTTGTCGGGATAGAAAAATATGTAGGCGCTTGTTGTTGCTTTCATGTGAAGCTGCCATAGTCGTATGCAAATGCAAAAATAAGGTAGAATTTACATGAAAGCAACAACAAGCGCCTTCATGTTATTCTCTGCGACTAAAATTTCTTGTCGGCGAATCGTTATTGCGGGACCTAACTCCCGCAATACGGAGACAAAGGTAGCACCCTCACTTTTGCTGTTATTTTTCATACTTGAGAATTCAGGAAAAAAAATTAGAATTTTAAAAATAAGCGTCGTTTTCTGAGCTGAAAACAAGCCGATAAAAACAAATTTATATAGGTATATTGAATTTTCAAAAATTATTTTCTGTCCACTGACTATTTGCCATCATTCTAGTTACGGTTCCATAAAATTAATTTGATCGCCCATTGAACTCGTGAAATTTTTGTAACGTTACGATAATAAAATAAAATAATTTTTGTTTCTAAGTAGTTTATAAGTTTTTTAAAAATAAAAATTAATGACATTTTGAAAACGAGATAGCTGTAATTGAGCAGTTTAAGAAAACTTTATATACAAGTACTACCGTCCTCGATACTGGATCAAAAAAAAAAAAATAATTAGACAAAAAGAAAAATTTAAAAATCAATAAATTACAATATTTATTTAAAAAGAAATCAATAATAAAAACAAAACATAAATTTACGATTTATGTCCCCGAAAAACCTCAATTTTTAATTACCTGTTTATTGATCATACTTTTAATAATCAAAAGACGTGAAATATCCAAAAAAATGTGAGAATTTTAAAGTATAAAGTTGAATAATTTTCTAGATAAAAAAAAATAAAAAAAAAATTAGGCGCTGCAGTTTTTATTATTATATATTATTATTACCATGTATCGATATAGCCCTTATTTTTTTTTTTTTTTTTTATCTAGAAAATTAGTCAACTTTATACTTCAAAATTCTCACATTTGTTCGGATATTTCACGTCTTTTGATTATTAAAAGTATGATGAATAAACAGGTAATTGAAAATTGAGGTTTTTTGGGGACATAAATAGTAAATTTATGTTTTGTTTTTATTTCACTCATTTTGTTTAAACTAATAATAAATTATATTTGTAATCCGTCTACTTCAAATAACCCGTGATTACCATAATAAATAATGATCGAATACTAATTTTCTTGAATATAAAAATTAAAAAACGTGTATATATTGTAACTGATTTTTCCACCGATAAAGTAGAAGCCTCAGTTACTATGGGATCAACGAAGATTACTCACCATCCTCCTCTCTTACCGTCAGGAGGGAGCCAGCTGGTGTATAACGGCAACCAACAGACCGTGGGATAGTTTCGGGAGCAATGGCCGCCGACGGCCATTTCGGTAGCAACTAGTTCAGCAAGAAATGGTAGAGGGGCGCGGTCCACCATATTAGTTCTAAAACGTCACTCTGGCACCATTACTAAAATGTATATCGATTTTAGTACTGGCCGGGAGCGTTATAACCTCACCCCGCGGCGGCGGTTATTACCGTGATCATTAACTTTGGTTTAACTCACTCGCACAACCTAAGTCAATACGAGAACGAGGATATTCATACCTCACAGGCTTTACCAAATATCATCCTATTGCCTACTCACTCTAGTGCACCCAAGTAGTCGAACATAAAGTCCATTCGCAGCCACGCTGGTCTTACGCTGGACCACTCTATGCATTTGGCTACTCGATTATAGGTTACCCTGACAGTAAGTAACCACACTAGACCGAGAGATCTACAACGTCCCACCTATACAGCGTAGCGACATCGTAAATCACCCCCGTGAGCATGCACCACGCATCGGGAGCTTGGTTGGACTCATCAATGGCATCAACTAGTTCCACCCTAGGACCCAGTCGACGTCATCGTCTAAGTCGGCTAACTCCACCAAGGAGTCATGCCAGCTCAACCAGTGATATTAACTAGCTCTTCCATCGGAGCATGTCGACATCACCAAGTCACCAGCCAACTCCACCAAGGAGTCGGCTAGCTTCATCGGAAGCCAACTGCGGACTGTCACCAGTCCCGGTGCCATCAGCTAGCTCCGAGAGCCGGCCGACGACTGGCAGTGAGATGCCAGCGATCACCAGTTTTATGGACTCTCTATCCTCACTCCCGTTTGACCCACTCCATACGATGATCTGTGCGCACAACTCGATGCGACTCTCCGGTGGGAGTGTCGAAGTAGGGGATACGAATCTGTCGTAGCCAGGGTAGGAATCTGGATTATCCACTCGCGGTGGATGTCTACCAAGTCAACACTGACATTCAGGCGGAATCGGATGTCACTACCGAGGCCACTCACAAACCGGTGGTATTAATTAGCGTCTTAGTCAATAAAACCCCTCAGACCAGACCTCTAATTATTTTCGGGAGCGCAAGATCTGCCAAATCTCGTTACAATATATATGTATGCTTTGAATAAAAAGAAAAAGAAACAAATTCTGCTATACCATCAATGATAAATAACTAACACATGCGGCTGCATACACACACGTATATGCATGTAAAAAAAAATTCAGGAGTAGGGATAGGCGCGGGGTATGCGCAACGTATCCGAAGAAATTACAGATTTCAGCTTGAAAATTGATTTTTTAGTAAAATTTAATACCTGGCTTTTACTGATTCTTATATCTTTTTTATTATTTGTTGGAAAAAATCGAGAGTAGGCTCATTGGAAACAGAGGCATCGATATACATAATGAAACTATTTTTATCTTTTTTTTTTAAACAAATAATTAGAACGACATTTGATAAACTAAAAATGACGACGTCACGGACCACTGACTTAAAATACTTATACCCGGTAAGAGTCTCGCTTTTTGAAAATTGAACTTAAACTCGATCTACAAGAACAACGGAATTCGCGAAAGTTTCGATATACTTAAATATTACAGAGAACACCACTTGCTCGTTCCAATTGGAGATTTTGGTACACCACGAGATTTTGGTACCCACTCAATATTTTTCCAATCACTCATGCAGTTATCATGTTTTTACAATACCCTTTCTACAAAAGAAATGAAGCTTGAAGATCATTGTGTTCTTACGATTTTTATTCAATTTGATTATCATTTATTTTGATAAAATGTTGTTACACGAAGATTTGATATTCATCTTGTGGAATATCAGGTTTCTTACAATTAGTATTTATGATAATTCATATAACACAGGTAAAACTAAGAAAAATCGAACATTGTAAAAAAAATTGTAATACCAATTGAAAATGGGGAAAAAAAAATATTCAGCGATAATAACATTGTTAGTTTGTTACCAAGACGACTCGTGGCTGACCACCAGGCCTCTAACACCAAGAATATGGTAAATATCATATATTCATTTGCCTATTTTTTAATTTTTTTTTTTATCTAATTAATGTTTTCAGTTTTTATAATCTCACATGACTCCTACAGTTTCCCTACCTGTCTAGTATCCTCAATCTTTTCCAAATACTCGCAAATAATCTCTTTACCTGTTTGTTATTCTGAATCACATTTATCACCTGTCCATTATCTCTAATCAATCCGACCAACTGTCAAACATCCTGAATCATATTCACCACCTGTCTATTATTCTTAGCCAAACCATCGAAAGTCAAATATACCGAACCGCATCCACCATTCACTCGTTATCATCAACTACCTGTCCATTATCATCAAACAACTCCATCAGCTACAAGTTATTACAGACATCCTATATCTCATGCACCATATCCATCCGATTAATCATACGAACAACAACATTTATAGTAGTGTATATGTGAGTGTTCTGACTCAGCCCCCCCCATGCGCCACCCTCTTCCCCACAAGACCCGCGACCCCCCGTTATGATCCATGCTTGATTTCGCAGAATCCGCAGATATCGCCCCAGGAGGTCCGCGAACTAATTAAACCCTTCAAACGCCACAGGGGGTCCTCCAATTGGCTAATTGGGTCAATTAATTAATTAGGCCAATTCGCCATGGAGGTCCGATTTTTTTGTAAGACGCCATATTGTTTTTTTGTATTTTGTATGCCGTTGCATCATATTATTATTATCATTATCCTGAAAATGTCATTGTGTTTTTGAAGTGAAACTTCTTTTTGGAGGGTAGATAAAAAAAATTCGTCACGAAAATCGGGGACGGAAGTAGCAACGCCATATAAAACGTTGCATGTAACGTTATGTGGTGGCGTTACCTATGCTATATGTATACTGCGATATACATATAGCATAGGCAACGCCATATAAAACGTTGCGAGTAACGTTTCATGTGGCGTTACCTATGCAATATGTATACTGCGATATACATATAGCATAGGAAACGCGACATGAAACGTTGCATGCAACACAGTATAGTATAGTTTGAGAGAGAGAGAAAATAAAAATAGGCATGCGCAAAACTGAAAAATAAAAATATTGCTTCATAGTATTGGTCTCATGGTTGTCATAGCCGGCACCATAGCATTATTATTGTCGAAATTTTAGTTTGTTGGTTGTTGATAATATTTCATTATCGAATTTTATTTTAAATATTCTCAAACAGATACCTACGGAATATTATAAGGTATCTATTTTGTTAATTAATTTAAGGTGTTAAGTTCAATTTTGGTTACAATAATCCAATGTCAACAAGTGTTGCCCATTCTCTAGCCTTCAAAAGTGACAGTGAAAATCATTATTTGTTGTAAGTATTGATAAATAATAAAATATAATAAAATGTATGTATACATATAAATACAATATAATAATTTATGTTATTATGTGATAATTAAATTTATAAGTATAAGCACACGTACCCATACTTTTATACATACATGCACATATGTTTGTATACCTATCCATAAATATATATATATATATATATATATAAAATAATAATATAAATAAATAAATATAAATATAATAATTAATTGAAAAACCACATGCATAAGTACATGAATGTATATGTATGTTTCCATTCATGTATAAATACCTATACATATTTATATTATTATCTGTACATATATATTATATTATTTTATATATACAAAATAATATAATAATAATAATTACAATCATAAGTATACTTTTATTCATACATGCACATATGTTGGTGCATATCTGTATATATATTAGTCTTATATATATATTTATATTAATTATAATATAAATAAATAAATATAAATATAATAATTAATTGAAAAACCACATGCATAAGTACATGAATGTATATGTATCTTTCCATTCATGTATAAATACCTATACATATTTATATTATTATGTGTACATATATATTATATTATTATATTACTATATTATTTTATATATACATAATAATATAATAATTAAATTCATAAGTACATATATAAAAATATTACGATAAAAAAATTTTATATTAATCTCTTTTTAGAATTGTTCAATATGAACGCAGAACGTTGTGAAGAGACAGAAAAATTGTCATTATTATCACAAATCCCTGATGAATCTAAAATGGATAATGATCCCAACAAATTGAATGTTGATCAAAATAATGAAAACGAAAATGGTAATATCAATACTTATTCTTGACTAAATTGTAATTCAAAATATTACAGTACTAAAACTAATGTTTATTATAAT
The DNA here is from genome assembly GCF_014905175.1 of Aphidius gifuensis. Taxonomy (NCBI): domain Eukaryota; kingdom Metazoa; phylum Arthropoda; class Insecta; order Hymenoptera; family Braconidae; genus Aphidius; species Aphidius gifuensis. Next base: position 20,845,786 of record NC_057789.1, read on the forward strand.
AGGTATGCTTGAAAAAACAAAAAACAATCTAAGTCCATCAGTCGTCGAGACTCAAGTTTGCCATCCTGATTCAACTGATCAAAAACTACAGGAAAAAAAACTACCATTTTATCAAGTACTAAAAGTTCACAGCGATATCCTTCTAAACAACAATAATTCATAACAAAAAAAAAATTTATATCAAATAGTTAATAAAATGAACAATAATATGAATACCGACCGTATATCAATGGTCAAAAACAACCGAAAAATCAATAAAAGAAACTTATAGAGTCATAACCTCAATCACTCCAAAAAAAGTTTCACTTCCCTCGCGCGTACTCGCAACACGCATAATTTTTTTTTTTTTTTTTTTTTCGCAAGACGCCATATTACATTTTACAAAGGTAATTATTGTTATTTTGTTATTATTTTTATTGATAATAAATTAAGTAATTTAACAATAATATTGTTTATTATTATCATTATTATATATTTATATATATATATATATATATATATATACATACAGTGGTGGTTTCGGGGACTACTTCATATATACAATGGTGGTTTTGAGGACGGTCCCCAAAACAACATCTCAGTTAATGGTGGTTTTGAGGACGGTCCTCAAAACCCCATTTGAAAAATATGCTTTGGTGGTTTTGAGGACTTTTTATTTTACCAGGTATAATTTTCATAAATTGAAATGTGAAGTAGGTATTACGACCGATTTATCTTCAATTGATTCCATCTTAAACTATAAATAGTGATGATTCGATGAAAAAATTCAATTATTTACCAAAATAAGAATTTTTTCATGTGTCCCTGAAACCTCCATTTCAAGAACATCATTTTTCGATCTACTGGAGGTTTCAAGGACTTTTGATAAAAAAGCAACATTACTGCGCTAAATGCATTTTTACGATTCAATTCAAACTACAAACATGTTCTCAGTGAATTTTCAGTATAAAGAAAATATCACTATGCTTTATAATAACATTTAACATGATTATATCTGTTTTAATATTGCATGTCCCCGAAACCACCAATAACTACCTTTTTTTTTTCACACAGAGGCAGTTTTGAGGACTTAATTTTTGGAACCTCAATTCGATGGAACAGTCGAATTTATGAATTTCGATATGAATTTTCTGGCAGTTCTCAATAAGATTCTTCCCTTTTCATGAAATTCATCGTTGAAATTGCAGTCGACTGGATAATAACTTTCGATTCTACTTTAATCTAAATGTCGCCAAAACCACCATTTTACGGATTTCGTATCTGCAGCTATTGGCAGTTTTGAAGTCATTCTGTAAAAATAGAAAATGCACAGGAATACGCAGGAATAGTGTACTCGTTTTAAGAATCTTTACGGATATCTGTAATCTATAAGACATAACAACAAGTTTTTTCGAAAACAAAAAAAATTTTTCATCAAATATTGTTGAAAGTCCTCGAAAGCACCGTGACATACAACTTTTATAATTGTGGAATGATTGTTTCGAGGACATATGCTAAAATTTGAATAATAAAAAGATATTATATTTGTTACGAGTTCTACTGAAGCTTTCTTTGTGTCCACAGAACGTAGAGGTTTAGAAATTCCATAGAACCTTTCTGATAATCTCAAACGATACTCAAATATAAACGGAATTAACGACGTAGTTAGTTCAAAACCACCATACTACGAAATTTTTAGTCGTAGAACGGTGGTTTTGAGGGACTTGCAGCCTATACCAGCAATACGTAACTGAACGAAGTACACTTAAAATGGAGCCATTCTTCTACACTGTAACTTGTTATAGTTTTAATAATTTATTTGACAAATCAAATCCTAAAGACTATCACACGAGACCAGAATATAAGGAAATTCTCCGACGAAAAACGCGTTGACTGCAAAGACGGTCGTTCTGTATTTTTTCGACATGGAAAGTTGAGACAATTTTTTCCGGTTTTCCGAAACCTCAGAAATGATTGATCACCTTGAATCAGTAGCCTGAATAACGAGATACCGCCTTAATTTAGTAGCATTAGAAATTCTTAGATACCGTCGGGAAAACCGAAACTTAATTCGTTTTGATAACAATAACTGAAACTATTTGTTAGACAGTAAGATTTAGAGAAAGACCGTTGTCTATGTTACAAGTTCTACTCAAACTTTCTTGGTGTCGACGGAACGTGCGGGTTTGGAAATTTCATAGAACCTTTCTAATAATCTCAAATCATACTCAAATCAAAACGGAATCAACGACGTAATTTTGAGACGTCCTCAAAACCACCATACTACGAAAGTTTTTTATTCGTAGAACGGTGGTTTTGAGGACTTGCAGCCTATACCGAAAATTATAAAATAAATCTTTGAAACTTGAAATGAGGCCATTCTTCTGCACTGTAATTTGTTATAGTTTTAATAATTTATTGGACGAATTTAATCATAAGGAATATCACATGAAACCAAAATATAAGGAAATTCTCCAACGAAAAACGCGTTGACTGGTCGTTCTGGATTCTTTTAACATGGAAAGTTGAGACAATTTTTTCCGGGTTTCGGGATCTTAGAAATGATTGATCACTTTGAACCAGTAGCCTTAGCAACGAGATACCGCCTTAATTTAGTAGCATTAGAAATTCTTAGATACCTTCGGGAAAACCAAAACTGAATTATTTTCGATAGCGAAAACTGAAACTATTTGTTAGACAGTAGGTATTCAGAGAAAGACCGTTTTCTTTTTTACAAGTTCTACTCAATTTTTCTTGGTGTCCACGGAACGAGCGGATTTGGAAATTTCATAGAAGTTTCTGATAATCTCAAACCATACTTGAATCAAAACGGAATTAACGACGTAATTTTGAGACGTCCTCAAAACCACCATACTACGAAAGTTTTTTATCCATAGAACGGTGGTTTTGAGGACTTGCAGCCTATACCGGAAATTATAAAATAAATATTTCAAACTCGAAATAAGGCCATTTTTCTACACTGTAATTTATTATAGTTTTAATTATTTTTTGGACGAATCGAATCATAAGGACAATCACATAAAACCAAAAGATAAGGAAATTCTCCGACGAAAAACGCGTTGACTGGAAAGACGGTCGTTCTGTATTCTTTCAACGTGGAATGTTAAGAGTTTTGATTCCGGATTTCCGAAACCTCAGAAATGATTGATCACCTTGAAACAATAGCCTGAACAACGAGATACCGCCTTGATTAAATAGCATTAAAAATTCTTAGATACCTTCGGGAAAACCGAAACTGAATTCATGTCGATAGCAATAACTGAATTTATTTGTTAGACAGTAGGTATTTAGAGAAAGTCCGTTTTCTTTCTTACAAGTTCTACTCAAACTTTCTTGCTGTCTACGAAACTTGCAGGTTTGGAAATTTCATAGAACCTTACTGATAATCTCAAACCATACTTAAATCAAAACGGAATTAACGACGTATTTATCAGTCCTCAAAACCACCATACTGCGAAAGTTTTTATTCAGAACGGTGGTTTTGAGGACTTGCAGCCTATACCGAAATTATAAAATAAATATTTCAAACTCGAAATAAGGCCATTCTTCTACACTGGAATTTATTATAGTCTTAATAATTTATTGGGCGAATCAAATCATAAAGACTATCACATGAAACCAAAATATAAGAAAAATTCTCCGACGAAAAACGCGTTGACTGGAAAGACGGTCGTTCTACTTTTAACATGGAAAGTTGAGACCATTATTTGTTTTCCAGAACCTCCGAAATGATTGATCACCTGAAACAATAGCCTGAACAACGAGATACCGCCTTGATTGAATAGCATTAAAATTTTAGATACCTTCAGGAAAACTGAAACTGAATTCGTGTCGATAGCAATACTATTTGTTAGACAGTAGGTATTTAGAGAAAGACCGTTGTCTTTGTTACAAGTTCTACTTAATTTTTCTTGGTGTCCACGAAACGTGCGGATTTGGAAATTCCATAGTAAAACCTTTCTGATAATCTTAAACCATACTTGAATCAAAACGGAATTAACGACGTAATTTTGAGACGTCCTCAAAACCACCATACTGCGAGAGTTTTTTATCCGTAGAACGGTGGTTTTGAGGACTTGCAGCCTATATCGGAAAGTATAAAATAAATATTTCAAACTTGGAATAAGGCCATTCTTCTACACTGTAATTTATTATAGTTTTAATGATTTATTGGACGAATCGAATCATAAGGACAATCACATAAAACCAAAATATAAGGAAATTCTCCGACGAAAAATGCGTTGACTGGAAAGACGCTCGTTCCGTATTCTTTTAACATGGAAAGTTGAGACAATTTTTTCCGGTTTTCTGGAAGCTCAGAAATGATTGATCACTTTGAACCAGTAGCCTGAACGAGATACCGCTTTGATTAAATAGCATTAAAATTTAGATACCTTCGGGAAAACCGAAACTGAATTCATGTCGATAGCAATAACTGAATTTATTTGTTAGACAGTAGTTATTTAGAGAAAGTCCGTTTTCTTTCTTACAAGTTCTACTCAAACTTTCTTGCTGTCTACGAAACTTGCAGGTTTGGAAATTTCATAGAATCTTACTGATAATCTTAAACCATACTTGAATCAAAAGGAATCAACGACGTGTTTGAGACGTCCTCAAAACCACCATGCTGCAAAAGTTTTTTATTCGTAGAACGGTGGTTTTGAGGACTCGCAGCCTATACCGGAAATTATAAAATAAATATTTCAAACTCGAAATAAGGCCATTTTTCTACACTGTAATTTATTATAGTTTTAATAATTTATTTGACGAATCAAATCATAAGGACTATCACATAAAACCAAAATATAAGGAAATTCTCCGACGAAAACCGCGTTGATTTGGAAGACGGTCGTTCTGTATTCTTTTAACATAGAAAGTTGAGACCATTTTTTCCGGTTTTCCGGAACCTTGGAAATGATTGATTACTTTGAACCAGTAGCCTGAACAACGAGATACCGCCTTAATTTAGTAGCATTAGAAATTTTAGATACCTTCGGGAAAACCGAAACTGAATTATTTTCGATAGCAATAACTGAAACTATTTGTTATAGACAGTAGGTATTTAGAGAAAGACTGTTGTCTTTGTTACAAGTTCTACTTAATTTTTCTTGGTGTCCACGGAACGTACCAAACCATAAACTTCTTCCGTTAGTGCTTTTAGGAACATGAAGCCCATACTGAAATTCATACAATCGTTAAGTATGACTTAAAAAATGGCCGCATTGTATGTTTACTCTCAGAACTCTTTAATTGCAAGTTCAAAAATTTTTCTTCTAATATTTTTTTTATTCTATGATATTTTTCCGTTTTTCACTGATATTTTTCCAGTTTCTCGGATTCAGTCTACTTCGTAGAAATAGATGATGTTATACACGTATTCCAAACAGTCATAACTCTGTCCTCTATTTTCTATCATTAGTTCGTTTAAGTTCTATGAAAAGTCTTCAGGACGACCAACATAATCCGGATAAAAAAATATAATAAAAGGGTTCGAGGACATCATGTAAGATATATAAATAGTGTTTTATCTTCAAGTCCTATCATATGGCCCTATCACATTTTATAAATTGTCATTCAAAATAAGTATTAATCAACATATATAAGAAATATTGCAACCATCAAGGCAGTCATTGGGTTGAATTAAAGTGATAATTGAATTTTTGAAAGAAAAGTCCTTGAAACCTCCATTACATAGTTTTTAAAAATCTATCGGAGGTTTTGGGGACATCAAGTTAAAATGATAATAAAGAAGTCCTATCATATGGCTCTGATACATTTTATGAATCATTATTCAATATAAGTATTAATCAATAGATATAAGGACTTTTGCCGCCGTTAAACCGTCATTGAGTTATTTTAAGGAGATAAGTAAATTTTTAAAAGGAAAGTCCTTGAAACCTCCATTACATAGTTTCAAAAAAAAATCTATTGGAGGTTTTGGGGACATAAAGTTAAAACGATAACAAAGAAGTCTTATCATATGTCCCTGATACATTTTGTGAATTGTTATTCAATATAAGTATTAATCAATAGATATAAGGACTATTGCCACCGTCAAAACAGTCATTGAGTTTTTTTAAAAAGATAAGTAAATTTTTAAAAGAAAAGTCCTTGAAACCTCCATTACATAGTTTCAAAAAAAAATCTATTGGAGGTTTTGGGGACATCAAGTTAAAACGATAACAAAGAAGTCTTATCATATGGCCCTGATACATTTTGTGAATTGTTATTCAATATAAGTATTAATCAATAGATATAAGGACTATTGCCACCGTCAGAACAGTCATTGATTTATTTTAAGAAGATAAGTGAATTTTTAAAAGAAAAGTTCTTGAAACCTCCATTACATAGTTTTTTAAAAAAATTTATCGGAGGTTTTGGGGACATCAAGTTAAAACGATAACAAAGAAGTCTTATCATATGACCCTGATACATTTTATGAATTGTTATTCAATATAAGTATTATACAATAGATATAAGGACTATTGCCACCGTCAAAACAGTCATTGGGTTATATTAAAGGGATAATTAAAATTTGAAAAGAAAAGTCCTCGAAACCACCATTACATAGATAAATTCTTCATGCATCGGTTGTTTTGAGGACTTGTGTCAAATCTTAAATTTTATGTATTAAAAATGTAAAATTTACTACTTCTATTTTTTGTACCTTCTAAATTCATGCCAACACAATACTTAAATACAAAGGATTCGAATAAATAAGGTAAGTGAAGGGTTGAAACAGTGTCATAACGATAGTCCTCAAAAGTACCAATCGATGAAAATTTTTTTATTTTGGTGTATACAATAAAATCGTCTTATACATGAATGTACATTGATGTACAAAGTTCAATTACTGAATAAAATCGCAAAAAAAAAAAATGTCCCCGAAACCACCACTGGATATATATATATATATATATTATTATTAATGTAATATATTATTATTTTTTCATCAATAATAATAATAATAATAATAATTTAATAATTTTCATAATATGACGATTCAAATTCTAGTAAAATGTAGATAATGTATTTCCCGTTTTTATCTTTTAGTTTATATGAGATGATTAGTAGAGCGCTGCAGTCTCATCTATCAACGTTGCGAATGTCCAACGATTTTCCTAAAGTGCGGTCCGTGAAGTTATGCGGTTGGTTGATAATACTTTTGGAAGAAAATATAAAATGAGTGGAAGAGTTAACAAACATGTAAGTTATTTATTTATTTTATTATTTAATTGTATTATTTTCTTCTAATTTATTTTATTTGATTTATTTTTTATTTAATAAATTAGTTGTGTGACTTTTTTATTATTTATTTTTTCTTCGCTGGACACGTGTACAATCTCATTTACGCACGTGTTTTGTGAAGAAAAAATATTCCTTATATAAAAAGGACAGTTGTCATCGATCTTCCTAAGATTTGATTGGTTATTTGGTTCTCTTTGTCATTCTCATGTCATTTGTCATTCTGTCTTTGTTGGTTGTTAATGAAATAAATAAACAAATTTTCTTTCTCAGTCACTCACATTTTTTTTTTTTTTCCTGTCGTTAAGGTAATCAATAAATTTATTTGTTTATATATTTTGAAATCAAGATTTGACAGATCGCTTGAACAAAAAATAGTCTTTAAATTATAATAACTGTTTTTATTGATAATAAATGAACTGATTTATATATAACTTTATTAATATGATGATGGAAAAATCAATAGGCTTATGTACAAGAAAATAAAAGTATGTATCTATATAATATCCACATACATTCTATTAAGAAACAGAGAAAAAGAGAATCATTTTATTCACAATTTTATTGACAATTGAGAATGTAATCATTCTATTTTGACAAAAAAAAAAACTGATTATTTCAGTATAACTATTGATAAATATATGACTGTTATAATTTATTGATGGAACTGGTCATGTTGATATGATTAATGGCATAGGTGTTTATTTTTATAATTTCTTCTTTCACATCTTATAAATAATTCACGAAAATGAGTAATGTCACACTTTGTTTAGAAGTTGTGGTGAATTATGTAATGAAAAGAAATTGAAACAAATAAAATGAGGATTCGAAACTTTAAAGGTAATAATATGTTGGTGTTGTCTTGATATTAGTCATGATCTCACTAAAATTTCATTGGAAAATATTTATTAGTCTTACAAAATTTTCATGTATCTAAGCTAGGCAATTTTTTTGAAGAAGTTCTTTGATCAGGCTGGCCTTAATAAAAAGAAGTTAAGGTTTTCTTCATCAATTCTTGATCAGGCTGGCCTTATTAAGGATAGATTCAGGTTTTCTCGATCAATTCTTGATCAGGCTGGCCTTATTAAGGATAAGTTAAGGGTTCCTTGATCCAATCTTGATCGAGTTATCCTTAATCAAGAATCTTGATCAAATTTCGATCAGGCTTTCAGTGTTAAGGGAACATTGATCAAGTCTCAATCAAGACTTGAAGTCAAATCGGGCTAGCCTGACCAGATTTCCACTCGGGATCATATTTATAAAGAAGAATTTTTTTTTTAAAAATACTTAAGAACATAATAATTCGCTCTGTGTGAATGAATGATTAATTAATCAAAAATATACATACCCCTGAAAACGGAATAGTAAAATGGAAAATGTTTGAAGTAAGCACAAAAATGTTATAAAGAAATGGATTTTTTTTCGACAAGGGTTGCCGGAAATTTCATTGTTTTATAAATTATATGTTATTCGTGAAAATATAATGTCGAAATTTTTTTGAAAATTAATAATCAACATAAATGAAAAATAATTGAAAAAGAAGATTTTAGAATAGGCGCATGATTTTTCAGATCTTTAGTTTATGATTTGACAAATGGCTCAAGAAAAACGAAATATTAGCCACTTTTTGAATTTATTTTATCTACAAGTCGTGGTAAATATAAAACTGCATAAAATAAAGAGTTATAATCATTTCATGAAATTGTTTGGAGATTTTTATTGAGGGTGAGTTTGAAGTCTCAGATTCATAGTTTCACAAAAATTCTATTTAGAAATATATGTTTTATGTACATGACTTGAAGCAGGAAACGTCGTATTTCGTGTACAAGTTATAGCAAATATAAAAAAGAGTCAAAATTGATTTTAAAATTTTTTAGGATAGAAGTACTGCACGGACAAAAATGAAAAAAAAAATTTATCATAAAAAAATTGTATAATTAATATTTTACGGAGGAAAAAAAGAATCTAAGGACAAAATCAAATGAAAATTACCTATTAATAAAATGAAAAAACGGAGACGTGTTTTTATATTTTTTTAATATGAATTTTACAATTTAAAAAAATAAAAAACAAGCTTAACCATATTAATTTATAAAATTTACATTTTTTTTTTCCTGTAGTTTTTTTCATGAGGTGTTTTTTGAATATAGGAATCATGATTTCGGGAAAATTCTATTTAGAAATATTTTATTATGAACATGAGTAATTTTGAAATGAATGTTTAATTAATTGATTGGGAATTGCATCACAGAAATAAAAGAATCGAAAATAAAGTGATCGAGACTTTGATGAATAAAGTATTATGGGTAAATTATGAGAAGGGTTTTTTAAAAGACATGAGAAAACATAATTATAGTTTGCTCTTTTCGTAACTGAATGATTAAGTTATCAAAAATACTCAGCCATGAAAAACTGAATAGTAAAATAAAAAATATTCGAACTAAACATCCACAAAAATGTCATAAAGAAATGAGTTTTGCTTCAACAGTGGCTGTACGAATTTGTTTAAACTCTTTTAAAAATTGTCTTTTATTCGTGTAAACGGAGTGTTGTTTTTTTTTTCAAATTATTACTAATAATTGAAACATAAATGTGAATTACTATTTTTACAAAATAGCTCAATGAATAATGACATCAAGAGAAAGTATGATTGTGATAATATTTTTTAAAAAACTATCTTCTCATTTTTATAAGGAAAACAGGCGCGCGAAGCGCGCCCAGTGATCTCGTATAATAAAAAAGGCACACCACTTATTTATTGAATGAAAAATAAATAAAATAAAATAAATTCGAAGAAAATACATAAAAAACATAAAATTAATATGAGAAAACAAAAAAGATTGGTTAAACGGCATGCTTGAAAAAATTACATCACGCAACCACGTGTTCTCACGAATCTTTTTTTTTGTTTTTTTATTATCAATTTCATTGTATTTTTTTTTAAATTTATATTATTTTATTCTTTCAATTTTTTTTTTTTGGTAATCCATCATTATCTTGTCAATTTTTGCATAATTTTCAAAAAGTTTTAAGTCAATCACAATATCATTTTGCATAGATTGAAAACTTATCAAGATTAGTAAGTTCACAAATTTCTAAACATAATGGAAGAAAAATAATTTGTGATCGTTGCTCATGTTATTTTTATTCTCAACAATCACGCGATAATCATGAAAACGATGTATTGAAAAATGTAAAAGTACAATGATATTACCAACTGAAAAAATAATATTTTGAAATTCATCAGTTATAAAAATCAATTAACGATACCGTTTATAATTTATGGGGATTTAGAATGTTTATTGAAAAAGTGCAGATTAAAGAACTTGAAAAATCAAATTTATCAAAAACATGTTCCAACTAGTGCAGCATATTATTTAAAGTAGAGTTATGATGACTCACTTTCCAAGTTCAATCTTCATTGAGGTAAAAATTCAATTAAATGGTTTATTACAAAGCTTGAACAAATTGCTCATCAAGTCAATAAAATAATATTGATATTAAACCTATTCATCGTTTTTTTTTAAATTTGAACAAAGTGCATGGCTTAAATCTCATATTGATCTTAACACTGAGTTACGGAAACAAGCTCGTAATACATTTGAAAAAGATCTTAGAAAATTATTCATCAATGCAATTTATGGTAAAACTCTAGAGACTGTAAGAACTCGTAAATCAATAAAACTTGTACAAAAATATGGTGGTAAAGGTGGAGCAAGATTTTATATCTCAAAGCCAAACTTCCAAAGTCATTTAATTATTGATGATCTTGTTATAATTGAGATGAAACCAACAAGTATACTTTTCGATTAAACAATTTATCTTGGATTTTCTCTTCTGGAACATATATGTATGATTTTCATTATAATTTTATAAAACCAGAATATGGAGATAAAGTCAAATATTAGTCATTTTTTTAAACAATAAATTTAATATTTTTTTGAATAATAAATTCAACATTTATTTAAAACTTGTAAAAATGTTGAATTTATTGTTTGAAAAAATGTTAAATTTATTGTTTAAAAAAATATTGAATTTAAATATATTTATAGTATATATATTTTATATCTACTTTTTATATTCTGCAGATCTATGCTATACATATATATTGCATATCTTTTTTATATAGATTATGATATATATATCCAAATAGGAAAATATATAAAATCGGTTATTATAAAAACTAAAAAAAAATCTATAAAGTATATATAGGGGAAAGCGGGGCAAAATGGAACACTTAAGGAAAAAATATAAATCGATGTATGACAATAGTATTTTCCGATTAGTTTTTCTCACTTATTAATAAAAAAAACATAAATAATTTTTAACAATTAAAAAAAATAATTGTTATTATAAATTTATTTATCGTTGTTTAATAAAATGTGATATTAATCACAAAAATTAATTTTTTTTTATTTCTCTCCATTTATAATTACGAACAATTGCTTTTAAATAGATTTATCACCATTTTTCTCGACGAACAAAAAAAAACATATAAAAAATAAATTTCTTTGATCTTAAAAAAAATGCTCAAAAAATTTTCTAAAAATTTTTTTATTGCATCTATTTTCTTCCGGCTTTTTAATCGAAGAGTGACGAAAAAAATGAAAATTAGAGTCAAAATATTTTTTGGGTGTTCCATTTTTGCCCCGCTTTCCCCTATATTCCATATTTTTTCGTCAGTTTATAATTTCGTTATTTATATTTTCCGACTTTAGATGTATATGAATAATTTTTTTCTACCAGGAATATAAAAATAATATATAATATATATTATTTGGATATATTCGATATCTTTTTTATATCTCCTCCATATCTGTCGCAATTGAGATATAATTGAGATATAATTGAAATATATTTTAGATATAATTTTTCTACGTGGGACATTGCTTTTTTATTTATTAGTTTATTAATTATCTATCCACTGATTATGACTATTGTCAAATCCAAGATATTTTACATACATTTTATTCCCTTGTCTTTTCAAAACTTTTTCAATCAAATAAATGTTAGAATGTCGAACTTTTTGTAGCTCTTCAGTATAAAAGCTTCCTTGTATTGGATTCTCTTGATAGTCTTTGAGCTTATACGTTACAGGTGATGTTTTATTAATTTTAGTAATTGTGAATATTTCGTTTGTTCAATTTGGTTTATAACCTTTATCAAAGACATGGTTATATTTACTTTTAAATACAGTTTGTTTTAATATTTTAATACTTTTACCAACAACTTTAACAGGTTTCATTTTAATTGTGCGATGTTTAGTATTATTATATTTTTTAATTAATTTTGGCAGCAATTTTAACCATTTATAATTTCCTTGCATGCTAAATTTAAAAGACATATTGTTTTTTAGTGTTCTATTGAATCGTTCAACTATTGATGCTTTTAAATGAGTGAATGTTGAATACATACGAACATTATATTTTTTCAACATTGTTTTAAATATTGAATTATAAAATTCTGTTCCTTGATCCACATGAAGATTTTTGCATATTCGACCTTTTTTGAATATTGATTCCATTGCTGCTGATACCACTTCTCCAGTTTTATTTTTAAGTCCAACAGCCGAGCTGAATTTTGAAAAAATATCAATGACTGTTAGAATATAATTGTATCCAGAATTGACCTTTGAATGTTCAATCATTTCTACAAGATCAGCTTAACATGTTTCATCCTTACCACGAATGTCAACTTTACGTCGTAAAACATTTTTTCTTGCTGGCGCATGTAACTCACGCCCAACGTCTCTTTTATAATCGGTCATAGTTCACTGACGGATGTATATAGACTGATTTTTTATATTAATATATTAATTCACTTTCTCTGAACTTTTCAATAATTGACATGATTTAGATTACCAGCTGCTCTTGATGCAACTAATAATCGTAATCGATCAACAAGTTCATTCGGATTATCCCAGTAAATATAATTGACTCTAGTTGGATTATTTTTTCTAAGAGTCATAACCGTTGGTAATAATCCAGTACCATAATGCTCATTATTATTAGTATTATTATTATTATTATTATTATTATTATTATTATTCTCATGAGGTGCAATAAAATCAATGTATTTTCGAGATGCTGCATTTTTTGTTAACATATTAAATCTATGATATTGATGATGTGCGTTCGTATTATTAATAATTTCGTTATAAGTTTTTTCATCAATATCAATGGTAGTTCTTCTGTCTGGTGACTTCATAAATAATAATTCCATTAATACACAGTACCTAGAGTTTTACCAGTTGCTAAACATATCGGTGGTGCACTACCACTTTCAATCCCGATTTTCTCAGCTATATCAGCATTAGGCGGGTTAGTTGGTGGAGCATCTAGTGTTGTCGAAGCTATCAATGCAGTAAAGACAAGTAAAGAATAATAAAATAAAAATAAGCGACATAATAAAATGATGGAATTGATCGCCATCGGAAAAGGACTTAATTTAACACCACATAAAAGCGGTATGGGATCTTTCTTACCTCTATCTGTCTCCAAAAAACTTCAACTGATGCTACTACAAAGTGCTTTAACTGACGGTGATTTATTAAAATTTGCTAAAAAATCAAAAAATTGCTAATTTTCGTGAAGTGTTTATGCGAAATGATATGCCAAAAGATGGACCATGGAAACAAGAGTGTGGAATCATTAATTGAGATGATATAAGAAATCCTGGAACACATTGGGTAGCCTATAGAAAACTCAATAAAATTTCAGCAATATATTCTGATAGTTTGGCAACTTACAACCACCGAAAGATCTTGTCAGTTATATTAATGTTGGTAGCATCAATTATAATCATGAATGTTATCAAGATTGGAATACGTATAATTGTGGACATTTATGTCTTGCATTTCTCACTGGAAAACTATAAAAGTAGAGGAAAAGAAAATTTCCAATGAGTTATTTATCGACCTTGAGAATGAAAGATACATTGACTTTAACTCTTACCGGTAAATCTTCAGTCTTAGAAACTGATTACTTTCAACCAATACAATTATCAAGTGAAAAAAAATCATTCATTAGCACTAATTTCATTTTTATCATTTAATTCATTACCAATTATCGATCATGAAAATAATATAATTTCATATTATGACAGTTATGATAAAATTGAAATACCAACTGGAAGTTATGAAATACATGATTTAGCTGCTTACTTAGAAAAATATCAAATCAAAATTTCATATAATAAAAATACTCTACATCCATATATTACAAGTGACAGAGACATTGATTTTGTAAAAGCAAAACCACCAGCACGTTTACTGGGATTTACACCGAGACTACTGAGGGCTAACATGAAACATGAATTAAATTACCCGATTAATATTTCAAAAGAGAATATATTGAGAATCGAGTGCAACATTACAACAGGAACTTACGTGAATCAACGAAAAGTTCATACAATATATAAATTTTTTCCTGCTGTACCACCTGGTTATAAAATAATTGAAGTACCAGCTAATCCAATTTATTTACCAATTACTGTTAAACCCATTGATCATTTACAATTAAAAATTAATGAACACAACGGTAAATTAGTAAATTTTCGTGGTGAAACAATAACTATTACGTTACATGTAAAATCATAGGAATGGAAATTTGCTTTAATTCACGCCAATGAAACGTGGGGCATCGTATGAAAGCAACACATCATGGACACCTCCAGTCAGTCTAAATCATGCAGTCAAGAAGTTGACACCTCAGAATATCAATTACCTGCAGAGTCTAAGTCTAAAAGTAAAAAAAAATTGTGGAACTTTAATTGGATAAATATAACTTGTCTTAATTGTTTCACACGTCAAAATGAGTAATGGAAATATTTTTGATATAAACGCGCCAGTTCAATTTAACAATGAAATATCCAACTATGAGTTACATGCTTATCAGTCATTTGGATCAACCAGTTTCGATAATAGTGATGAAATAAGAATAGCAATACAGAATCAAGATTTGTTTGTTCTACTATCAAAAAGCTTTGTACGTATAAGTGGAAAATTGACGCAACAACGTGCTGCTGCTGCAGATGCAGAAGATCCACTTGCTAATATTTTATCTTTAACATTAGTTAATAATGCTAGGTCTTTTTTGTTTAATGAAATGCGTTATGAATGAAATAGAGTTTTAATTGATAAATCAAAAAATGTCGGTATAACATCTACAATGAAAAATTATTTGTCATTAAGTTCAAGAATGAATTACGATAATGCAGGGTGGATAAATCAAAATGGTATGAAATTAATAAATAATGATGGATATTTTGATATATGCGTTCCATTAAATATGATTTTTGGCTTTGCTGAAGATTATCAAAAAATAATTGTCAATGCGAAACATGAACTCATTATGATACGATCACGTTCAAATTTGGATGCGATCGTAAGAGATAATGAGACAGTTCCTGATATGCCAGAATTTGATTTAAAACTTACAAAAATTGAATGGCTTGTACCATATATAATGTTATCAAACAAAAATAAAATTGATATAATGAAATATATACAAAAGATCCTCTCATTTCTATTGGATTTAGAAGTTGGGATTTATATGAATATCCATTGCTGCCACAAACAACTCATCATATAATGGACAGTGAAAACTGCAACTTAACTGGAAAAGCCACGTTATGTTATTCTTGGTTTTCAATCAAATAGAAAAAATGATTGGTAAAAAGATGTAACATTTTTGATCATTGTAAAATAACAAATGTTAAACTTTATCTTAATTCTCATATTTTTCCATATGGGAATTTGAATCTTGATATTGAAAAAAAACAATTTGCTTTATTATACGATATGTATGCTAATTTTGCAGAGTCTTACTATGGCTCGAAAATAGATTTAGTGACAAAAGATAATTTTATTAAAAAATCTCCATTAATTGTTATTCATTGTAGTAAACAAAATGAGTTTTTAATGACTGGTGCTGTAGATGTACGTTTAGAATTTGAATCGAAAGAAAACTTTCCTCAAGGAACGACAGCATATTGCTCAATTTTACATGATAAAATAATTGAATAGAGACCAATAGTACATAAGTTAACATAAATTGATTGTAACTAATGATTTTTTAATAAATAAAAAAACAATGAAAAATAATTTGGTTTTAGTGTATTTGTCTCGCTACTTTAGTAATATAATAAACTACTTTCAATTTCAAATCTTTCAATGATTTGCGTTCGTTAGCTTTTTAAAGTTTTTTTTGCTTTTGCAAAACCCATTCTTAATATCTGTAAATGGAAAAGTTATTTTTTAGTTAACAAAATAATTAAAAACAATGATAATTTCAATAACTTGATAAAAATTTATAAATATATGATAAAACTTATTTGTTGCTTTCTAAGACTGGGCGCACTACAGTTGATGGACTGAACGAAGAGTGATGTTTAGTCTCTGTAGACCAGAATATATACTTAATCTCAGATTCCTCACCAGTAGTTATACAGGGCTGGTTCTAGATATAGACGTGGGGTGAAGGGGGCAGGGGCTGGGAACGGGGGGGCAGGGAACAAAATTCTCGAAACTTCGAAATGACGTCATCGAACATTCTCGAAAGTTCTTGAATATTCTTGAAAGTTCTAAAACTTTCTAGAATTGATGACGTCATCGATGTTTCTGGAAAGTTCTCGAACTTTCTAGAATATTCCGTGATGACGTCACTAACGTTAGACGATGACGTCATCAGTTCTTGAACATTCGATGCGGGAACGAGGGGAATACTAAATGACGTCATCGAAAGTTCTAGAATATTCGAAAACTTTCTAGAATGTTATCGAAGCTCGTACATAGAACATTCGATGATGACGTCATCAATTAATAACTAAAAATTGGAGGGGTGAGTTCTATAAGAATGGGAATTTTCCATTTGAAGAATTAGTCTTTCGAAGTTTCTCGTGTCAGTCACATTAAAATAAAAAATAAAAATGGCAGTGATCGTTGACATTCAAGGTTTCCAACTACCTAATAAGCTCATACTTAAAGAGTTTGCAAGTGTTTCTCTACAAAATGATATAATTCATCATATATTTATAAGTCCACCTAGACCATGGTTCAGTATACCACCACAATTTAAAATTAATGATTGGTTAACACGAAACTTCCATGGTCTAATTTGGCAAGATGGTGATGTACCATACAAAAAAATACATCAGAAATTAAACCAAATCTTGGGTTCAGCAAAATACATATATGTTAAGGGATATGAGAAGAAAAAATGGTTGGAATAAATAATCAATTATTCCAAACCAGTCATTGACCTGTATGATATGGGTTGTCCAGCTTTAAAAAATTTGAAAATATTTTCCTGTAAAAATCATAAATATATGAATAATATCATCAACGCACACTGTGCTAAGAAAAATGTTTTACACTCGAAACAATGGCTTACGGCAAAGTAAGTATATATTGAGGAATAATATTTTAAAGAAAAAAAATATTCTATTCGATTTATAATCTAATTTATTCCTTTCAGATTGATGGAAAAGTATAGCTGTGGTGAATCTGAAGTTTTTTCACAATTTTTCTCATCACACCTTGCCTATCTTCAACAAGTGGAGAAATTGAATGATTTTCATGAAAATTTACATTTATTTTGGGAGAATATGGAACTTTTGAAAAGAGATTTGGATGTAAAAACACGGGACGAAGTATTTTCGAGTCTCAACAGTCAATCGTCTTTGATTTTTTTATGTACAGAACGACCATGGGTCACAGACACCTATGAACTTATTAAAGATCATTTCGATGAATCCGACCATACTGACTTAAAACAAATTATGAATAAGTTATTTGAACTATGGGATAAAGATGAAAAATCAAAACGCTGTATTCGAAGCAAAGAAGAAGAAAAAATGGATATCAAAGATAAGATGGAAGAATGATCTATTGTAAATAAAATTATTGAAAATAAATATACACTTATTAAAAGAAAATTTTGTTGTGAATTTTTTTTCATATTTCCTATTCTACTTATCTATAAATAAATTTTGGGAAGGTAAAAAAGTAGTGAACATCAATTTTTTTTTTATTTTTATATCAAAAAAATTTTATTATTTCATATTATTTACAATTTGTTGATATTTTTTGATTAATATTGGATTGATTATTTTGCTTAATCGTTGAATTCTCATGTTGAACCCTTCACGATTACGTGCAAGTTGTTCCCATTTTCCACATCGTGCAGCCTTGTATGCATACAACCATGTATACATCATATGAATTGTTAGTGTTGAATTAAAGGATACTTGATGTTTACTCATCTTTGAGTCTTTCATCATGAGACCCGGTAGGGTCTCTCGTCAAAGTTGTTCAAAAACGAGAGACTGCCGGGGATATATGTCTTTTAAGTTCGTGTGTGTGACGTCATTGATTTATAGTCAAGTCCATATCTTTTGATTGAGCAATCGAAAAAAAAAAATAACAACAGTTTGACTATATAAATCGAGGTTCCTCCTTCAAATGAGCCTATTATCGGATTTTTCGGTGCCTTATTTAAAAAGTTATAAATATATGATAAACCGGCCCCCCGTTTTTTTGTAAAAAATAAATTTCTGTCGATTTTGTCGATATTTGAAGTTTTTACCAAGTTGGCGTCCTGTATCTGATAAATTCGCCCCAGAATATTGGTTGGTCATCCTGCTCTATCTGATTAGCAGTATGTCATATGGCAGCGAAAGTTTAAAAATGGCGTAGCGATGCTGCGCGCACCATACCTTGTTTTTTATCATTTCCTGTGATTTCTAGGGCCTCTCATTATTATTACTAATCAAAATAATAGTTGTATGAAACGACTCATGTTGAAGATTGTAAGTACATTAGTTAACAAATTAACATTGGCAAGCACAACTGTAGTTGCGTACGCTGGTTATTGCGCAGGATTGTTTTGCCAATATTTTTGAATCTTTGCTGCGATCTGCGATACTGCAAGGCAGTATTAAACGTATGACATTGTCAGACATTATCGTCAAACTATCCAACGCTAAACACTGCCTCAAAATATTGCGGTAAAACGTTTGGATATTGCTTTATATTCTATTGTTGTGTGTGTGCTACTACGAAGTTGCCATATTTTATTAAAGAATAAAACCAATCAACGAATTTTGAACTCTTCAATTGTCAGTATTTGTAATCATTGTTGAAATAATACATATACAATAATAATACATAATACATAAATAACAGTATTTTATAAGAATATTATTGATACATAGTGTATTAGCTTTCAGTGTCTGTACTTTTTACCAAGTTAATTATAAAATAATAATAGTTATTGATGATAGTAATATATAGAGCTTTTAGTGCCCCTAATTTATACAAAGTTAACTCTCGATGCGATCTGAAATACTTCCACGAATTCCCAGTCAGTATTTCAGATCATAGTGTGACAGAAATTATTCACCAATCAACTAGTTATTGAATTTGTCGCTATTGTTCGCTTTTAGTGCCCCTAATTTATACAAAGTTAAATCTCGATGCGATCTGAAATACTTCTACGAATCCCCAGTCGGTATTTCAGATCAGAGTGTGACAAAAATTATTCACCAATCAACTAGTTGATGAAGTTCTAGCTATTGTTGGAATAACATTGATAAAATAATTGAGAAATGATAATGTTTATTGATGATAGTAATATATAGAGCTTTTAGTGAACCTAATTTATACCAAGTTGAATCCCGATGCGATCTGAAATACTTCCAAGAATCTCCAGTCGGTATTTCAGATCATAGTGTGACAAAAATTATTCATCAATCAACTAGTTATTGAATTTGTAGCTATTGTTGGAATAATATTCATAAAATAATTATAAAATATTAATATTTATGGATGATAGTAATATATAGAGCTTTTAGTGCCTCTAATTTATACAAAGTTAAATCTCGATGCGATCTAAAATACTTCCACGAATTCCCAGTCAGTATTTTAGATCATAGTGTGACAAAAATTATTTACCAATCAACTAGTTATATTAAATTTGCAGCTATTGTTGGAATAATATTCATAAAATAATAATATTCATTGATGATAACCATATATAGAGCTTCTAGTGCCTCTAATTGATACAAAGTTAAAGACCGCAGCAAGAAAATAATTGGTGTATACTGTATATACCGAAAAACCTAGCTTCAGACAGTATTTTAGATCGCAGTGAAGTGACTATTGATAGATGGCGTAAGACACCTGCGTGCGCCGTTTGTTGATAAATTTTTTAAAAAGATGCCTTCGTAATGGTAAATTAACGGCCTTGCCACTAAAATCGGTATCACTCTGAACTATATAAATTTCTAATGGATTTTTTATTTTTTTATTTCACTTATATTTTTAAAACTATTTTTTTATTTTTTATTTTTTTGGTAATACAATCATTCATGAATTGATTGATTAATTTTACTTTTAAGCTGAATGTTTAAACAAAAGAAGTGAAATAATATACAAAATCAAAAATATAATTTTTGTAAAAAACAAACTCGTTAAAGTTGTTCTTTACGTTAGCTCAGTACTACTGTATATACTAAATTTTTATTTAATTTAACAAAAAAAAATAAAAAATTCAAACAAACGATGATAAATAATTTAGGAGAATTAAAGCTGCCTGTGTTTGAAAAATAAAATCGAAATAAAAAAAGATCACGTTTTATCCTTATTACACAAACAAACTTTAACGCCGCGGTTTTCTTCACAATTCCAAGATTAGGTTTTTCAGACGAAAACTTTCCAGCAAAGATGCAATTTGATGATCAACAATCTCACTATTTTGCATATATCTTGTTATTGGATTAACTTTTCAGCTTGTTTTTAGATGAGCTTGATATTAGATTTTTTGGTATTTGCAGTGTATTTCATATAAATTTTTTTGGAAACGTAAATTATATTTCTGTTTTTCTGTAATTTTTTGATAACTCCACCTTCCATTATAGTTATCACAACACTAGTACAGCTGTAATTGAGTTGCTGATGAATAACAATCAATAAATCAATCAATGCAAACGACAAATATTCTTGTTTACCTGGGATAGGCATAAAGAAAAGATTTTTTAATTTCTTTATTTTCAATTTAAAATAGGCTATTTCGAGTTACATCACATATTTGAGTCCTCTTAAAGAAAAAATTTGCCAGCTGTACCTGATTAATAGTCAAAAAAAATTTTTGTCAAATACGCCCTGGTAGAAATATTTCTCCGACGTTTCTCCAACTTTTTTCCAACTTTTCTCCGCCATTTCTCCACCTCTTTACGAAAATGACCCATAGTTGGAGAAATGGCGGACAAATTTCTCCAACCTTTTTCCAGCCAAAAATTTACTCCATTTTTTTCCGACTTTTCTCAAACTTTTTTCCGCCATTCCTTCAACCTGAAATTTACTCCAACTTTTTTTCAACTTCTTTCCAACTTTTCTCCAACCATGGGTCATTTTTGTAAAAAGGTGGAAAAAAGGCGGAGAAAGTTGGAAAAAGTTGGAGAAATATTTCTACCAGGGCGTGCATACGATATCTGTTTTCTAATAATTTGACGTTTCTATTGAAAAATCATTTATTCGCATGTGATACAATATCGAGTCTTAGATAAAAGTATTGTCGATTATTTTGAATGGACATATCATGAAATTATATTAAGTTTTAGCTGTCTGTCAACCTGATCTTGGAATTGTGAAGAAAACCGCGGCGTTAAAGTTTGTTTGTGTAATAAGGATAAAACGTGATCTTTTTTTATTTCGATTTTATTTTTCAAACACAGGCAGCTTTAATTCTCCTAAATTATTTATCATCGTTTGTTTGAATTTTTTATTTTTTTTTGTTAAATTAAACAAAAATTTAGTATATACAGTAGTACTAAGCTAACGTAAAGAACAACTTTAACGAGTTTGTTTTTTACAAAAATTATATTTTTGAATTTGTATATTATATTTGATTTTTTCATATTGACTCGGTTTCCTTTTTTCCGAATCATCTGATTTTTGTTCATTGAATTTCTTTTCTTTTTTTTCATTCATCAAACAAGGCCCAATTTTATATCTAAAAAACCCACCACCTACACATAGTTTTTTACCCTCTCTTGAACTAATTTTTGACCAATTAAAACTAATTTTTAACTAAGTACACACCCATTTTTTGGACTTAACAATTTTCAACAAACTGAGAAATCAGTTGCTCTTCAACACTCGTTTACGTAACATCTCTAATTAATATTGATTCACGTACAACGGGATTTCTTTATACTTACAATATAAAATAGTAGTGTTTG
The DNA here is from genome assembly GCF_014905175.1 of Aphidius gifuensis. Taxonomy (NCBI): domain Eukaryota; kingdom Metazoa; phylum Arthropoda; class Insecta; order Hymenoptera; family Braconidae; genus Aphidius; species Aphidius gifuensis. The sequence continues at coordinate 20,868,271 of NC_057789.1, forward strand.
TCCATGACAACACTTTTAAGAGTCAACTCAATATACAATATACAATACAATTAATTATAATTTTAGTGAAATAATAAAGTGAATATATTAATAGAATTTAAGCCACAGTGTTTGCATTTATTTAAAGTGTTATTCCTATTATTTCAATTTACAACCTATCCTCCACATCCTTTGATAGCCCTGTATCAAACTCAAGGCCTTAAAACCCTTGTGAAATTATCGTGGTATATTTGGATACGTGGTGCGATACAAGGATGTTTGATGAAGAAAAAAATGTTCTTTACCAGATCACAAAAGCTAGCGATGCAATACGACGTAAACATAAAATGTCGAAGATGGGACAAGAGGCTTCTGATAAATATGCGAGTGATATATTTAAGCCTATTGTAACACCCTTAGAAAAATTGGTAAATCAAACAACAACAAGTGATATAAAAGAAGAAGGAATAAAAAATGAACAGAAAGATAATTTTGTGAAAAAAGAACAAGCAAAAGAAGCAGATAATTTTAGTGAAACGTTTGATAGCTTGGATGAGAATTCTCCAAGAAAGTCTTTATTCAATCAGACATCTTCTCCACTCAATACTTCTTATTTGTTGAATAATGAAAAATATATGAAAAAAGTCAATGATAATAAGGGTCGACCAACAGGATTCCAAGTACGAAAACTTGACAATATTCTCATGTTTGGAGATTCAAATATTAAATTTAAAAATAACCGAATCTTCGTTGGAGATGGAATTTATCAAGAGACACCAGGCCTATCGGAACTTCTTTTCAATTACAAAGTTGATGACTCATTAATAAATAATGATAATATAAATAATTTTATAAAAATTATTAAATCAACGAATGCTCAGTATAGATATTTAAACCTAATGGTAGACTGAGAAAAGAAACAACTGTTAAGTATGAAAAATATATTTTACCATTTATGGATTCTCCAACGAATACTGCTACATCGATACCTCATTATAAAGTTACAAACAAAACTAACAGATTTGATTACGTTAATCGAAAATAAAAAATTCAATACAAAGTGTTCGAGGTCCACCAGGACTCCAGGAGATGGTTTTAAACGAACATTAGATGGACAATATGATATAAATAATATACGATTATGCAATATTGCTGATGCATTAGAATTGAATGATGCAGCTTCTGTTAAAATTACGAATAGTAAAAGATAAAACACGAATTTTATATCAATTAACCACATCTTTACGGAAGATGTTGATAATAAAAATATAATAGCCAACTCACTCCAATCTCAAATTCAAGAGTTCATTAAGAATTATCGTCTTGAATTTGAAACAGCTCAAAGTCTTTCACTTCAAAATATAGAATCCAGTCAAACATTAGATTCTAGACTGAATTCATTGAATGGAGCCTTTGAAAATTTCAAAATAAATACTGAAAAATCATTCAACGCATTGAGCACTGAAATCGGAAATTTGGAAATTAAAATAATAAAGAAACTGGAAATCTTCGATAGTCATATCCGAATACTCGAAAATCGTTTGAATGGATCATAAAAAAGCAGCCGTTGCTCATGAGCTACACAGACTTGCTCGAAGAAATTATAATCGTCGTCATGTTGATATCAGAGGATTGGATGAAACTTGGCAGGCAGATCTTGTTGATATGCAAGCTTATACATCTGTTAATCGCAACTATAAATATTTGCTCACAATTATTGATGTATTTTCGAAATTTGCATGGGCTATACTATTAAAATCAAAAACTGGAAAAGATGTAACAGCAGCAATGAAATCTGTCCTAGAAAAAGAACGGATTCCAAAAAATTTACATGTTGATCAATGAAAAGAATTTTACAACAAGGAATTAGAAGCTCTCATGCAAAAATATAAAATAAACATGTATTCAACATATAGTAATCTCAAAGCATCAATTGTCGAACGTTTCAATAGAACACTAAAGAATAAAATGTGGGAAAAATTTACTTATCAAGGATCCTACAAGTGGTTAGAAATTTTACCACATCTGCTTGAGAATTATAATAATTCAACACATAGAACAATAAAAATGAAACCAATGAATGTTAATCAAACAAATGAGAAATCTCTATTGAAAAATATTTATAAAAATTTTTAAATGAAACAACATATCAAAAAATAAATTCAAAGTCAACGATAAAGTTCGTATAAGTAAATATAAAAGTGTTTTCGAGAAAGATTATACACCAAACTTTACAACGGAAGTTTTCACAATCAAGGAAGTGAAAAATACAGATCCAGTCACATATAAACTCATCGATTATGAAGACCATCCAATCGAAGGAGGATTCTATGAAGAAGAATGAACAAAAATCAAATATCCTGATATTTATTTGATTGAAAAGATAGTGAAAAAACGTAGCGATAAATTGTATGTGAAATGGTTAGGGTTTGATGACACACACAATAGTTGGATAAATAAATCAGACCTGTAGAAAAAAAAAAAAAAATGTATAATAATATCTGAATAAATAAATAAAACTTGTAAAAATATATTTATTATCTTTTTATTTAATAACCCAATGGTACAGTATCCGTAGTATCTGGTAACAATTGTGTCTTATCATCTAACCAACTAAAAGTGGATCCAAGTTATATGATGACAAACAGTTTTTACGGAAATTTTCAAAAATATCAGCCAATAAAAAAACATCGGTAGCTAAATAAAGATCTCAGTAGTCACCGAGTGAATAAAATTTCTCAATCGGAGGTAATTTTGTATCTTCGAGTCTTTCCCAGTTGCTCATGTATTCATATGGAAATACTCCTTTGCGCTTCAATAGTTGGAATTTTTCAGAATCATCACAATAATGTCTGGTAATTTTTTTATCACAATCAGCTAAGTTTGTAGCCAGTTTATCAAGACTAGTCGCCATGAATCTGTAAGAATCAATGAATCTTAAATTCACGAGTGGACTGCCTTTTTTATTCAAACATGCATACTTTACTTCTTTCGTAAAAGATATATAATTTTCTTTATTAATCGTTAAGATTCTAATTGAACCTTCGAAAATGTTCGCTAGAGGTTTCAAAAAGAAATGTGAATCATATCCTGAGAGATTATGAAACACCACCGGTATTGTATGTGAATCTGTATAGTTAACATTACATCCAGGATGAGCTGCTTCACGATAATGACCTGTGAAATGGCAGTGATCATGATGTTCAATGTCTGTAGGATTGAATTCTTTTTCACAAATATGACATATTTTAGGTGATTGAAAATCTATGATTTGATCTTGAGTAAGAGACTCCATTGGCACTGGAGTATCTAGAATATTATTCACTTCTTGAGTTCTCTTTTGAACTTCTTTAATAAACCATTTTATACAATCAGGACCACGACGAGTCATAAATTCTGACAGAAAATTATCATATGTACAGTGGAAATAACTGTATGGTACATTTATGATTGTAAAAAAAAAAAAAAACTAAAATGTTAATTGTTTAAATGAATAATAAAAAATATTCATAATTAATCAATCGTTTCAATTATTAACAACCTTTTCAGAACAATTTAGAACATTGTAGAACAGTTTAGAACATTATAGAACAATTTAGAATATTATAGAACAACTTAGAACAATATAGAACAATTTAGAACAATTTAGAGCATTTTTCAACATTGTAGAACAATTTAGAACATTGTAGAATATTATAGAACAATTTAGGACAATGTCGAATATTATAGAACTATTTAGAACATTGTAGAACAATTTAGAACATTGGAGAACATTTTAGAACATTGAAGAACAATTTAGAATATATTAAAATAGTATTAAAAAGAAATGCTTACCTTATATATTCTTTTTTATTTATTAATCTATTAATTTTTTATTTATCCAATTTATTCATAGAATAACAATAATAATAATAATAATCTATCAATGAAAACACGACTTGATTTTATTTTATTTTGAATGTTCATTGAAATTTATTAGAAATATCGATTTATCAACAATTACGTATTACAAATGTTTTTTTTTTTTTTACATTTTTACATTTTTATAATATGATATATTTTTAAGTTGTTGTTATGAATCGAAAAAATTATATAAAAAACAAAAAGATGGAAAATAGAATTAATATGTTTTGAAATAAAAATTCTCCATCGATATTTTTGAAAACGGTTTGTATCCCGATGGCATTAACGTATAGGGTCCCATCTGGCTCATACACGGCCTTTGCCACTTTGATAATGTCACGGAAAATTTCTTGTCCCATGCCATTGTACCACTTGAGTGGCACGCAGGCTCCAGTAACTTCAACATAAAGGCTAAAAAAAAAATAATAAATAAATAAGTAAATTAATAAATAAATAAATGAATGAATGAATAAATAAATGGATAAATGAATGAATAAATACACCGATATTTCACTCTCCATTTCTTTCAAAGTTATTATCATTCATCGCCATTTATTATCATTCATCTATATTCATTCATCGCTTATCATTCATTCATCAAAAATCATAAACATTTATCAATTATTATTTATTCACTTCAATTAATATTCACTCATCAACTAACACTTAATCATAAACATTCATTAATTATCATTCATTCACTACAGTTAATATTCATCCATTCATTTCAATTCACTTTAATTCACATTCATTAATTCACATTCATAGATTGACAGTCACTAATTAATTCAAAAACCTATCACTTCAATTCACTAATTATATTAAAAACTTACTTTAGCATTTTTGATATATCCTCCATTCTCACTTATTTTTTTTTCAACGCTTTGGAATAACTGCAATATATATAAGCAGCTGTCAAAACACAATTGACGAATGACCGGAGCCGCATCACGTTGCTGCTTATATACTCCAGTTATTCCAGAAGCTACCCGAAAAAAAATTAATTCCACTTAACTATCTCTCTCCCTCTTACGGTTTAAAAAATCTGCTATCCTTTCTTACTTTATATGTTGTTGCAAACGAGCCTGCTACACAATAGAGATTATTGCGTAGTAGCTTGTTTACTAAAATTTCAGTCAGAAAGCATAGCACATTCCAAAAGTAAGAAGGGGAAATATTGATTTTTAGAATGATGAAATGAGGGGTAGCAGCGTTACACAGTCCAGGTCGCTGAGAAGGATATTTTCCTCTCTTACTTTTGGAATCTACCATGCTTTCTGACTCTGAAATTTTAGTAAACAAGCTACGCAATACTCTCCATTGTGTAGCAGGATCGTTTGCTAAAATACGATATACCAAAGTTAGTATTTAGCCAAGGGGATAAGCTTTCCCCCACCCTTCCTTAAAAATTTGGATGTCGTGTCCCTTCTCTAAAACTAACTTTGGTAAATTTTACTCTACAACATTTAAAGTGAGAAAGGATAGCAGATTTTAAAAGTGAGAAGGTGAAATATCGATTTTTTTAGGATGATGAAATGACGAGTAGCAGCAACGTTCGACATCCCGGGTTACTGAAAAGGATATATCCCTTTCTCACTCTCGGAATACCCTATTCTTTTTTAATTTGAATATTATAGTAAACAACTCTCATACGCAATGAATAATATTCCCAATTCTTCCTTTTTTTAACGTCTTTAAAATTAAAAACCTTGAAAGAAAAAAATAATCTGGAACATTATGTATTGCGTATAAATACGTTTACTATAATATTCAAAGTAGAAAAAGATAGAGTATTTCAAGAGTACGAGAGGGAAATATTAATTTGAAAATTTTAAAATCAGGTGATGCTTATCCTAACTAAAATTTTTTTTCTTAGAAAATAGTTTTTTACTTTCTATTATTCTAATCTTTTAATCCTTTAATCTTCTTTCTGGAATTTATAACAATAGATGTGAAAAATATTCTTTTGAAAAAAGCTAATAATTCCTGTTTGAACATGTTTTAGTGTATTTTCTAAAATTTAATCTTTTAATCCATTGTTGTAAGATGATTTATCAATTTTTTTATAACAATTAAATCTAGTCGGTATTTTTTTTATTTTTTCCTGTTTAAACATGTTGAAACTTGTTGAAACTTGTTTCTATTATTTTATATATCTTATATTCAAATAAAGGAAGGAAGGATAATTCTAAAAAATTAACAATTTTTAAAAATTTGGTTTTGCATCGTTTATTCATTAATAAAATTTAATTCTCCATTGTCAATTCCTTCTTTACATTTTAAACAATCTTTTTCTAATACATAATAAGATATTCCAACTTCATCTTCACAATCATTTTGTATTGGTTGTTTTTTACATCGTTTTAATTCTGAAATTGTTGGATTTGAACGTTGTTCTACAGATAATTTTTCTCAAATTTCATCAATTTGATGTGATGCAAATTTTATGATAGCCATCACTGAAAGTGCAGCAAACTCTTTTTGTGTCAAGTCAGTTATATTTTCGACTGCACAAAAATTTAAAATGGATTTTTTCATGTTGGCTCTTGTAGAAAATTTTTTACTATACCAATATTCGTATCTTTGTGCATTTTCATATGTAAGAACTGCATAAGAGATGTGAATTCATATGTCGTATTGCTGGATGTTCCATCTCTAATATTTTTATATCTGGACAACCCAGGTCTTCCAAATTAAAAATTGTCATCGGATTGAAACGTAGAATAAATGTTAACCATTTTTTCCTATCTTCACCTTTGACAAATAAATAATTCAGCTTTCCAACTAATTTTTCAATGATTATTGTTGATACGTTATTATATTGATCATGATCAGCTTCCCAAGATATCCCATGATAATTTTTTTCACAATTATTCACAGTTTTTTTATATCCTTCTGTTAGATGTGATTTTTCACAAGGTGGTTTGAATATTTTTATAGTTGGTGAAGGACTTGAATTAAAAGGTTGGATAACCAACTTTTTTACAACAAATTAACCTTGAGGTTCTCGAAATCCTTGAAAATCAATGAATGCTGACATTTTGTTTTAATATACAGTATAATCTCTCTACAGTGACATTCTCTATATTGACATCGAGCGTCTGCGTAGGAGAATTTTTTCCTTCACTCCAGAATGTCCCTACTTGTGTTGGTGTATCGGTGTGTGACGTAGTATATTCTTTCTCATTTTATTATTTCATCTGTCGCGCTCACTCAATTCCCCTCGACGCGAGAGTGGGAGATGCTCTCTATAATAAATTCCGAGATCTTGAGCCCCGACGATGTCAGTATAGAGAGATTATACTGTATATCAACTCAACTCAACTCAACTCAACTGTATAGTGACCAGTTCCGAACTGATAATATTTCTTTTATACCTCCGAATAACCACTCCTCTCTTTTTCCATCCCTTCCACTTTCTATTTACCCCTACCATTTTTACCCCCTCCACAACTTATTTTACAAACATCAAATAAATGATAGAATAATGAAATTATTCACAATACTTTCTGTAATTTGTCTTGATGATGCAAGAGCTAAGGTTCCAACCTGTAAAATGATTGGTCCTCAGTTCAAACCATCATCAAGACAAATTTATTTCTTTTGATTCCATCAACATTGTTTTCTATTGAAAATAGAAAAAAAAAAAAAATTCCTCCGAGCCGGATTCGAACCATCGACCTCTGGATATTTCTTATATTTTAATTAGACCAATTACAGTCCATTGCTTTTACCAACTGAGCTATCGAAGGCGATTTAGTTTTTCATTATATGATATTTGAAGGAATATTCTTTTACCGATAGGATATATCATAATCTCTTGTTTGTTCCAGAGGATAGCATGCCAAACTCTCATGCCAAAGGTCCAAGTTCAGATCCCGGTTAGGAAAAATATTTTTTTTCCATTAATACTAATAATGACACAAGATGGCGTCTTTCAAAAACCAAAGATGACATCAAAAAAATCCAATATGGCGTCTGACGAAAAAACCAATATGGCGTCAACAAAATCCAATATGGCGACTTACAGAAAAACCAATATGACGTCTTACAAAAAAATCGGACCCCCCATAGCGATTTGACCTAATTAATTAATTAACCTAATTAGCCAAGTGAAGGACCCCGGGTTTAATGAAGGGTTTAATTAATTCGTGGACCCCGTGAGGCGATATCCGCGGATTCCGCGAAATCAACCGCGGATCACAGCAGGGGGTTGTGGGTCTTGCGGGGGGCACAGGGGGGGAGCCAGAACTCTCACATATACACTACTATTTATGAACTCATGCCCAATGGAAAATGTGGTTAGAAAACAAAGTGTCAAAAGGGAAAGCCCAAAATCTCACCTAAGCTAGAAGATCTTGGACTTTTCGTTGATACTGCACCCGCATTCACAGGGCATTACAATTTAGGGCTTTTTCCATCCACCAGTGGCGCTTGCGGAGCTTTTATATGAAAAATCTATATAAAAAAAATTGTATAAGCGCCATCAGCGGCAAAAAAAAGCCCTAAATTGTAAAAAATTTGCCCTGTGAATCGGACTGCTGGTACAACATCTTGTAATTTTATATAAAAAATTAATAAAAAAATGAAAACAATAAATTTAAAAAAAACTATCCTTAAATAAAAAGAGCATTGGTGTCATGGCGTCGCATTTTGCGTGCGCATCCAAATTTGAACTTGGCGCTTTATTTTTCAAACTTAGCGCCTTATTTTTGAATTTACTGGAATCTGATTGGGGTATTAGAAGGTCACGTGCATGTCGTATAAATTGATATAGGTGGCGCTAATTGCATATACATATGTATGTGTGTGTTGACATTTGTGATTATAACAACATTTTATATCTGTCAAAAATCATTAATGCCCATAACCTTCAAACGATTTACCAATATTTAATTGAATTGTTATAAATAAAAGAATAGTTAATGTTTTATGAATAAATAAATAACGAAAAATTGAAAAAAAAAGAACTACATTCAAACACAAAAAAAAAAAAGATAGATTCATTTTTAAATAGGGCACGCAGACCTGTAAGAATGAAATCAAGATTTGTACATTTTAATTAACAATAACAAAGTATTGTTAATTAAAATTTTGGAGTAAACAGATTTTTTTATCTAATCATTATTGAAGTACGAAACCTGCAATCATCGGTTTAAATAAACTCACGACATTCTCTTCAAGAAAAAAAAAAAATTAATTCAACAATATATTTATAAATAAATGTTAACAATTGTTTGAGGTGACATGTAATCGTTAATTCACAATTTTTTATATTATTTTCCACTGAAGTACGAATTCTGCTATTATCAGCCAACGTTTTTCTCTCCAAAGATAAAAAAAGAATTATTTAAAAGGATTATTCTATTATTTTGAGCGTGTCATGTAATTGTTTATTAACAATTCTATGGTGTCTTAAAAAATAAATGTTATTGAATGATTTGTTTTTACCCTCGAAGGAAAAGTCATAGGTTAATTTATATTGATAATAACAGAATTTGTCCTTCAATGGAAAATAATAGAAAAAAATTGTTTGACGAAAATTGATTATTAACAATTGCATGGCACCTCGGATAATAAATAATGATAGATAATTTTTTTCTTTATTCTCGAAAAAAAAGTCATGAGCTTATTTGAATCAATGGAAGCAGGATTCGTACTTCAATAATATTAAAAAAAAAATAGTTTACTCGAGAATTTAAATTTACAATACTTTGTTGAATAATCAGAACATTTTGTACTAATTTCTACAAACATTGGATTTTTACCTTAAGAACAACGACAAAATTAAAATATTTGCTCTAAAATTTTCATATTCGCAAACGCGTCGGGTCTTTTTGATTGAATTCTTATCTAATTTAAAGAAAAAAGCAGAAGCTAATTTGCACTCATAAAATCGGAATTTGTACATCAATAATAATAACAAATTATTGTGAATTGAAATTTAGAGTAAGCTATTTCTTTTTACAATAAATAGCAGATAATGACAGACCATAGATGAAAAAAAATTGTTGAACGACAATTATTTATTAACATATTGCCTTCAATAAAAAATATTTTTAAAATTTTAAACAATTTTTTATTATTTTTGATGAGAAAGACGTGAGCTAAAAAATTCTAATTTACAATCTATGTTATTGTTATTGAGGTGTAACTTTTTATTTTATTGATACAAGTTGTAGCTTTTCCCTGGTGGAAATATTACTCCGGCATTACTCTTGCAGTCCTGCATTACTCCGACATAAGATTGATGCCGGAGTAATTTCGTCGGCATGAAATTAGTACCGGCAAAATTATTTCGGCATGAGATCAATGAAAGAGACAAAAATCCAGTTTGATCTCATGTCAGAGTAATTTCTCAAGAAATGGACCAAAAACGGAGTAAAGCCGGAGAAATATTTCCACCAGAATTGCCCTTTTCTTTGAAATAGATAGGAAATAAATGGAAAAAGGATCCATCATTTAAAGCACCATGCGTCTGTCTATTGTATAAACATTTTTTGGAGTAACTTTTTTTTTTTTTTGTCGTTATTCTTCAGGTGAATAATTCCGATGTTAATAGCTCAAATTAATACAAAATAATTCTGATCATTTAGCAACTTTTGCATGTTCCGAGTCAATTTGAAAAAAATTAACCTGTCCTCTACCTTTCAATAACGTGTAAATAAAATAATTGTTGACATTATTAAAAATTAGTACAAATCAAAAGGCTTTTAATTTCGTATCCGCGGGCTGGGCTCAAGCATTCTATTAGTCATCGTCAAATATTATTTATAAATTAATTTTTTCTCTAATTTAAAATTTCATTGTTTTTTTTTTTTTTTTTTTGTTAATAACACCACATGATGACGTGTCATTGGAATTTAGCATATAGCATATAGCATAGAAACAACTGAGGCGGCCGCTTGCGGCCGGCGAGGGCGCTAGTATAATATAATTTATAAGTTGAAAAATAATTATTATAATTCAAAAACTGGATAATAATAATAATAATAAAGAATTTATCAATGCTTCATTATAAAAATATGAAAAATAATAATTTTCAAGCTTACATAACGTTAATTTAGAGTTTCAAAAACAATAATTATAATTATTTTAATCAATAAATCTAAATGAAAGATGCTGATTATGATGATTTTTAATAAAATGAAACAGTTGCATAAAGTAAACGAGTGCTTCAAGTGTTGTATGATTTTAAATTGATAATTTTTTCTCTAACTAGAATAATTATATTATTTAATTCATCAATTACAAATGTCAATACAATTTTTTATTCTTTCGGTGAACATCAAATATTCCAGAAAAAAATGTTCCATCGAATATTTTTTGAAAGATTGTCATATTTTCTAATGAGCTATGAATATTTAACAAATGTATTTGGTGGATATGATGTTAAAAGATTATCAACGAACTCTTTATAAGTTACATTAATTAATGTAATGAATTTATTGAAATTTCCAGCTTGTTATTCTTGTCCAATTCTGTGTTCTTGAATTAACTCAATAATTTCATTTTTATATTTATCCAATATTTCACCAAGAGTCACTGGCTATAATTTTAATTACAATCATATTATTAAATTATCAAAAATTGTATAGTTATAAATACCTTCAAGTATTTATTCATATTAGCTGGTGTGATAAATTAGTAATTATTAACACTAATTAACTAATCAATTAACCTCTATTTTTGTCGACAAACAGGGATTAAGGTTTTTGGGAGCAACAGACGACAAAGGATAGGTATGACGAGATTTTATGATTAAGATTTGACGAGACAACTACTTTCACAAAAATGACGGAACGAACATTTATTGAAACACTGACTTTACCTACAAACAATCAATACAAAGACAAGGTACACTATGAATAAATTAGTTATTGGTGCTTACAATGATTTGGTTTACACAGATACAGGACTCGGTCTGAAAAAAAACGAGATAGCGGCCTCCAACGAACACGAGAACAGAACACAGACACGGGACTTGGATTGACATGAAACGAAATGGCGCCCTCCAACGAACACGTGAACAGATTGGATATCAAATTGAAAATTATATTTACACAATAACTAACATCACTTCATTTATTTGAAATTTATTTATTATAATTACATATTTACAAATGTTGATTAAATGTTCAATTATTTGAAATAATACTCACAATTTACACTTTGAAAGATGACTTTCAAGGAACAAGTTATATGTTACGATTAAATTATTAGTTCAGCCAAAAAATATTACTAACATAATGAATTCAAAATTGTTATGAATCAAATGTATTCGATATTTTAATTCTTCAACTTAAGATTAAACGATGTTAGCCCTATACAAGATTCTATTCCTCACGTGGTAAAATACGATAATGAGTCTATATATTTCAACGTGATCGGGGCCTTTCGAGCAGCTTGGGCCAAAGAGTTCAGTCAAATTTGGATGCCGTATCAATTCGCGGTTAGAATTTTAATTAAAAAAATCGAAAAAATGTATCGTTATATCGAGGTTATTAAGTCTACAACAGGGATACTCGATATAATGATTTCATGCCGACTTTGTTTTTGGTTTCAACGGAGCCTTACTGAAATAAATTATTTATTTATTCAAAACTTTTATTTTATTTTTTACAATAAAATTATGCATTTAATTTAATTTAAAGTACTGACTAAAGTTTTGAAATATAACACTCTTTTAACACTCAAGTGTTGATTTTATATTTTTGATATTTTTAATTCTGAAAAAAGTTCTTTTTAGAAATATATTCAGAACTTCATTTTTATTTTTTTCAGAACTTTTTTCAGAACTTTTTTTGATATTTCTTTTAAGAATTTATTTTAGTACTTTTTTTGAGAACTTTTTTGAGAATTTATTTTAGAATTTTTTTTGAGAATTTTTTTGAGAACTTTTTAGAAAATTCTAAAATTAATTAAATTAAATAAATCTAAAATAAATTCTCAAAAAAAAATATCAAAAAAAGTTCTAAAAAAATATATTTGATAATAAAAATACCCTGAAGATATTTGGAAAAATCATTTTGTCCTCCTGGTGATTGTAAAAGGTAACTTGGGTGATATTTCCGGGGAGTTAAATCCTCCCGAGCTCAAACTAAATATCTATAATAAATTTCATGTAAATCGGACCAATAGTTTGCGTAAAACTGCGTTTCCGAGGATCCGGCCATGTCTTTTTATTGTATAGATTATGATTCAATGAGCCTTTTATTCGATGTTGATTATAATGATAATTATAATTATGATCTAATTATAAATGATTCAATTACTAAAAAAAAAAATACAGAAAAAAAATATTTATAAAAATATATTTCTTTTATCCTTGATATTATTATGATATTATTATATAATGAGTCTTATATCCAATGTTAATTCTAAAGAAAAGAAAATATACCCGTTACTTTTTTTTCATAAAGTTTCCTAACATTCTCGGTTGTTGTGTTTGCTTTTTGATCATAATTTTTTTAAATGTTTTTTGAACACTAAATATGTATAATGAACAACGTACGCAACTACTCACAAATTTGAACTTCTAGGCCGTTTTCAGAATCGCTTTGATTGATAAACATAAAAGTTCTTTTCACACCATCAACAAATTAGCTTGCTGCCATAAGACATATTTCTTCGCCGTTTTTTGTTATTTTTTCGCTCTTCCTACGCCTTTTCTTGATTTCCTTTCACGAGTCTCGGAAAATGACCCATATGGAGAAATGGTGGAAATATATCTCTACCCTTTCTCTAACTTCTTTCGACCTCGATTTAATCCCAACTTTTTTCTGCTAGTTCTTGGACTTTTTGTCACCAGTTCTCTAACCTTCTTCAACCTCCCTCCATCTTTTCTCCACCTGAAATTTACTTAACTTTTTCCCGCCTTTTTTCCTGCCTTCCTCTGTCTAAAACTTATTATGACTTTTTTCCACCATTTCTCCAACGTTTCTCTACCATTTCTTCGACCTCTCTCAATTGTAAAAATTGAAAAAATCGGAAGAGAATTGGCGTTATTATTCCACCATTTTTCCGAACCCGTCACATTTCCGAAAAAAAGTAGATAAACAGCTAAGGAAGGTAGAAAAATATTTCCTCCGAGGTACTGATGGGAAGTATCCACTTCTAATTTTTGTTCGTTCGTTGTCATCTCGGTTTTTGACAACTTTAACGAGAGACCCTGCCGGCTCTCATGATATAAAAATATATAATTTATGTATATAGAAAATCAAATCAAAAGTTTTTGTTCTTTAAAATTGTTTATTTTAATTTCGTTTTTCCTTTGAAAAAGGAAATGATTTTAGCTTAATATTTTCATTTGCTTTTTTTATCAAGAGGTACGATGGTTGAATATGAAAAATTTAATTTAAAACTCTTTCATTCGAATAGTTTTTTTAATTAATATCGTTTTTAATCAAAGTGAGATAGAAAAAATTATATTATGTGTACGTTCATAGGGAAAAGGCCATTACTTATTCTTCTAAAACAAACGCATTTGGCTGCAGCTAATGTTGTACCCTGATTGTTGGCAATTTGTCTAGTACAAATTTCACAGCATTCTACGTAAAGCATTTGGAAAGATCGTTCAACGCAAATGGTACAAAACTCTTGTGGCTCTTCTCCCCGTTGTACTACGTAAACTGTTTTTATTTGGCTGATGTTTTCTTTGCGTGTTGAACACATACCTAATGCTTGTGTGTCTGATGGTTTGCAGTCATGACAGTAAAACAATTAGCCACAAGGTAATGATACAAATTGTGCTGGATTGTGGCAATTATTTGTTACACACTCTGTGCTATACCTTTTTCCTTTTGGAAAACAAAATTTATTATTTTGTTATTATTGTTATTTTGATATTTTTCTCGAAAATAATTACTTTAAAATTCTATTGTGTTTGAGAAGAAAGGAAGCGTATAATCAATATCAGCATTCACATCAATGTCACTGTCTACTCGATTAACATTGAAAATAGGTAGTTCATTGACATCATTATTATCACCACTTTCTACATCAACATGAATAACAGGTAGTGGTTCTACAACAGCATTTACTTGATTGCCATGGAAAATAGGTAGCAGTTTATCATTGGCATCATCATTTCCACCACTTACTTGACCAACATTTAAAGCAGATAATGGTTCTTCTCTGGCATTTACTTGACCAGCATTGAGTATAGGTGGTGTTCCTTCATTGCAATTATTATTTTCATCGGTTAACGCTTTTTCTACTTAACTCTCCACTTCATCATCGTTTTCATAATCATCATTATTATTATCATCGTCATCAGCATCATCATAATCATCATCATTATTATCATAATTATCCTTATCATTACTATCGTCGTCATTATTATTATTTCGAGATATGTCAAAGCATGTGCAGATGTCTCGAACAAAAGGTAAAACGATCGGTTCAAGTCTAGCAAAAATTTCACAAGATAGTCTGATGCGTGCCTATACCACTGCCGAAATTGAAGTTATTTCGTTCTTCCATTCTCAATGCAATGACGAACTTTGGGAGAGTTGGATCGAACTTTCACATGACTTCTTAATCTTTCAGATATACGTAATCCATTTTCGAGTGACAATAAAAAATACTTCATGAAATTGTAAATATTCATATCACGGTCATTATTACAGTCGTCTTGTAACTTTTGAAATGCACCTAGCCATTTGTTACCAAAGTTATCGAGACCATCATAATAATTAGTTTCGTCATGTAAATTGTCTATATAATTTTTTCTTAACTACTCAATGACAGGCTGAAATGTTTCTGATGTTGCTTTCATTCATATTGTTCACCGAACGAGGATAATTTACACTAGCTGTAGACCTTAGTAATAGAAAAATGCTTAAAAATTTGGCTACCTGGCTAACAATATCATCATCAGTCATATTAAGACCACGACGATACATGAGTTCAAGGACAGACAGTGTAGTTTCAGCAAAAGATGAATATACTCGTGCAGTACTAGAAACACCTCTACAAACTCTGCGGAGTCCCGGTGTCGTAAAAACTTTATCAATCATGTTGAGATTTCGTTGGAGGTGTTAAATATAAAAAGAAATTAAATAGCCTTAGCACTTGATGTGAAATATTGTGATTTTATTATTATTATTATTATTATTATTATTATTATTATTATTATTATTATTATTATTATTATTATTATTATTATTATTATTATTATTATTATTATTATTATTATTATTATTATTATTATTATTATTATTATTATTATTATTATTATTATTATTATTATTATTATTATTATTATTATTATTATTATTATTATTATTATTATTATTATTATTATTATTATTATTACATATTATTATTATTATTATTATTATTATTATTATTATTATTATTATTATTATTATTATTATTATTATTATTATTATTATTATTATTATTATTATTATTATTATTATTATTATTATTATTATTATTATTATTATTATTATTATTATTATTATTATTATTATTATTATTATATATATATATATATTATTATTATTATTATTATTATTATTATATATATTATTATTATTATTATTATTATTATTATTATTATTATTATTATTATTATTATTATTATTATTATTATTATTATTATTATTATTATTATTATTATTATTATTATTATTATTATTATTATTATTATTATTATTATTATTATTATTATTATTACATATATATATTATTATTATTATTATTATTATTATTATTATTATTATTATTATTATTATTATTATTATTATTATTATTATTATTATTATTATTATTATTATTATTATTATTATTATTATTATTATTATTATTTCTTTATTATTATATTATTATTATTTTATTATTATTATTATTATTATTATTATTATTATTATTATTATTATTATTATTATTATTATTACATATTATTATTATTATTATTATTATTATTATTATTATTATTATTATTATTATATATTATTATTATTATTATTATTATACATATTATTATTATTATTATTATTATTATTATTATTATTATTATTATTATTATTATTATTATTATTATTATTATATATATTATTATTATTATTATTATTATTATTATTATTATTATTATTATTATTATTATTATATATTATTATTATTATTATTATTATTATTATTATTATTATTATTATTATTATTATTATTATTATTATTATTATTATTATTATTATTATTATTATTATTATTATTATTATTATTATTATTATTATTATTATTATTATTATTATTATTATTAGTAGTAGTAGTAGTAGTAGTAGTAGTAGTAGTAGTAGTAGTAGTAGTAGTAGTAGTAGTAGTAGTAGTAGTAGTAGTAGTAGTAGTAGTAGTAGTAGTAGTAGTAGTAGTAGTATTCTATTCGATATGACGTGTCAATAGTGAATCATGAATTTCCTATTCATTATGATAAAAAAAATTTGTTTAGTCGTTCTAATAAACAATTTAATAGTAAAAAAAGAAATAATTGATATCGATGATGATTATATCAAAGACAATGCCTCAATAATTGCATGTTATGAGTTAAATAATAATGAAACAGAAAACTCATGTTTTGTTCTTGATAAACGATCTGATAATGACAAACAAAAATACCTTGATACAGTTGATGATTCCATTCAAAGCAGTACATCAATAAGTAATTATAATTTGTCGAGTGATTCTGAAGAAAAACTTTCTTTTACTTTTTAAATAAAAAAATGAATGATTCAAACGATAAAATGCTTAATATCTGTCGTACCTCTTCACAAAATAATGTACCAAAATCAAATAAAATGAACAGTGATAGTGATGAAGAAAACTCGTACGATATTTTCAATGAACAATTTAATGGGTTAAAAAAAGAAAATCTTAATATCTCTATTGACTCTGTTCAAGAGGTTTGTTCGTTTAGTGATCATGATGATGTTGTTAATAAAAAAAAATTTTCTTCTACAATTGAATCAAATACACATAAAAGTCCAAGTAAAATAAATAATTACAATGATATTATTGATAATAAAATACTTTTGTCTATTTCAAAAGACAAAAGTTCAATGATCAAATTAAAGAAGTCCATGACTCTTTATTTGGATCGAATGAAGAATTGAAAACCGATAGTACTTATACAGGATGTCTCGTAAGTCGCGCATGCCAGGTATACCACGAGATTGAACGTGAAATTTTAAATAGTACGTGTTTTCAAATTTCGGGTCTACGACGCTTTGTGCCCGAGTTATTAACGTTTTAAGTTGACCAATGAGAATCGAGCGTCGATAATTATCATCATTATGGCGTCTGAACCCACTTGTGTTTTTACGCGCCATGGATTAAAATGTTTTTGTTTTTTTAATTAATCCAAAATTCGAACGCCAGATAGAGCTAAATCATAAATTCGCTGGATGAATGCGCAGCTGCATTTTCACACACACAGCACTCACACTAATTATGAAAAAATAATCACTTATAATTTAAAATCACATTTATATTTTTTATGACATTATGTGATTCATTTTTTGATCCCATTTTAATTTAAAATACTTTTATATTTTTTTTGATCACATTATGTGATTATTCTATCAATGTGATCAATAAATAAATCACATAATGTGATCAAAAAATATAAATGTGATTTTAAATTAGAAAAGATCATATTTTTTACCATTACAAATAATAATTTACAATTTCGAAATACACTACACAAACAAAAAATAGACCGTATTGTATGGATTCATTGTGCTAATGAGTTGACTCTAAAAAAAAAATTTTTCGATTTAGAATTGAAAATTGATGAACGGAACACAACTGTTAAAAAGTTAAAGAGAGGCTGGACTCACAGTTTATATGATTCTTTCAGCAAAAAATATTCTTGTGCGTTACGATTTAAATATCACATGCTTTTTTATTAAACGAAAACATCTATTATCTCGTTTCAAGCTACTGCTGAATGTTACCATAGCATATGTACACGTTTTAAATTTTTATACAAAGGAATACCAAATGTTTTTGTTATTCCTAAGTATTTAGTTTTTCGAGGAGGACTTATTTGTCATTAACCAGTCGAAAATTACAGAAGACATTTTAGTAGTACTGTACGTGAAAAAATTATTAAACAATCTTTGTCTTGCTCAAATGTCAAATTAAAATATCAACAATTAACTAATGCTGATTCCGACAAAACTACAAAATGGTAATTTTTCTACTATACCTAGTTTATCTATTTTACAAAAAATACGAAATGAAGAACTAGCTAAAACAAAGATCTCATTAAATTTATGAAATTAATGATTGAAAAGTTTGAAAAAAAATGGACCGGGATAGTATTCAATAATTACATTCAAGTATTTTGTTTGTTGCCAATTCATGTTATGCTGTCTATTGAGAAGCAATTATTGCATTTAATATGTGAAGGAGACGGTGAAAATAAAAAAAAAGTCAACCGTAATTTGGACGCAACTGGCTGTCAAATTGATCGTAATAAACCAGTTTATGTATGGGGCATGCCAAGTCAAATCACCGAGTCATCGGCCTGACCCCTACCGATTCACTTGGAAATTTTTTTCTAGGTGTATTTTGGACCAAAATTATTTTTCCATTTTTTCCACCATTTTTACACCATAAAATTTTTTCCTACTATCGAGTATTTCTAAATTAGATTCTTTGAAATTTTTCTATATCATCTCGAGGTAGTCACCATATAAAATGGGAATGGGCCGAGAATAATTACTAATTTTTTTATAACTGATTAAAAAAAAATTTTTTTACGAATTTTAAAAATAGAAAAATTTAATAATGGTTTCTTGTAGAGAAATCAAAAATAAAAATAAATGATATCTTGATGAATTTTGTTTTTCCCTATATTTAAGGATGGAAAGATCGAAAAACTGCGATGCTCAAAATTCAATTTTTGAAGCTTTTACCCTCGAAATATGGAAAGAACCAAAATTTGCCCAGATATCATTTATTTTTATTTTCGATTTCTCTACAAGAAACCATTATTAGATTATTCTAAAATTAGATTATTTTAAAATTGGTAAAAAAATTTTTTTTCAATCAGTTATAAAAAAATTAGTAATTATTCTCGGCCCATTCCCAAATTTTTATGGGTGACCTGTTTTTACCTCGAGATGATATAGGAAAAATTTCAGAATTTTAAACCTGGTCTAATTTGAGAAATACTCGATAGTAGGAAAAAAAAAATTATTTTATGGTGTAAAAATGGTGGAAAAAAATTGAAAAAAAATAAGGTCGTTTTTTGGTCCAAAATACACCTAGAAAAAAATTTCTAAATGAATCGGTAGGGGTCAGGCCGATGACTCGGTGATTTGACTTGGAATGCCCCGTATATAGTTTGATTTTACCAGGTAATGGTAATGGAAAAGCTTCTGATTCTATTTTCAAAATGGCTGTTATCCTGTTGTGAGAAAATAAATTTTTCCTTTAACTCATATTTTATTGTGATTATGATTAGGGAAATGGTGCAATAATGTAACAACAACAATTATATTATTGATATTTAATAAAGAGTAAAAGTATAATAATTACAGGTGGAATGTGTGACATCCTCGCTTGAGGTGTCGCCAGAAAGTGTATGTACTTTGTGTGTGCATGAATGTATATGTGTGTGTATGTGATGTCACCAAGGCAACTGTTTGTATTTGTGTGCGTCGTTAAGTTCAATTTCCAACACGCCCCCTCAAACTTGCATTGGTGAGTCCAAATTTACTGATGCAATTGTTATGAGCTGGCCCTGCCAGTCCTTTAGTCATCACATCTGCCATTAACTCTTCAGATTTGATGTATTTCAAGTTTACCAACTTCTTCTCTACTGCTTCTCTTACCAGGTGATAACGTATATCAATGTGCTTGGTTTTAGCATGATGTATTGGATTATATGTTAAAGCATGAGCACTTTGATTATCATTTGATAAATTCACTGTGTTGTAAACGTTGTCATTTGTAATCTCTTTTACCAACCTTGATAAATACATTGCTTCTTTTGTCGCTTGTGACAAAGCCACATATTCTGCTTCTGTTGACGAACTAGCTACCATTTTTTGCTTTTTAGTTTGCCAACTTATTGCACAATCTGATAACAAAAATATATATCCTGTATATGATTTTCTGTCTTGAAGACATTGACCCCAGTCAGCATCCACAAATCCCTCAAGTGATTTGTTTCCCTTTATATACTTTAAACCAACATCTCTGGTTCCTTGTAGGTATTTTAATATTCTTTTAGCTGCTGACCAGTGTTGTGCATTGTTATTATTAGTAAATTGACTCAAGAAGTTTACAGCAAACATAATATCTGGTCTGGTACCCACTGCCAGATACATAAGACTTCCAATCAATTCTTGATACTTATGTCCTTCATGTAACACTTGATTTTCTTGCAATTTATTATCATCAAATTGTAGGTTTCTTTCAATTGGTGTTTTAACAGGTTTACAATTTTCCATGTTAAATCTTTTCAACATGTCACTTATATACTTGGTTTGTGTTATTGTCATTACATCATTGTCTTGCTTTATTTCAAGACCAAGACAATAACTTGCTTTACCCAAATCTTTGATCTCAAAGCAATTTTTCAACTTCATTTTAATTTCATGTGTCCAACTTTCATCTGTGGATGATATCAATATATCATCTACATATACCACTACTAATAATAATTGTTTATTTCTCTTTGACATATATAAACATATTCAAGCTTGTTAACACACTATTTAACTTTTTGTACCATTGTCTACTGGCTTGTTTCAATCCATACAAAGCCTTGTTCAAGTGACATACTTGGTTACCATTTTTCAACTTGTTTAACATTTGTTTTGCTTGATGTGAACAATTATTATTTTCTTGTACAATCATTTTTAATGATTCATGTATATATTCAGGTATTTCCATGTATATATTTTCTTCCAAATTAGCATTTAAAAACGCTGTATTCACGTCTATTTGGTGTACCTTCATGTCAAATTGTACTGATAGTGACAAGAACACTCTTACTGTGCTCAGCCTCACTACTGGTGCAAATGTATTGTTATAATCCAACCCTGGACGTTGTGAATAACCTTTAATTACAAGACGTGCTTTTCTTTTATTTATTTTACCTGACTCATCATATTTATTTTTTAATATTATTCTACTACCAATAACCTCTCTGTCATTTGGTCTAGTTACAATATTCCAGGTTTTATTGTTGAGCATTGCCTCAAATTCTTCTTTTATGGCAATCTTCCACTCATTTGTATCATCACCATTTAGTGCATCTTCAACTCGTACTTCACCAATACATGCTGACTCTTCTTCATAGTTTAACGTCTTTTGATGTTGAACATTTTGATATACTTTACGTGGTCTACCACGTCCACCAGTTCTAATTATTATTGGACGTCCTTTGCCTCTTGGTGTTACATTATCTTGTTCAAGATCTAAATTTATTATTTTGTTCATCTTTTCTTGATGCTTATTTACATTTTGATTACTTTTACTTATTGAAGCAGGACTGAATCCTTTAAAACCATCATTTATACTGGTATTATTATCATAATTTTGTATCATGTTTTCTTCATGTTCATTATCTTCATTGTTTATAAACTCATTTTCTGACAACAAATGTTCTTCATTAATAATTTTTATATTGTTATTATCAACATCATCATCAAGTATAATAACATCTCTACTTATTTTTAATTTGTTTTCATTTGTTAACCAAACACGATATGCTTTAGTTTCACTTGTTCCTGTTGTCATTTTGTCATCATCGTATCCAAGAAAAATACATTCTTTTGTTCTTTCAGCCATTTTATCCTTGTTTGGATCTTTATTCAAACAATGACCTTTTGATCCAAATATTTTTAAATGTTTAATACATGGTACTTTACCATTCCACAATTTATAAGGTATTTCTCCATTGATGCTTTTTGATGGACACCTGTTTCTTAAATAATTGGCAGTAGCTATTGCTTCAGCCCAAAAGTGTCCCTTTAAATTTGCTTGTAATAGCATGCACCTTGCCATATCATATAATGTTCTGTTTTTTCTTTCTGCAATACCATTTTGCTGTGGTGTATGTGCCACAGTTAATCTTCTAATAATTCCAGCATCGGATAAAAACTTATCAAATTCATTATTTAAATATTCTGTTCCCCTGTCACATTGTAATTGTTTAATCTTCATGTTTGTTTGTGTTTCCACCATGTTTTTATATTCTTTGAATGCATTTAAAGCTTGATTCTTGTGCTTTAAAAATTTTACAGTACACATTCGAGAAAAATCATCGATAAACGTAATCACAAACCTCATACCACCTTTGGAAGGTACCCTGTAAGGTCCAGCCAAGTCTGTATGTATAATTTCAAGTAACTTTGTTTTTCTTTGTGACTTCTTTGGGAATGACTTTTGACAACATTTTCCTTTAATACAAATTTTACATTGTGGTGTTTCAATGTCATTAAAATTTATATTTAATTGTTTCAACAACAATCTTAAATCTTTATAATTAACATGACCAAGTTTTTGGTGCCACAACAACAAACTTTTATTTTTATTTTCACTTGACAAGTTTGCTTTTTCAATTTCTTCACTAATAAAATATAAACCATTTTCTTTTCTTGCAACAACAACAACCTTATTATCTTTATCCAATATTTTTGCTTTATCTTTATCAAACAATATTGTAAAACCATTATCTGTAATTTTTCCAACTGATAATAACTGTGTTCTAAGGTTAGGTACCAATAGTGTATTATCCAATCTCACTATTCTGTTTTCATTATCATTTTTAATCTTAATTTTTATTGTTCCTTGTGAATCAATATCTGCTGTTGTATCATTAGCCATATTTACACTTGTGCCAATACATCCCTTTTTATTTGTAAACTTATTTTCATAAGAGCTCATATGTGACGTTGACCCGCTGTCAAGACACCATTTGTATTGTTTATGTTCATTTTTGTATGTATGCATTGACGATTCACATGTAGCGACTTGTGAATACCATCCAGTTTCATCCGCCATTTGTGTTGTTTCATTACTATGATTCACATTGAAATTACAGTCGGCAATTTTGTGACCAACTTTACCACATTTGTAACATTTTATTTGAAACTTGTGTTTATTATAATTATTTGATGCATTATGATTATTATTTTTACCTTGAGTTTTTTCAATGTTTTTATTATTGTTGTATCTATTTTGTTTCCAACTTTGTTTATTATTATATGTTGACACAAAAGCATTTGTTTTATTATTATTTATATTTTCACAATCTTTAACTTGTCTTGCATCACTTTCTTCAAGAATTTTTATTTTTAAAGCCTCTGGATTTGGCAATGAGTCACGACTTTCTATGGCACATCGAAAGTTCTCGAAACTTGCCGGAAGACTCTACAATAGCATAACTGACAACATATCCTCATTGATGACTATGTCCATGTCCAACAATTTATCCACTGAACTCATAAACTCACTTATATGCTCTCTTACATTTTGATTTTCATCCATTTTATTCAAGATTAATTTTTTCAATAACGTGGCCTTTCTTGCCGGTCCACTTGATTGATATATCTCATGCAATGTTTTCCAGACATCGTTTGATGTTGTACACTTCTTGATTTGTCTTAATTCAGACGGTTGAATACACAATATTAATTCTGATTTTGCTTTTCTATCATTTTCTTTCCATGTTTTAATTAATTTTTCTGAGCTTGTTCTTGTTGTTTCTGATGTTGGATCTATTTCGGGTTCTTTTTGTTCACCACACACATAACCCCACAAATTATTTTTCACCAACACTGCTTTAACTTGCATTTTCCAAGTATCAAAATTCTCTTTATTTAATAGTTCAATTCTTGATGCATTATTTGAACCCATTTTTATTTTCAATTGTTATTTTGATTATTCACTATTTCAATGTTCTATTAATACTTCTTTTCAATATGACGCTTCTGGAACTTTCCACGATACCACGTTTTACTCACTTTTATTAAATAATTTTATTGCTCCAATTTTATTAATCCGTTTGAATTGTGTCCTGGGCCCATAACCTATTGTGATTATGATTAGGAAAATGGTGCAATAATGTAACAACAACAATTATATTATTGATATTTAATAAAGAGTAAAAGTATAATAATTACAGGTGGAATGTGTGACATCCTCGCTTGAGGTGTCGCCAGAAAGTGTATGTACTTTGTGTGTGCATGAATGTATATGTGTGTGTATGTGATGTCACCAAGGCAACTGTTTGTATTTGTGTGCGTCGTTAAGTTCAATTTCCAACATATTTCTATTCAGAAAGAGAAATTTAATGTTGTTTTGGTTGACAATTTCTTCATTTGGGATTGTTTTCTTAAATTAAAAGTTTTAAAAAATGTTTGTTAATAGTAAATTATCGTAATTTAAATCATTTTTGTTACAACAAATAAAAATTTCTTGAATTGAGAAAAAAAATAGATACAATTGAGACAAAACTCAATATTGAGAATCTATTATTGTTTCTTTTAGATACAAAGATGTTGTTTTTCAAGAATAAAATCAAAATGTAATGGAACCAAAAATATTTTCATTCAACCAATTTTTATGTAAGGAATAGCTAATTTTGACAAAACCGAAGAACGAAATTGGTCGATAAGACAAACCTTATGGTACATGTTCTTATGCAGGTGAATCTAGCCACCGAACGGTGAGGCATGACGTATGAGCCGATCCCCCACCACTGAACGGCGGGGAAATAGAGATAGACAGAGATAGAATGGAAGAAGAAAGAGAAGAAAATGCTGTAGCTGCCCCGCGCGAAAATCATGGTTACAGTAATTTTTTTTGTTTTTAATAAATTTATTAAACATTCAAAAGCGAATCTAAAATACTCGTCTTTTTTTAAACAAAACTATCATGTAATTCATCATCTAGTACCGCAATTAAAAATTAACAAATAATTATTATAAAAATACGCGCGCGCCAAAAACAAAATTCGTCTAAATTTTTTTTTTTTTTTTTTGTTTCTAATTAATGAATTCAACAACCAAAAGCAAATGAACTAATCAACTCAATATATATAAAATACTCGTCTTTTCTTGAACAAAATTATCATGTTACTCTTCAACCAGTACCGCAATATAAATAAACAAATTATTATTATAAACATCAGCGCGCACCAGAAAAAAATTCGTATGACATTTTTTTTTTTTTTCTAATAAATTAATTTAACAATCAAAAGGAAATAAACTAATCAACTCAATATATATAAAATACTCGTCTATTCTTGAACAAAATTATCATGTTACTCATCAACCAGTACCGCAATATAAATAAACAAATTATTATTATAAACATCAGCGCGCGTCAAAAAAAAATTCGTATGTTATTTTTTTTTTTTTTCTAATTAATGAATTTAACAATCAAAAGCAAATAAACTGATCAACTCAATATATCTAAAATACTCGTCTTTTCTTGAACAAAATTATCATGTTGCTCATTAACCAGTACCGCAATATAAATAAACAAATTATTATCATAAACATCAGCGTGCACCAGAAAAAAATTCGTACGTACCAAGTTGAAAAATTAAAATTAAACTATGAAATAACAAAAAAAGAAAGAATATGTAAAATCAAAATTAAATAAGCAAATAATCATAGAATAATTAAAATAAATCAACTTGTTATTTCACGTTAAAATTAAAAAATCCTCTTATTTTGTTATTCCCTACAGGGTAATGGGTTAGGAGGGAATGTGTATGATTGTAGATGTACCTTTGATGTAGGAATTAATCCGAACTAAATATTGTTGAGAGCTTGTCAATCTGGATGGTCGCCTGTTGATGTTGGTAGTCTCGAATAATCCAAACGGTAAAATAAACTCGAAGCACAGAAAAACAACACCCCGGAGAAATGTCACAGTCAATAATGTTTTATATAGGATTAGGGAAGGTTAAATAACACAGGAAATAATTTATCACAAATATTAATTAATTTAAATTCACTCGAAAAATGTTATTTATTCAAAACGTAAAAGTTCAATTTATTTATTTAATTTTTATCAGATGTGTTTGATTAAATTTTGATTTTAAATTTTAATTTAATTTTAATGATTTAAATAGAACGAAAGTTGTCGCAAGAGTGAAGCTCCTTAAAATTATTAAATAAAAATTCCCATAAAAATTTAAATTAAAAGTAGGGATGATCTTAGGTGGTAACATCTTTGACCAATCGAAATTGATGGTTCTCATGATAGTCAGCATTTAATTGTTGCTGAGATATTATTCTAAATAATTAATAAATTCAACGGATGTTAAATATCGAGTTGCTGATTTAAAAATGCAACTGTGGCTTGAGAAAATAAAATTTAAAATGAAAAATTTTATTGAAAAAGTAAATGATATTTAAATAAAAAATGTCCATGATGCTAAAAGTGAAATATTATTATGAAAAAATAAAAAGAAAAAATTTATGTGCTACTCGATATTGTACTATATCCCTTGAATTTACCAAATATTGGTTATTAATTAATTATTTTTAAATATTAAAATACCAGTACGTAACAGTATGTTATTTTTTTTTTTTTTTCTAATTAATGAATTTATTAATCAAAAGCAAATAAACTAATCAACTCAATATATCCAAAATATTCGTGTTTTTTTAAACAAAATTATCATGTTACTTATTAACCAGTACCGCAATATGAATAAACAAATTCTTATTATAAACATCAGCGCGCGTCAAAAAAAAAACTCGTATGTTATTTTTTTTTTTTTCTAATTAATGAATTTAACAATCAAAAGCAAATAAACTATTCAACTCACTATATATAAAATACTCGTCTTTTCTTGAACAAAATTATCATGTTACTCATTAACCAGTACCGCAATATAAATAAACAAATTATTATTATGAACATCAGCACGCGCCGAAAAAAAAAATCTTATGACATTTTTTTTTTTTTCTAATTAATGAATTTAACAATCAAAAGCAAATAAACTGATCAACTCAATATATCCAAGATACTCGTGTTTTTTTAAACAAAATTATCACGTTACTTATTAACCAGTACCGCAATTATAAATAAACAAATTATTAGTATAAAAATCAGCGCGCGCCAAAAATAAAATTCGTGTGAAACTTCTTTTTTTTTTTTTTTCTAATCAATAAATTGAATAATTAAAAGCAAATAAACTAATGAACTTAATATATATATAAAATACTCTTGTTTTTTTGAACAAAATTATCATGTTACTCATTAACAAGTACCGCAATTATTACCAATTAAATTATTATTATAAGAATAAGCGCGCGCCAAAAAAAAAATTTGTGTAAAATTTTTTTTTTTTTTTCTAATTAATAAACTGAACAATTAAAAGCAAACAAACTAATCAACTTAATATATATAAAATACTCTTCATTTTTTAAACAAAATTAACATGTAACTTATTAACTAGTACCGCAATATAAATAAACAAATTATTATTATAAACATCAGCGCGCGCCAAAAAAAAAAGTCGTGTGACATTTTTTTTTTTCCTAATTAATGAATTTAACAATCAAAAGCAAATAAACTAATCAACTCAATATATCCTTATTTAGTTTTCATTGAATTCTTTTCCTTAGGTTATTTATGAGACACGAAGAGAAAAGTTTTTACGTCACAATTAGTGGCTGAAAAAATAGAAATTTTGTTCCTTAATAAATCACAAAATGTAGATGAGTTAATGGACAGGCTTAAAAAAATAAAAAGTAAAAAAGTAGATAGCAAAACAGACTTCGCAAAATTATGTAAGTCAGTATTAGATGACAGTAGCGATGACACTGTCAAGCGTAATCTTAATAGATTTACAACTTTTTTTTACAAAAAAAATGAAGAAATTACGTTTTTATCAAAAAAAAATTCTGAACGTTCCGATTTGGTTTCTTCTCCACGTACAGCTGATTTTTACTGTGTTGAAATAGTTGATAAAAGAGCAACTAGTCCATCCCAGGTTTCAAACAGTGATGGATTATATGCTAATCATGAACCAAATGAAATGTCAAACTACTCAGGTCATCATAGTTCATTTGATAAAAATATAAATAATGCGTCTTTTGCTCAAATTATCGATCCATCATTCAATAACAATTCTGATCCAAAAAAAATTTCTATTTCTTCATATCAAGAGAATACTATATCTCCATTCAATATCACATTTTTATCAGATGATGATTATTTCTTTGAAGATTCATTACACTCAAATATTCAACTGGAAGATTCATTTTGTGAAACCGTTTGTCATGACCAATCATCATGCTTAACTTCATTTCTACCACCTTCAGAAAAATGTTCTACACCAGTCATTCAAGATGTCACCGTGAAAAAACGTAAGAAAAAGGCATTTGCAAAATATTTTCAAGGAAGCGTTATCATTCCAGCTAATTTCTGGGAAAAAGAATAGGAGGAAGGCATTCGTTTGAAAAATGGCTGGACTGATACATTCAACGAAATCATCGAAAAAAAATCAAATATTGGCAAATTGCGTTTTTTCATATGATGAACATAAATGTTGCTTCAGTGATGGTAATCATCATAGGAGTTATTTTTATATTCGTGCAACATGCAAAGATAGACTATGCACAGAATTTTTATTTTTCGTGCGAGAAGAAATGAAAAAACCATTTAAAGACTATACAGCTTTGGTTTTTACAACAGGAGAAATAGAACATGATCCTGCTGACATTAATAGAAGAGAAATAAAAGGTCATCGGAGAAAAAAATTAGCAAAGAAATTAGAAAGCTCTTCTCCTT
This sequence comes from Aphidius gifuensis, assembly GCF_014905175.1. Taxonomy (NCBI): domain Eukaryota; kingdom Metazoa; phylum Arthropoda; class Insecta; order Hymenoptera; family Braconidae; genus Aphidius; species Aphidius gifuensis. The sequence goes on from NC_057789.1 coordinate 20,897,932, forward strand.
ATGATGTTTTATCTGACATGGTTGTGCAAGTTGTGCATGGTTGTGCAAGTGAAAATAATACTCGGCATGATTTAGACCCAAATATTTACCTTCATTTGCACAAGTTATTCGATTCATTAAGAAACGATGAAAAATGGAAAGATTATAATATACCAGGATATTGTACACTTATTAAAACGAATAAATCTTGTATTTCAGGAAAAAAATTGGCTTTTTGTTGTTTGATTAATTAATTTTGATAAAAATATATATAAATATATTTACACTTATTTTACTCTTGGCGCAGGGTTTGTTTATAATTATAATTTGTTTTTTTCTAATCTCAGTACTAGTTAGTGTGTTACATGATAATTTTTTTTCAAAAAAGACGAGTATTTTGGATATTTGATGTTAATAAATTTATTTGCTTTTGATTGTTTAATTAATGAATGAAAAAAAAAAAAAAAAAATTTGTTACCCGAATTTTGTACTTGATGCCCGGTTTTTTTCAGAATAATAATTTGTTTATTTTTAATTCGGTACTAGTTAATTATTTACATGATAATTTTGTTTAAAAAAAGACGAAGATTTAAGATATTTAATGTTAATTAATTAATTTGCTTTTGATTGTTTAATTAATTGAGGAAAAAAAAAAAAAAATTTTTTTTTTCACAAATTTTGTATGCGCTCTTTTTTTTATGATAATAATTTGTTTATTTATAATTGCGGTACTGGTTAATGAGTAACATGATAATTTTGTTGAAGAAAAGACGAGTATTTTATATATAGTGAGTTTCTTACTTAAATTTCTACTCGGGTCGATGAAAGTTATTTCATTGGTACGGTCGTATGATCAACTTTGAATCGTAGTCGTTTGGAGTTGCCAACAAATGGCGATAACTGTTTCCTTTTATAAAAATTATTGCCGTAATTTTCTTGATCTGATTTATCGGAAGGTTCATCGTCACTTGGGCTCAAATAATCATCCGAATTTTCTTGGTAATCGTTTTATTCTACGAGCTTGCTATAAGAATTATTGTCGTTTATTTAATTTATAATTGATGGTGATTTTCCACTTTCTTTGACTTGATTATGTATAGATTTATTATGTTCTAATCCTTGATGTTCATCACTGAGAATATCGACGCTTTTATTTTTCTATAAAGTCTCTTTTTTACTTTCACATATTTCTTGGGTTCGTATAAATATCCAGATTCCAAATAAAATAAATATTAACAATACATTCAAGAGTATTTAAAAATAATGATTGATGCAAAATTGAATGCAGAGGTTGACTTGGACTAAAAAAAGACGAGAATCAAAGAAACCACGATTACTTCTTTTCTACTTCTACTTTTCGTCCTTTCAACGTCCGAGTGAACCCCTTATAGTACATAATAATAACTAAAATATAAAATAAAATAAAACGGATATCGCAAATTAGAAGTAAAAAAAATGCTCGTTTCTATTTGTACAATACATTTGTCAGAAAGTTCTTTCAACAGTTTAGTGTATTATGTGGTCTTTAAATTATGATTTCGAACAGAATTTTTTCTTTAAGTTCTAATTTTAATTTTTTACAAATTCAACCTTATAATTCAGTAATAAGAATTTAACATTTTTTTTTTTATATTTAAGTTATTATTATTCCTGGATGAAAACGTTGAGAAGAAGTAATCATGGTGTTTCTACTAACTACTTTCAATATTTTTTCCTCCCGACTAGAAGATATCTGAAACGTTAAGATACGTTTCACAAAAACCTATCAGAAACATTTTAATCATTGTCTATAGTCCAGTTTTAACGGTTTGACAAGCAATCGGAATTTCGTTTCATTTCAGATACATATTCAAAGTTTTCAGTAACGTATTGAAAACGTATTAGAAGCTGATTTTTGCTGATCGGGCATACTTTTATTTAAACTCTAAACAACAATTATTTAAACAACCACGCTTTTGTTTAAATATTTAAATATTACAAATTTTATAGATAAATAAACTTTTATTTATACTTTAAATAACAATTATTAAAACAAATACGCTGTTGTTTAAATATCTAATTATTACAAATTTGATAAATAAACATACTTTTATTTATACACTAAATAATAATTATCTAAACAAACACGCTTTTGTTTAAATATCTAAATATTCTAAGCATTTATAAATGAACATACTTTCATTCACAATTTGAACATGATATATTGTAGCCGGATTATTTATCAGACATATGTATTTTGCCCAATAAAATAACCGTGCTTGATATGTGTTTTAATTAGCCCTGTTTATCCTGCTCAATTAAGAAACATTAGAAGGGTAGGGAGACGATTTTGCGTGATGTAGGGAGAGGTAAAAGGGAACCTGAAAAATACGAGAAAATGTAACACAATAATACAACAAAAATAATTTTAAACAACGCCTGCAATTTTATAAGAATTGGAGCACAATTTATTTTAGCATAAGACAAGTTACCCTTACATGAACATTTGATACACAAACCCTTAAATTAATTAATCCACTTATAAAAATCGTCACGCGTCGCGTGAAAAGAGAGAGCCTAAAACCATGCGGTCGTGGCGGAGTCAGAGACTAAAAATTATTTAAATACAAACGACCCGTCAAGCAATTAATTACGATAGCCGAAAAATCCGCGACGGGATTGGGAAGAAATCCAGTCGATTAGTTAGATAAGTCACTGACTCTACATCGACGCAACGATTACGCGTGGCTTTTACAAAATTAATAATTTCAACTTGTTATAAATTCGCGAACCAAACACTGATTTAAATTTATTTAAAAAAGTACTTACATTGGTTGTAGATATTTTAGTTTAGAATTCTGGTGACGGCGTGTACCTTGGTTTGACATTGAATTTGGCTCGTAAATGACAGGTTGGCTTGGTTATTTTATTGCCAATTAAGCAATGAAATATATTTATAAATATATATACGTGCATATTATTGTACAATTTGGTTGTATGATGTCGAAGGTTGAATTATGTCAAATTACAGACACAAACGTAGCACTGATTTTACAGTAAAATTGTAATAAGAATATTACTTTTATTCGAATCTAAATAGAACAATTATATGAAACTTTTCACTGTACTTTATAAGTAGTATTCAAGACCAAATAGCTGACTACGAGGTCGTGAATTTTATAATTAAATATTTAATTATTTTATATAAATAACTTGATTATTTATTGCAGCAGACAAATAATTTATATTATTCAATATTTATTTGATTAATTGATTTAACACAAAGCATGCCTTGAACTTAATTTACACGAGCAAGAAAAATTCAGACCATGCGGTCATGATTTAATACAAGTTAAAATTGCAAATAATTTGATGAATTTAAATTGATAATTTGAGTAACTAAATGTTACTTAAATATTGTTAAGACAAGAATTTAATAAAATAATTAATAAAATATTAAGTAAAGATAACTTACAGTTTGTGCTGATTCGTAGAAAAATATTCTGAGTTTTTTTGAAGCAATTAAAATTCGAGGAGGCAAAGTGCCTAAACTATGAGAGCTGGAAGAGCTGATGTAGGTCAAGGAACTACCACTGACCAACTGACCGAGATCTAGCGATCAATGTAACTCGATACTCTCAGAACATAAGGGTAGGTAGGGATCCTTCGGGGATGTTCGGTTTACCTCCTTGGCCCATTTCCACTTATCCTTATGTTACTTATTTCTTATTGGTCGAGGGAAATCTTATGATTTCCAATCATTAATTGAATTATTTCTAGTCATTTAATTATAACATAAGTGGTATCGAAAGAATCCCTATATTTTAAGGATTCTGTCGATATTACTCATTATATTAATAATTTATATCTAATTTCCCTAATTAAAATTGGTGGTAGATGCGCTTGGCAATAGTGCCGGCTCAAGTAGTTTGTTGAGGGTGCAAAACCTTTAGCTCCCTTAAATGTAATATATTTACGCTCTGTAAGATGGAGCTAGGGGTATCAAAAAGCACCCTGAATAGTAATTGTACTAATTAAATAATAAAATTCAAAAGGTTTGTGCGGCTTACCGCCGGACATTACAAACAACAATTATATATAAAAAGAAAAAAGAAAAAACGTTTTTGTTTAAATATTTTGTGAGTTGATATTTCTTTTCTAATAATTATTAATCATACCTTAATAATTAATAATAATTTGAATTTGTTAAATATTTGAAACTCAATTTTCCTTTTTTTTTAATAAATTTATTCATTCATTTATGATCATAATAAATAATAATTTGAATTTATTAAAATATTTGAAATATTAACTTTCCCTTTTTATAAGTACTATTCATTCAGTCATAATAATTTGTTTGAATATTTGAAAGTTGATATTTCTTTTTAATAATTATTATTCACACATTAATAACAATAAATTATTCTTTATCAATAATGGTTTCACTGTCTTAAACATTTGAAATTTGATTGTTTTTAACAATCATTAGTTATACACTAATAATAAAAAATAAAAAATAAAAATAACCCATTGCTTATTAATAATAAATTAAATTTGTTTCCTTTCGAATGAAAATTAGTGAAATCAAAAATTTATAAAAAATTTGTATATTTTTTATAAATTATTAAATTAAGGCTGAATGTAAATCCCAAGGTAGGACGACTCTTTGGGTTCAAAGAGGCACTCTGAGAACCATACTGTAGAAAAAAAAAAAGTGCCCTCTATTGTCATAAATTTTTATACTTTACTGTTGCGTCTTTAGTTGTATGAGTGTGGGTGGCCTGTATTTACGAACACTAATACTACTTTAGAAATAAAATTTTTGATCGTGAAACGCCGCAATGCCAACTGATGTCAGCCATGTATATTGAGCATATTGATGCATAAAGTGACAAACGTCATTATTAGCTTGTTTTTTTTTTTTATTTTATAAACAATAAAATGTCCAACAAAATCAGGGTGAATAGAAAATTTATAACAAAAAAAAAACTGGATGCATCTATAAAAAAAAAAGAAAGCTTACGTGAAATGAGAAAAAAAAAATATTCAAAACTACTATCAAACAATATAAATAAAATAAAAAAGGAAGTAATAGAGGTTAGTAATGAAGATACTCCAACAGTAGTGAAAGGACGACGTATTGTTAATTTTAATGAACTCGTGAAAAATTTGAAACGTGATAAATGCAACGAACGTTTGTTACTCCATAATGTTGTGGATGAAAAAACATCAGCACTCCATTCATGTTGGTACATAAAATGTGAGCAATGTGATACGTTGACAGAAGTACATACAGGCAAAAGACAAACTACTGATAATGGAACATTTACTGAAAACAATACAAGAAAAATCACTGAAACCAATAAACCAACAATCATCTTTACTTTGTCCATGTTTAAATTTATTAATTCTTTTTGTTGAATTAATTTTTTTTTCATATTTGCATGTAATGTATATCAACTATCAGTAGATAACTCTAAAATTTAATTTGTAATTTTTTTTAGAATTAAGTTTAAGTTTCTAATTAAAAAATTAGAAAAGAATTAAGAAACAATTTAGAATTGATATTTTGAATATCTGATATTTTATCATGAGTCATATCTTGAATACTAATATTAATATTAATAATTTGTATATTTTTACGATAATTATAAATTCCATCAATTTGTCAATTATCAAAATCAGTGTGATTAGAATAATTTTTAAATTGTTGTAAATTTTTGATGATTGAACTGGTGATGATTTTGGTAAATTATCAAAATTATTAACTTTTTCAGTTGTAATACGTGGTAATGTTAATAATGCTAAATGATTAATCCATTCAGCTTGTTTAACCATTTGTAATAATTGTATCATTGTTAACATATTTGATAACCATCCATTTGCAGTACTATCATCACAATTATTGCTTGTATTAATCTGATAGCTTGATCAACTATTGATTCAGTATCAGTAATATAATCAGTTGATGGTAATGATAAGTGTGAAAAATGTGCTTGAAATATTGGAAACAATATGAAATATTTTTTTTCTTTTTTGAAATCTATTTTAACTACTTACGAAATTGTAATAAATTACTTAAAGATAATTTTCCAACTCATTTTGTTATTATAAAAGGTACTGAATTTTTATGATAGTAAAAGAAAACGTTATGTTGATATGCTGATATAGTCTGCTCAAAAAATCTGGAAGGTCGTCATGGTCGGGGAAAACTGAAAAAAAAAATATGAGCGGGTCCGTCGGGTAATTAGAAATGGGGTGGTGGGTGGGAAAGTTGCATTAGGTCACGGGAAAGGGTTAAAAAAAAATAAAAACGTTTTTTTTTCGCGATATCTTGGAGGGACAAGGTAATAGGGAAAAAAAGTTCAAATAAAAGTTGTAGGGAAAAAAATTTAGGAAATTTTTAGTATCAATGTTTTTTTTTTTAAATTAAATAGTTTAGGAGTGAATTAAGGTCAAAGTTCAAGAAAGTCATAAAGTAGTGGGGTAAACAGCGGGAAGAGAAGAAATGAAAAAGAAAGAAAACCGTCACGTCTCACGCACTTGTATAGTATAGGGTGCGCGTTTCGGTAGGCTTCGGTCGTTTTCGGGATTCGGTCATACTACTTTAGTGCTGTGTGTTGAAGAAGGACGAAGGATGAATCGGTTTTTATTTTTATTATTATTATTATTATTATCTTACTCTCGCGCGCTCACATATATTTCTCGGTTTTTCTTTAACTTTAATTATTTCTAAGCAAACGCAAAATAGAAAAATTATAAAATTTATGTAAAATGTCAATCAATTATCAAGGAATATGATGGGTTTTATCATTTGTCAACCAAAAGGTTTGTTTATAAAATATTAAATAAATAAACAATTACGACATAGCAAACATAGACTATACCGAGGTTGTTCATTTATTTAATATTTTATGAACAAATATAATGGTTAACAAATAAAAATAACCATCATATTCCTCGATAGTTGATTAATAATTGTCGTAAATTTAATAATTTTCCTATTTTTCGTTTTCCCAGAAATAATTAAAGAAAAACCCAGAAATATATGTGAGTCGGTGATTAAGCATATTTTTTATTTAGTTTTTCTTCAATTATTTCTGGTAGAACGCAAAATAGGAAAATTATAAAGTTTACCTTAATTATTAATCAACTATCGAGGAATATAATGAGAATTTTTATTTGTTAACCATAATATTTGTTTATAAAATATTAAATAAATGAACAACCTCGGTATTACCAATGTTGAGTATGTCTTAATTGTTTATTTATTTAATATTTCATAAACAATTGTTCCGGTTGACAAATGAAAATTCTCATTATATTTCTCGATAGTAAATTAATAGTGAGTGTAAATTTTATAATTTTCCTATTTTTCGTTGTTTTTTTTTTTCTTTTTCTTTCTTTTTTTCTGGGAAAACGAAAAATAGGAAAAAAAAAAACAAAGCGTGGGTGATTGAGTATACCGAGATTTTTTATTTATTTGATCTTTTATAAACAAATATTATGGTTGACGAATAAAAATACCCATCATATTCCTTGATAGTTGATTTATGATTAATGCAAATTTCATAATTTTTCTTTTTGCGTTTTTCCAGAAATAATTGAAGAAAAACTAAATAAAAAAAAAGATGTGTGTTATTGTACGCACATGGAAGTGAAACTTCTTTAGTAATTCTAATAAATAGTAATTGAAAGATCTCTTGTTGCATTAATATATTTTTGACTAGTTGTCTTTTTCGCTCTTATTCCGAGTGAACTATTATGTTCATTCAGTCATTAACAATTATGACACACTCAGAGAAGGATAAGTTAACAGTTAACATATCAATATGTTTACATTAAACATACAAAAGTTTAATGTTAAGATATATATATTAACAATAAACATAGATATCTTAACTGTTAATATACGTATGTTCATAGTTAACATACGTATCTTTACGCGGCCAAATATTTCGATGCGCCAGTCTACTTCTTGTAATCTTTTTTTTTTGACATTATATTGTGATACTATTCTAATTGTAATATAATATAATATGTACTCGTGTCGTCATAAATTTATTTAAATTTAGTTTTTTTGTAAATTCATTCTTAATTTTACATTCAATTTTCATATTTACATACGTAAATGTCTTCAACTATCAGCCTAACCTTCAAATTGTGTCAATTACAGATATCTTAATAGTTAACATACGCATATTAACTATTAAGATACGTATGTTTAATGTTAAGGGATTACCCACGCATATCTAGAGACCTCTTGCGTATGAAATTTAGAAACATAATATTTCTATGAGTGCAAACGAGATAAAAAAGCAGGAGAAAATCTTGTTTCTCACTTCAACTTGAGTATTTAGACAAAGACAAAAATTTATTTTTATTTATTGTAAAATAAAAAGGTCTCAAAGCCCTATTAATTTTACACAAAACTTTCCCTTATTGTTTCCTCTATCTATCTGCAGTTTTAAAAAGCTATCTGCGTTTTCCATAAAATGGCTAACCAGGTTTCTAAAAACTAAACGGACTCTCCATAAGAACCTATGTATAACCTTCAAAATCAAAATCAAAAATATCAGCCACCACCCATTTTAACATGGTATATAAGTAATATTAAACAGGATATGTTAACTGTTAACATATCCTCTCTGTGTTTAGAAGTTTTTAAATTTATTGATTAGTTATAATATTAAGGCCTATGTAAAAAGTTCTAATTTAAAACTTAACACAGAATATAATTTTATATAAATATTTATTTATTGAACCGCTAGTCAGCTGAATACTTACTATTTATTTTATGTATACATCTCATTCTGTTTTATGTTTATATTCATGAAATACTGAGTTTCTTCAGTTGCTCTTTATCTTCAGGATTTTTGTCGGGATGATATCTTTTAATATTTTCCTATATGACAATCTTATTGACTTAAGCTTGAATATTTTGAATATTGAGTCAATTTCAGCCTCGTAATCTGACATGTTACAGCCTGAAAAATAAAAATGAAATCAATACAAATTATAATGGAAATAAATTTAATTTTAATTTAGTAGCTATCTCTTCAATATTTGAATAAAAAAAAAAAGACCTGGTAACATTTGTTGGGTCATGTGGCCAGCGTTACCTGTTGAAAATTGAAAATTTTCAATACTCCGGCTAGGGCCATTGTTATTTTTATTGCTTAGACATATTTTAACCGTTAATTAACGAAAACATTATTCATATTTAAAAGAAAGGCAATAGAGTTTTTCAAAACTTTTTTTGGAGCATTATAAACATTTTATTTCAACTCTATGATGACATTTTTTGGTCCGTTTTTTTTATTTTTTTTTCGGCGAGCCATAACTTTTGTTATAATCAAGATAGGGAATTCGTATATTAGGCTCAAATTATGCGCCTAAAAAAATCTAGTGATGGCATTACGGTTTTTTTTTTCTCTCAATAACAGTTTTCGAGCAAAAAAATTAAATATCCGAATTTTTTTCAAATTTTGACGTTTTTTTTTTTTTTTTTCTCAAAAACTATTATAGATAGGGGAAAAAACCGATCAAGTGGGCGATAGAGTTTTTTGAGATACATAAATTGAGCCTAATACGAAGTATCTACTATGATTTTGCGTCGAGTTATTTATTGTGCCGTTTTTATAACTTGTAAAATTTTCACATGAAAACGTATGTACTATTTTAGGTTACATAAATAATAATTTAAGAATGATGAAATATAAAACAGAAAAGATTCACGAATAAATAACCTTTGGTGATAAATACTCTCTGATGGAAAGTTTAGACACCACAAATTTTTAAGTGAGAAAAAAAATTTTTTTCAAAATTTACATTTTAGTTTTTTGATCAAAAAGTATTATCAATAGAGCAAAAAACCTATAACGCGGGCGATAGAGTTTTTTAATGCGCTTCTTTTGAGCCTGGTACGAAGTCTTTCGGTTAGTAAGTTCGTAAGTTATAAATTGTGATTATAATGTTGCTGTCGTATTATGTCAGGCACTTGAATAACTTTTATCTTGTGTATTATTTGTTTATTTAACAGATTAATTTTAAATACTCATTATTTGATCAAAAATAACATAATAAATTATATATTGTATATAATAAAAGTTTTAATCTTAATATTCACCTTTGTCTCTTGAATCTTTCATGAAACTAAAATTTTAAACAAATTTTTTTGTATCGTTGTCAAGGGAATAAATAAATAAAACAAGATAAAAAATAATTTAAAATTACTTATCTTCATACCGTTATCTCGTTGCATCCATCTTTTGTTTTTTTTTTTACTGCCCATTCTAAAGAAGTTTCACTTCAAAAATATACTTAATCACCGACTCACATATATTTCTGGGTTTTTTTAAAATTATTTCTAGGAAAACGAAAAATAAGAAAATTATAAAATTTACCACACTTATTAATTAACTATCGAGGAATATGATGGGTATTTTTATTTGGCAACCGAAACATTTGTTTATGAAATATTAAATAAATAAACAATCTCGGTATACTCAATCACCCACACTTGGTTTTTTTTTTTCTTTTTCTTTCATTTTTTCCGGGAAAACGAAAAATAGGAAAATTATAAAATTTACACTCACTATCAATTTACTATCGAGAAATATAATGAGAATTTTCATTTGTCAACCGGAACAATTGTTTATGAAATATTAAATAAATAAACAATTAAGACATACTCAACATTGGTAATACCGAGGTTGTTCATTTATTCAATATTTTATAAACAAATATTATGGTTAACAAATAAAAATTCTCATTATATTCCTCGATAGTTGATTAATAATTAAGGTAAACTTTATAATTTTCCTATTTTGCGTTCTACCAGAAATAATTGAAGAAAAACTAAATAAAAAATATGCTTAATCACCGACTCACATATATTTCTGGGTTTTTCTTTAATTATTTCTGGGAAAACGAAAAATAGGAAAATTATTAAATTTACGACAATTATTAATCAACTATCGAGGAATATAATGCGAATTTTTATTTGTTAACCATAATATTTGTTTATAAAATATTAAATAAATGAACAACCTCGGTATAGTCAATGTTTGCTATGTCGTAATTGTTTATTTATTTAATATTTTAGAAACAAACCTTCTGGTTGACAAATGAAAAAACCCATCATATCCCTTGATAATTGATTGACATTTTACATAAATTTTATAATTTTTCTATTTTGCGTTTGCTTAGAAATAATTAAAGTTAAAGAAAAACCGAGAAATATATGTGAGCGCGCGAGAGTAAGATAATAATAATAATAATAATAAAAATAAAAACCGATTCATCCTTCGTCCTTCTTCAACACACAGCACTAAAGTAGTATGACCGAATCCCGAAAACGACCGAAGCCTACCGAAACGCGCACCCTATACTATACAAGTGCGTGAGACGTGACGGTTTTCTTTCTTTCTCATTTCTCCTCTTCCCGCTGTTTACCCCACTACTTTATGACTTTCTTGAACTTTGACCTTAATTCACTCCTAAACTATTCAATTTAAAAAAAAAAACATGGATACCAAAAGTTTCCTAAATTTTTTTCCCTACAACTTTTATTTGAACTTTTTTTCCCTATTACCTTGTCCCTCCAAGATATCGCGAAAAAAAAACGTTTTTATTTTTTTTTAACCCTTTCCCGTGACCTAATGCAACTTTCCCACCCACCACCCCATTTCTAATTACCCGATGGACCTGCTCATATTTTTTTTTTCAGTTTTCCCCGACCATGACGACCTTCCAGATTTTTTGAGCAGACTATATCAGCATATCAACATAACGTTTTCTTTTACTATCATAAAAATTCAGTACCTTTTATAATAACAAAATGAGTTGGAAAATTATCTTTAAGTAATTTATTACAATTTCGTGAGTAGTTAAAATAGATTTTAAAAAAGAAAAAATATATTTCAAATTGTCCCATACTAAAGTTGAAGATGACAAGTATTTTTTCTTTTAATTATGTAGAAAAAAAACAACACTCATATGAGGCTGTGTGTGAAATAAAACGCATTTAGTTTTCACATCAATTAATGGAATAAACGATGATATTGTTGAAAAATTTTCTATTTTATAATGTCACATTCACTTGAACTTGTTGAATATTCAAAAAAATGACTAGTAGTAGCTTCGTAGCCTAGCAAAAAAATGTTTTTAGAGTTGTTATTTGATCCATCTTGTCTGACCAGTATTTGTGATATTTTCAATATTTTATCAGTTTTTAGTATTACAATATTATCTAGATGTCTTGATGTCAACGTGTATTCAGCTAGTTTTCTTTTTGAAGCAACATGAAATTGCTCATTATTGTATTGGAAAAAATCATGTACTTTGAAGTACAGTTAACAGTTAACAACTTATTTTTTATTTGCATTCGGTCTTTTGTTTCCATCTCAGATAATCAATTGATCACCTGGCTTTTTTGGTGACTTTATTAATTCACGAAAAAGGCCAATATAATTTTCTCCCCAAAACGCTGATAGCTCAACCAATGGCATTTGAAAATTTTCAACATCAGCAATGTGTGTTAAATTATGCATCGACAACACTGTGATTTAATCCCATAATAATTGGATAACAGTTGGAAAAATATTGTCAATAATTTTTTAGCATAATCCAAATATTTAACAGCAAGATTATCTTTATTTGCAATTCGACATGCCATGGACAACAACAAAAAATTATTGTATTGCTGAGTTGGCAGTATATCTTTCAGTATGACTGGTCCACAATATAATAAAAAAAATCTTAACATTGTGGCTTTCCACTGTGCAAGCACACCAATATCATATATTTTTCTTTGGAATTCCATAGCTATATCGTGTTTTATATTAAGCATTAATTTTTTTTAATTTACGACGTTCACTGATACGAAGTTTTGATGGGTTTGACCAAGTTATCCAATAATTTAATAAGCGAGACATAACTCGAGAGTATAACAAATGCATTGAGTCCAATACGACTTTATTTACAGGGTTAAAATCTTTTAGCATTCCCAGTAATGGACAATCAGAAAGATGATGGTTGTTTTGTGACCTTAAAATGAAAGAATCTTCTGTACGTAGTGGAGCATTTACGTCAGGATATATACGAGTTTGTTTCCTACCAATGCCAGCTGATTGACCTTTGATAGTAAATCTCTCACATGCCCAGAATCCACCAGCTGACTTGCAATTTTTAAGAAATGATCTTGCTTAAGCATCTGCAATGACACATAATATTTCAAAAGAATGAATTTTACCATCCAGCTCAACTCCAGCTCGAAACAGTTGATTTGCTTCTTCAACAATGGCCGTCGCTTAGTCGCCAATGATTTCCCAAGCCTTGGAAAAACTTAAATGGCCATTACTTGGTCGCCAACGATTGCCCAGGCAACAGCTGATTTATAAATGGCCATTACTTGTTCGCCAATGATTGCCCAAGCCTTGGAAAAACTTAAATGGCCATTACTTGGTTGCCAACGATTGCCCAAGCAACGGCTGATTTATAAATGGCCATTACTTCTTTGCCAATGATTGCCCAAGCCTTTGCAAAACTTCAATCGATTAAATCAACTAAATCAACGCATTTTCCGCTTTTGTAAAATTTTTCAATGTTTTTGAGTTACTTATATCCAATTTGAGATCATATTTCTGAACATATTTGATTGAAACTCGTTTGAAATCTTCAAATGTATTAAATTTTGCACCAAATTCTAACATAATTGATCAATTTTAGATATACAGTAGAGTCTGGATTATCCGAACCTCCGTCTTCCGAACCCTCTGTTATCCGAACCGCTATATGAGTATCCGAACGTTCTACTATCCGAACGTTAAAAAAAATAAAATACAAAAGATATTAAAATAATAAGAAACGATTAAGCCCAGCGATTTGATAAAAAGTAAACATGCGTATGACAATAAGAAAAACAAAACATGCAAGTTTAAACTTGTCGAAGTACTCTTGTGTGGTCGTGTTTTTTTTTTTTTTCTTTATCTACGTATCGTTTTACATACTGTCTTTAATATAATTAATTAATCATGAATATATTTTAGTTTGGTCATAACTTTGCATGTGCTATTACGGTTTGACACGGCTTTGATTTTGTTCTTGAAAAAAGTCACACTGTGTAAAGAGTTTTACCAAAATTTTTTTCTTATAAAATAAATTTTTATATTTTTTTTCTTGTTAAAATAAATATCTATTTGTTAATTACATAATAGTTTTCGTGTGGACCTAATTCCAAAACATCGCACTTGTTAATTTTTCAATTATTTTTACCATGTCACCACCGTCAACTCCTTTGACTAGTAAACGAAAACGTAATGTTCTTACAATGGAAAAAAAATTAGAAATTCTTTCAAAAATAGCCAAAGGTGAAACCAGCATATGAATAGCGCCTAAAAAGTAATGAAAAGTGCAGTGAATGAAGAACTTAACAAAGCTATGCAAACATGGTTCATATAAAAACGCAGCTTGAATAAACTAATCTCTGGTCCACTTGTTTGCGAGAAAGCTCTCGAAATGAATGAAAAACTTGGTGGTACTGAAGATTTCAAGGCCAGCACTGGTTGGCTCCAGAAATTTAAAAATTGCCATGGTATACGTAAACTAAAAGTACAAGGTGAATCATTATCAGCGTATTCAAATGCTGCTGAAGAATTCAATGAAAAATTCAGCTCAATTATAGATGAAGAAGAGTACGGCAAAGATGACATTTACAATGCTGATGAAACAGGCTTGAACTGGAGATCATTGCTCAAAAAATCACTTGCAGCTCGTCAAGAAAGTGCCGCACGTGGCTTCGAAGTTTCAAAAGAGAAAATCACAATCATGACATGTGCTAATGCAGCTGGTACACATAAATTGCCATTATTGGTGATTGGAAAATCGAAAAAACCCAGGTGCTTAAAAAATGTTACAAGTTTACCTGTGACTTACACAGCTCAAAAAAGTGCTTGGATAGACTCGAAATTATTTATCAATTGGTATGAAAATGGTTTTATAAAAAACGTAAAAAAATGGCGCCAAGAAAAAAATAAAACTGGAAAAGTCCTGTTACTACTTAATAATGCACCGACACATCCATCAGCTGACGTTCTAAATTCAATTAATGCAGATTTTAGAGTGATGTATTTTCCACCAAATGTAACGTCTTTGATCCAGCCAATGGATCAGGGGGTAATTGAAAAGTTTAAACGAATGTATAGAAAACAAATGCTGAGAAGTTTGTTATTGAATGATGGTACTGAAAAAGGTGTAATTCAATTTGCAAAAGCATTGACGTTAAAGCACTGCTGCTATATGGCAGCAGATGCTTGGTTAAATTTAACAGAAGAAAATTTAAAAAAAGCATGGATGAAATTGTGGTTAGAGCCAGTGGAAGTAGAAACTAATGAAAAGACGGACAATGTTAATGACATTGTTGATTTATTCAATCAACTTCCTGATTTTAATAACTGTGACAATGATGATGCAAATGATTGGTTAACAACTGATGAGAATGATCCAGGATATCATGTTCTTCATGATGATGAAATTATTAATTTATCACAAAATGCAAGTGTTAATCACATGCTGAAGCATTCAAAGCATTTGAGACTGGTCTTGAATGGTTTGAAAAGCAAGCAGAAAGTTGTTCTGCTCAGTTGCTACTTCTGAAACGTTTGAGAGATTTGGCAGCAAAAAGGCGTGTAGCCACTATTCGTCAGACAAAGATAGACATCAGAGCTCCAATGAGTTGCCTGTATGGAAGTCTTTGGAGTTCATCATTATTTATATTCTTTGGTTTCTCTAAGTTGCAGTTAGCCTCGATAGGAGTCAAGACTGGCTTGCAGTTTGACATATCAAATCTTTCAAGAATATCCTCTATGTATTTCTTCTGATTTGATTGTACTACATCATTTACTTTAGGCCTGCTAAATTCTATACCTAAGCATCGTTTTACTTCACCAAGATTTTTCATTTCAAAAACTTTGGAGAGTGACGATTTGATTTCATTTATCCATGTAATATTAGCAGATGCAATAAGCATGTCATCCACATATATTAATATTATCATGATGTCGTGTTTGTCTCTGGCGACAAACATGCATGGATCCTGAGTAAGCTGTTGTAGACCTAGTTTCTTCAATTCAGTTACCAGTTTCCTGTTCGATTGAACTCCAGCCTGTTTAAGTCCGTATAATGCTTTTCTCAATAAACAGACTTTGTTGTTCTCATTATGGAGTTCATTTTTCCAATTTTCTGCTGTTACTAAATTCGTGTGTCTGACATGACCTGCCTACTCGATCCGACAGGTTTGCCTGACAGCATTTTAGTCAGCATATCTTCAAGCCCTTCAGGGACTTTCATGTAGACTTTCTCATTCAAGTCACCATTCAGGTAGGCTGTTACGACATCCATTTGATGTATCATGAGTTCAAATTCTGCTGCTAGTGCAGCCATAACTCTTATTGAAGTGAGTCTTGCAACTGGTGAGAATGCTTCAAAATAATCTTCACCTGATTTTTGAGAGCATCCTTTAGCTACTAATCTGACTTTCTTTTTGCCAGAAATTGAGCCAGGAATTTCTTTTGTCTTGAAGACGTATCTCTGACAATAGCTTTTCTGTCTTTTGGTTTTGGTACAATATCCCATGTTTTGTTTTTAATTTGAGATAGTAATTCATTTTCGATTGCTTGTTGCCATTCTTCGGCATCATCAGAATTTTTGGCATCTTGAATTGTAATTGGGTCTTCAGTTAGGTTTGCAATTTCATCAGCTGCTAGTTCATTTGGTAGCTCATCTTCAGAGTCATCTACAATTTCTATTGTATTGTTTCTTATTTGTTGATATATTTTTCTAGGTCTACCTTTACCACCTGTTCTCAATATAGTTGGTCTACCATGACCTCTTATTGATGTATTATTTGGTCTATCTGGTAGATTTTCTCTAATAGGTGTTTCTGGAGCTAGTTGGAAATCATCAATGGATTGATTGTCTGAAACATATTCATTATTAATTGATGGTTCATTATTAATTATTTTGAAGGAATTCGATGGTGGATTTTGGTTCACCATGTCCCCACCTTCACCTAGAATTTCTTCATACTTATTATTATAATACTTATCATTCATAAATTTTGCACTGCGGCATATTATTATTTTTCGAGTTTCTGGATTACAGACTCTGTATGCTTTTGATGTATCTGAATATCCAACAAATACACATTTGTGTGCTCGTGAATCAAATTTGCCTATGTTTATTTTGTTATCTAAAGCATATACTGTTGTCCCAAAAATTTGAAAATGGTCAACGTTTGGAATTCTATTTGTCCACAGCTCATGAGGCGTTTTGCCATTTAAAGGTTTTGTTGGACATCTGTTACGAATATAATTGGCTGTATTGATTGCTTCAGCCCAAAATATACCTGGTATTTCAGCATGTCGCATCATGCACTTTCCCATTTCATCCAGGGTTCTATTTTTTCTTTCAGCTATGCCATTTTGTTGTGGTGTATATGGTACAGTTAACCTCCTCTTAATTCCATTTTCTTGTAGGAATTTATCAAAGTTTAAATTGCAGTATTCTCGACCATTATCTGTCTGTAACATTTTAATTTTCTTGCCAGTAAAATTTTCAAAAATTTATTGAAATGCTTGTTATTTAATTTTAGGCTAAATGCCTGGGCCCATAACCTGTTGGTAATGTGAGGGTAGATCATAAATAATAACAAGTACAATTTAATATTATTGGTTACGTTTATTTAATTAGCAGTCAGAGAATATATAATGAGAGGCAAAAGTGTAAAGTGCACGGCGGCCGGAACTGGAATGAGTATATTATATAGAGATGCATATAGTGTGTGTGTGTGTAGTGTATGGTTGTGTGTGTTTGTTTAGTGTCAGCCTGTAAGTTAAGATTTGTGTCCGGTAGTGTAGCAGTTGTAAATATATTTGGTCAGGGACGTGTCATCAGACTTTGTATCTCCAACATAAACAATACGTGTTTTTTTTTTTTTTTTTTTTTCCAAAAAATTTTGACTTGTGATTTTTTTAGTTTTCGTTTTTGAGGACTTTTTAAGAAATATACCAGATTTTGCATGCTTTTTACTCGAAAACTATTGACTAAATCAAAAAAATTATAGAAACAAAAAAGTTTAACTTTTATTTATAGTTTACAAACAAAAACTTTATAAAATTGTTTAAACAATTTTTCTACTATTATTCATTAAATAAACAATTGAAATCGATTTTTCTCAAACTTGGCCCCATTTTATTTTTTTTTTTTTTATCAATAAATAATCCTCAAAGTACAAGAAATTTTTGAGCAAATTATGAGTTTAGCTTTTTCATAACTTTTTGAGATACGAATAAATAAAGAGTGAAAAACACGGTCCTGCGTGCCGCTCGACTATATATAGATATACACTTCCATGAGAGACAGCGCGCGGACCGTGTTTTTCACTCTTTATTCATTCGTATCTCAAAAAGTTATGAAAATGCTAAACTCATAATTTGCTCAAAAATTTCTTGTAAAGGATTATAAATAAAAAAAAAAATGGGGCCAAGTTTGAGAAAAATCGATTTCAATTGTTTATTTAATAAATAATGGTAGAAAAATTGTTTAAACAATTTTATAAAGTTTTTATTTGTAAACTATAAATAGAAGTTAAACTTTTTTGTCTTTACAGTTTTTTTGATTCAGTCAATAGTTTTTGAGCAAAAAGCATGCAAAATCTCGTATATTTTTTAAAAAGTCCTCAAAAACCAAAACTAAAAAAATCACAAGTCAAAATTTTTTGGAAAAAAAAAAACACGTATTGTTTATTTTTCGCTAAAAAATAATAAAAAAAATATTTTGGACGAATCTATTTTTTCAATTTAAATAACACGTGGAACTAGCCATATATAAATAATCGTAAAATAATCCCACACCCCTTTGTATTTGTTCAACTGTAAAGTCATTTTTACTTGCTGCTGACACACTTAATACGGAAAAAATTTTAACAGATACATTGTACCTTTTCAATAAACTAACAGAAAATATCATTTATCAGTTCTATTTATACTTATTTTATCGTAATTGTCACTACCTGTACTTGAGATATTTATTATAATTATTATTTGAGTGACATACTGGCATGAAATAGCCCATATTTACATAATATAACGACACACTTAAACGTCACAGCAAGATAGAAAGAGAGTAACAAAAAAACGCAGGTATAACAAAAATATAAATGAAAATAGAATCTTTTCCATCCTTTATACAAAAATAAATCTATTTTTTTTTACTACAATATTGTGTGTTCAAAAATAATTATGCACTGTCTTGGTATTTTTTCAACTATATTCATTTCTAATGGATTTAGTTACTTCTGGCGCCATGTTTTTTCAAATTCAGGATCGGTGGTTTGTCTGGAGATTTATTATTATGTGAAAAAAAAAATGTCCTTTTGAGCATTCAAGGCCAGGCCCTTAACTTATAGTGACTTTAGGTGAAAGTAAGGATAAGCAAAAATCCCGATGTTTCTCAAGAAATTACTAATAATTTTTTAAGTCTAATTACATAACAATCGGTTTATTTTCGTAGACGTTATCGTGGGACAAAAATTATCATCTACATCGAGATTTTTGCTTATCTCTGCACAGTAAAAAAAAGTTGGTAATTCGTTTGTAATTTGTAGACTTCAGTCGTTTGTCAAATTTTTGTTTGTTAATTTAACAAAAAAAAATTTGTAAAATCTTTTGACAAACTTTATTTGTTAATTTTACAAACAAAAAATTTGTAAAATGTTTTTACACTTTCGTTTGTTAATTTTACAAATTTTTTTTTGTTAAATTAAATCGTAACATATAAATGAAGATATAATGTAAAAATAAGAAGAATATCTAAAAAAATCTTGCATACGGTCGGATTGAATCGGACGATGTGTGATTTTATAAGCAGCTGATAATAGACAACACATGAAGTATTTTTTGTCTTCAAAAACAAATAAATAATTATTAAATTATACCTATAATAAATAAATAATTCATGTTTTCAGTTATTTCGTCAAGTAAGTGAATTTAAAGTGATTTATAAATCCCTTCAAGATTATTTATAAATGTTATTTTATATTTTTATTCATATCTTAATTAATAATTTAATAACAATATGCTTGTTGACAATATTTTCGAAGCTAATTACTTGATAATTAATTAATTGTTAAATATCAGGTAATATTGTATGAATATAAATGGATTAGAAGAATTTCCTGATCAATGTCAATTCTCGAATGAGCGAATGTCATCTCCATCTGTTTTTATTATTGTTCAGTATAAAAATGAAAAGAAATGGGTACAGCTATCAGAGCATTTTACATATGCTGATATCATTCACAAAGGTTTATTACTCATTTATTTTGTTTAATTCACTCAAGAATTTGTTTGATTCATGAATATTTTTTTCAATTTTAAAGTATATGAAATATTTGCATTACCTGAAGAGCAAGATATTGAGACTACTGATCTAAATGATGTTTTATTTGATAAAGATATATTGTGTAATTTTATACGTTTAAGTGGTCATAGCTTGACAACTAAACTTAGACAGAAAATAGTCAATTTGTTAGATGTATGTAAGATTTTTTTGTTTTTTTATTTTATTGTAATTATTAACTCAAAAATTGATTATTTGTTAACATTATCATATTATGTGATGTTTTTTCAGCTAAAAATATAGTTGCTAATGTTACACAAACTCATGGATTAAATCATGATGATAGTAATACAAGTGCTGATGTTGTACCAGTACCATCAAATAAACCAATTGATCTCAATGATGACGAAGAGCCTTTACCAAAAAAACCAAAAGTAAAAAAAAAACTGGTGACGTGGTTTCAGCTAAAGTTAGTTGTTGAGAAAGAATTTGAATTGTATTTTCTTTTCTTTATTTTACTGAATATCTAATTCTTTTATTTTATTAAGCAATTGAAAAAACTTCTCATTAATCACTAATATGGAGATGAAATATTTGAATCATACAATGATTTAGGATATTTACCAAAAAAATGTATTGAAGTTATTGACAATATTGTGGCAAGTGAACTTTTAAAGCATGAAAAAATAACCCAAAGAAATCTTGGAATGAAGAAAAAGTTCAGTGTGTCAAAACAATTATTGAAGTATTCCCGAAGCTTGATTTATTAAATTTTGGTTATGTGAGTGCAATGAAAAAATTTTTTAAACTCAAATAAATTAATTTTAACTTTTCAATTCTATGAATATTTATTTTAAAAATTTAACAGAAGCAATTTTATAATCCTGAAACGAGATGTGGTTTTATTTCAAGATAAATTTTATCAACAATGTTTGACTAAAAAGTTTGCTTATAATAATTCTCAAATACAAAACGTATACAGAAGTTACAAAGATGGTAGTGTATTTAACATTTAATAATACATTTTTTCAATCAAATAAAATTTAAATGTATCTAAAAATTTAATATGACGAGTTTGAGGTTTGCAACCTTTCGAGTCCGAAAGCAGGTATACATGAAATTGGTCTGTTTTATTTTTCCATTTGAAATTTACCTATACATAATTGACTGTGGTAATTGTTCGATAAATTTAGGCCAAAATCTCTCTTCATCAACATCTCTGATTGGCGTGCATAGTACTTCCTCGATATATTCACAGGATTCATTGCCAAAACTCAAAATAAGTCTGCTTTTTGATGCGATGGTCCTTAAAACTTTGATGACTTGTGTTTCTTCAGACTCACCATCGAACCAATTTATTTTCAGTTTACGTGGAAGCGTCAGGTTTTCATAACGTCCATACGCTGAGAGTGTTGTAAAGTCGCAAGGTGGTGTTAATAGCCAATAACCAGCGATATTTTCATTTATACCAAACACAGCAATTTCTTTTAATGGAAAAATCAGTTTTTCTACAAAACCAAGAAGAGCAATAGCGATATCCATGACGACCAAATAAAGACTGAAGTATTTTTTCGAAAACACAGACAAATCCAAAATTCTTATTATGATTATTATTATAGAGGTAGGGGAAAAAATATACAAGTATCATCATTAATAAATACAGGGAATTGATCATTTTTATTATTTTTTATTTATTTATCAATATATAAAAACAAAGGTTGTCACACCTCATAACGCTGTTTCATTGGCTTATGCTTTTGTTGCATTCTTTTCTCCGCTTTTCTCTCTCTTTTGCACACATTTACTTGCGCGTCATTTCATAGAAAGGCACTTTTACATTTGTCGTTCGTTTTTTATACGAACTCGCCGACGGGACCGGCGCGACGTTGTTGAGACTGTGGCCGGTGGCGTCGTTCGGTCTTTTTATGGCAGAATGGGTCCCAGCAACGTCTCCGAATATAAGTAAGTTAATTAATTGTCAGCTACGTTTTTTGTTTGTTAAAAAATTAAAAAATTATTCAAGTAACTGTAAATAAAACTAAATAATAATTTATAAATTATATAAATAATTAACATCAATTTATTAATTATTGTTTACTTAATAAAATTGTAATTATAACCAAACATAGCCATTGTCGGCCACGTTTTTTGTTGGTAAAAAAAAAAATTTTTTTTTAAAGTGACAATGAATATATTAAATTATTCATAAATCAAAAATAATTAATATAGTTTATTAATTTTTGTTCATATAGATAAAACTAAATTTTGTTGGATGATAAAGATTACATTTTCTTATAATGAATGCTGCCGAATTCGAATTTACGTCAGATGATGAAATAGCCGAATTTCAGCCAAAGGAATGTAAGTTGACTATTTTATTTATGTATTTATTTTTATTTTTTTAGTCTGTTGAATTATTGTTCTTTTTATCGTGACGAAAGTTAATATAGTTGTTTATTTTAAAAATTTCAGTGACATTGTTGGTTATGTTGATGCCATTGAAGGTGCTAGAATATTGCGTCCACCGCACGAAAAGGTATTCAAGTTCACGATTAACAATAATGGTTCTGTAGGAATGCGGATTCTAATCTGGAGATCCCGTATGGCCAACCTATGGGAACGTCAAATAGCCATGAATGTAGTCGTTGAAATCCTTGGTGGTACTGTTAAAACCTCTAATATTCGTTTTCGTGATCCTGCTGTCCACGTGTTAGAATTTCACGTCCAGCCAACGTGTAAAATAATTATTCATGGTGATTTCTTTCCGAATATGGTGCAAGCAATTGATCAAAACTTGAGAAATATTGCTTTAATTGATGTGATGAACACTCCAGGATTAGTAGGTAATGAAATTATATTTTGTCTCCATGAAAAACCTGTTAAAAAAATATAAGATGCAAATTATTGTTTTTTTTTTTTTATTTTGTAGAAATTGATGCCTATATTCGTCGTCCTCTCCGTAAAATTCACTATAACCACTCAACATCCGGTCAAGGCACAATAACTGATGGATTGTACAGATTGACAATCAACGTGGCAATGTTTGTTTTAAATCCAGCTTTAGAAATTGGCACTGCTGCCCGTGTTCGTGGTAAATGGGCCTAGGAGCAAACAGTTTTTTTACTATTGAAAATATGGATGCTATTATTGTTCGTGAGGGAATAGCAACATTGACACGAGATCAAGCAATCGCTGGTTTGAGAGCTCTTCAAGGCCTCAGACGTCAACGTGTTGAACCAGTTGTAGCACATAATAATAATGATATTGCTGTTGGTCGTGGGGTTGCTAATAATCATGGTGGTGGTAAACGAAATATTATTAATAATGCTGTTGGTGTTGTCAGACAAGATGTTGTACAAAATGTAAATGGTAATGCTGGTGGTGCATTCAGACGTGATGGTCGTGAACCAAATGTTAATAATATTGCTAATGCTGCTGGTGCTTTTGGACCTAATGGTGGTCGACCAAATGTTAATAATATTGCTCTTGATGTTGTTAGACAAAATGTTGTACAAAATGTAGATGCTCATGCTGGTGGTGCATTCAGACGGAATCGTGGTGGTAGTGTGGCACCAAATGTTAATAATGTTTTCTTTTGGTAATTATTAGATTATTTATATTTTATAGGTTATTTACAAAATTATATCAATTTTAGACAAACTATAAAATAAATATTTAAAATTCATATTCCCTTTTGATGATTAATGGGTTCTACACTAATCATACTAAAGAAGAACAAGAATTTATTGTTCATCTAACAATTACATCAATCTTGAACAAGCCATTGAATGAATAGTTAAAATTTATATTCTTTTGTAATAATTATAGGCTTATACACCAATAATAATAAACAATAACAATAAATAAGTAGTTATCAAAAATAATTTAAATTTTGTAAACCATTTATAAATGAACATTAAAGATCTATGTTTCTTTTTTTGATAATATTAGTTGTATTATGACATTTTCACTTACATAAAAATGCACGTACCTGCTCGGGCTAGTACCGAATGTCACCCTTTCTCCATGTGACACAATTAAAATATTATTTATTGGGGGTTTATTTTCTTCGCTAAAATCAACAAAAGGCTCAGTTAAAAGTACACGACCAGGATTTCTTACTTTACAAAATCAAGAAAAACAATTAAAATACGAATAACCCCAATGAAATAAATGATTAAAAAGCCTACGAGGACACCCAAAAATCGCTCAGTGTGTTGGTTGTGGTAGATAGAGCCGGGTAAAGACTCAGAATCCACTGTGAAATTAATACTAATCACTAACCTGAAATTGATTACAATAAACTAAATAATTGACAAAACTCAGAGTATTTTATGTAATAAAATAATGAGGTTGTTATTTATTCAATTATCCCTTGAATGCTACTACAACTTATATACTAATTTTCGGATTGTGACGTCTCGTGAATCTCCAGCCGAAAGGTGGAAAATACTCACGAGATTTACGTAAAATGGGGAGTTCACCCAAATGTTAATCTCTCAGGCCAATCTCAGCTAAAAGCTGGTAGGTTGACCTGACGAGACTAACACTGGAATTGAACTCGTGAACGTCCTGAACGAACTCTCCATATGGCTTTCTGCCTTGCAGCTGAAAAACCAAGTTGACAATTCCATAGCCAGGTCTGTTCACACCAAAATCCTCTCTGACTCTCTGACTAACTGAGCTCTCTCTATATAGTCACTCTTCCCACTCCCTCGGCTTATTCTTTCTCCTCTCTTTTTCAAGGGGAAAAGAGATGGAATCTAAGGTTGACGTGACAACATCACGTTACATAGTATGGGCAACGATAATAATATGTAGTAACAATAATTTATTGGTTAGTTAAAAATTGATCCAATTTTCAACAAATTATGAATAAATATTAGAAATTTATTTTCTTTTTGACAATTAGTAATATATAATCTAATGATAACATAAATAATTATCGTTTATGCAACGATTGATTCAATATTAACGAATTATAATTAAATATTTGGAATTTACTCTCCCTTTTAATAACTGTTCATTCAATGATTAATTCAATTTGTAATAAATTAAAAATAAATATTAAAAATCCATAATGTCTGTCCCCCACTATTATTTTTTTTTAACACTAATAAAAATTTATGATAACGATAATTTAGGTTTTGAATCAATAATTAGTTCAAGTTTTTAAAAAACAAAAAAACGAATATATATATACCATGGAATAAACAATCAAACGGGAAAACTGTAACATGTGGAAGAAAAAAAGACTAGGAAAGAGAGACAGCCATCTTGGGAAAACGACATACTTCTCTAAGGCCCAAATCTCTCCTCTGAATCGGCGTGACTAGAGCGTCTGGGACATTGAGACTAGCCAACGCTTAAGGGTGGGTCCTAACAACCCCCAGCCACCATTACATGGCCGTATATCCCTCTACATTTAGCCGTTGAATTTTTATATATATATATATATATTATTTTCACCATCTCGAAGTAATTTCGAATCAGGGATTGGGGCATCTCGAATTGATTTGGAATCAGGGATTTCAGTATCTTAAATTTATTTGAAATAAGTGCTTTTAGTATCTTGAATTCATTTAACATCATTAGGTTTTGTGTTTCATTAACTTTTTCAATAATTACTATTAATTCCAAAAGTTCTGAAAACAACATATACCAGGGAAATAGAAGGAAACTCGAGTTCATTCATTGAAAACCATAATTTATCTACTGAAAGAGAAGATATTCCAGAGCATGTAGATGATGGCTCGTGTCACTCGTTAATTCATGATCATAATGATCGTAGCTATTCTTCATTTAATAAAAGTAGATATTTATGGTCAATTGGTAGAGATGGAGAAAATGATGATTCAATCGAAAAAATCAGGAGCTGTGTTGAAATGGAGAGTGATGAAGAATTTTCCAATGAAAATGACTATTCAATACAAAAATTCAATACAGATAAAAATAACATAGTTAACATTGATTGTTTGTATGGTGAAATCTATGCCAAATTTCGGCGACATGAAAAAGGGTTAAAACCATCTGATATCCCTCATTTCTGTTCAAGTGGATCAAATGAAGTTCGTGGAGTTTGGGTGTGGTCGTGGAGTGAGAAGGTGCATCGTTAATAATAATTGCATATTGATAATTATATATTACTAATCATAAAATATTAATTACTGCTACGTGATTCGTAGTTATAATGAAAGTTTGTAAAATCATAATAATTATTGGAGTAACAGTGTCTACTATCAAATAAAAGGTTGGTTACGCCAACATAACCTCACCATGCCGTCACAGGCCGGTGATGGTAAACAAAACACTGAAAATATGGAGTACAATAAGATAGATCCGAATAAAGATACACAGACTATGCTGCATAATTTGACTAACGAGAGTAAAGGTATTTATTTTGGTAAAAGACAAAGATCACCTGAAATAACTATTAACTCTGAAAATGGTAAAAAAATTAAAAATGTACCCAGTGAACTGACAACCTCGTCAAGTAAATCTGAAAATCCAAAAAATGATATATGGAAATACAGTCAGCATGACAAAGGTCCTTATATTATTTTTCTTAAAAAGAAAGAAAGAACTGAAAAACCAATTTCTATATTAGAAGTATGTCGTTTAATGAAAACACTGGGTCTTCATTACAAGTCAATTAGTAACGAAAATAATAAATGGACTTGGAAAATTACCTTTGATTCTAAATACACAGCAAATATGTTACTGACTGACCAACGAGTTGCTGAAAAAGGCTATCGAGCATTTATAACTCAAGGATTGTTATTTAGAAAAATTGTCTTACGAGATATACCAACTGACATTCCTAAAGATGAACTTAAAAAAGAATTAATGATTGATGATGGCAGAATTGAAATTCAAGATATTTATCGTCTACAAAGAAAAAATCACAAAAAAGAACTAGTACCAACTGAATCAGTATGTGTTACAATAAGAAGTCGTGAACTTCCTCGTGACATTAACATGTGGAGAGCCAAACTGAGCTTTCAACCATATATTCAAAGTATCAGACAATGTTTAGATGTGGTAAGCTAGATCATTCTACTAAATTTTGTACAGCACCAGAAGCAAAATGTTTACACTGTGGTAAACAAGTACATGAAACATGCCAAGATGTGTCTAATTGTATCAATTGTGGTGGTCCACATAAAACATTAGATAACTCATGTTTAAAGGTTCAAGAATCCAAAGAAATTGATAAAATTCGTGCATATGACAATGTATCATATTTAGAAGCAAAAAAATGTTAAAAAAATATCAAAATGTTTAAGATACACCAATGAAAACTAAAGAAAATTTTTCTTTTCTCAAAAAAAAAACAAATTCAAATACCAATATTAACTACAAACCAACTTTTAGCAGTCAAACATCTTCACAATGGAGTAAATCTTTAAATATGAATATGACAAATAACACTCTAAATGAATTAAACAACACAAATAATAAAGACAAAATTAATATACAAGAACATATGAAAGAACTTACACAAGCAATGAAAATTATACCAAATGCTGAAACTCTTATATCAAGATTATGGAAAACAGTAACACAACATATTAAATTAGAAGAGCTGCAAACAGAAGCTGAAACAAATACTCAAGATAATATAGTAAATGAAACACCAATGAATCCACCAACATACCAAAAGACCATTTTATCAAGTGAATTAACGTGGTCCAAAGAAGATACAGCAACAAGTTCGTCAAGTAAACCAAGAATAACAAAAGATAAAATTATCAAAACATATAACAATAAATCTAAAAACAATGGCAGTAAGACACAACAATAATCAAGTGAGGATTCTTCAATGGAATTGCCAAAGCTTGATGAAAAAATTACCCGAAATTCAACGTCGTTCTGATAATTTTGATATTATGCTGTTGTCTGAAACTTGGCTTAAAAATAAAGATAAAATTTATGTTAAAGGATTTGATATTATAAGAAAAGATAGAATACAAGCAAGAGGAGGAGGTGTTGCCATATTTATAAGAAATGGAATTAAATATCAAAGAGTATTTAATTTAAATGATTGTGATCGTGATATTGAGTTGTGTACAGTCGAGATATTCAGTGATAATGATGAAATACTCATAATGTCTTGCTATAGAGCACCTGATAAAAATATCAGTCAAAATAACTGGAAAAAATTTCTTTCTCAATTTGACAACAAAAAAATTCTCGTTGTTGGTGATTTAAATGCCCATCACCACCTATGGAGAGATGACAATATAGACACTCAAGGAACAAGATTATTCAATGCTATTGAAGATACGAATTTGTACATTTTAAATCAAGGAAAAAAAACATTTAAATCTCGTCAGTATTACACAGAATCAGCAATTGATATTGTCATGATTGATTGTTCATCAATCACGTCATTTAATTGGGATGTCAATGACGAGACATGGGGTAGTGACCACTATCCAATTTTTATAAATATAAATGAAAGAATAGAAGGAAAAATCATAAATAGAGCTGCTGAAAGACTACATAATGCAAAGACTGATTGGGAAGTAGTGGAAGAAAAATTTGAACAAAAAAAAAAAGATTTAAATGATCTTATATTTAATACATCAATACCTATGCAAGTTAAATACACTACCTTAACATCTGCTATTGTCGACTGTTTCAACACACCAAGAAGATGGTGAAGAAGAACAATGGTGCACCATGGTGGGATAATAATTGTGAAAAACTGATAAGGTTACGTAGAGCAAGTTTTAAACGTCTGAAAGAATACGAAAATGAAGAAAATTACAAAATATATCGAGAGGTTGAACAAATAACATCATCAGGTCTTAAAAAAATTAAAGTTTTAAAAAAAACTGAATTTATAGACTCGTTAACTATACATACCAATCCAAAGTATGTTTGGAGCAAAATGAAGGCATTCAAAAATCAATGGAACAAAAAAGATTGTCCAAATGAATACAACGAAAGTATGAGTAATATTGTCAACTCTGCTATTGACTCATTATGTCGTTCAACAACAAGACCTGCTCCAATAGTTATTAATGAACATAATCAAATGGATTCATTTTTAGATCATGAATTTACAATAGATGAACTTGACTATGCAATATCTAACACAAGACCTGATTCTGCACCTGGTGAGAATAAAATTGATTATAAAATTATTAAAAAAATTTAAAATAGAAATCAAACCAATGCTATTACACTTGTATAATGGAATATTCAACTGTGGTGAATTCCCAGAAGATTGGAAACAATACAGAATTTTTTTTATACCCAAACAAGACAACCAGAAAGTAAGACCAATATCACTGGCGTCTTGTCTTCTTAAATTATTTGAAAAAATGATAAATATGAGACTAACTTAGTGGCTGGAATACCACAATAAAATGCCAACATCTCAATATGGCTTTTGAGCTGGTAAATCATGTATAGATAATTGAGCACAAGTACAGACAGAAATATTAACATCAATAGAAAATAATGAAAGAATGATTGGACTATTTATCGACATCAAGAGTGCTTATGACAATGTCATAGCTGATATATTAATTTCAAGACTTAATTCAATTAGTATTCCAATAAAAACACAATTGTTTATATATAATTTAACATCAGAAAGAAAAGTACACATTAAATATGATGATATTGATGAATTTCGGATGATTTACAGAGGCCTTCCACAGGGAAGTGTTCTCAGTCCTATACTGTGTACAATTTACATGTTAGAACTGGAAAATTTAACAACCAATTGTAAAGTGGTGCAATTCGCAGATGATGTTTGTTTCTTTACCAGAACAGATGTACCACGTATAGCATTACAACATATTGAATCAACAGTAAACAATGTCAATGCATTTTTAAAAAATAGTGGTCTTGAAATTGCACCAGAAAAATGCCAATTGTGCATATTTAATGATTCTAGTAAAGGAAATTAGTGTATCAAAATTGATAATCAAAAAATAAAATCACAAAAATCAGTTAAATTTCTGGGAATAATTTTTGAAGCTTCATGTAAAAGGAATATTCAAGTTGAAACAATTAAAAAAAAATGTATAGGACCACTATCAATTTTAAATTATTTAAGATCAACTTGGAAAGGTGCTAATCCAGGTTTATTATTTAGATTGTATAAAGCCTTAGTGAGATCCAGGATAGAATATGGTGCCTTTTTATTCACATTGACAACGACTCAACTAAAAACATTAGATAAAATTCAGGTACGAGCCCTGAGATTAGCAATGGGATATCGTCAGTCTACTCCAACAAATATTATCCTTGCAGAGGCTAAAGAACATCCTCTGGAATTACGTTTTAAATATTTATGCAGAAATTACATTTGTCGTGTAATAAGCAATGTAGATCATCCAATAATAACAACCTTACAAAATTTAGTAGAAATAACTGAACAGCTAGTGAGAATTAAAAGAAACAAAGATGCACTAATTACTGGTTGTTTTAAGGATATGGAAAAAATATCACACTACATTGACAAAGGAATTAAACCTGCTAATTATAGAGTTGATTATCTAGTAATTTTTTATCAACCAGAAGTGTCATTTGAAGAAGGAATAATATTACAACAATCTAAAAGACCCAATGGGGTCTTTAATTTGTTATTTGAAAATAAATTAAATCAATCAATTGGGTATTTCACTGATGGATCCAAAATTAAAAATAAACCATTTGTTGGTTTTGCCTTTTTATGTACTGGCGGAAATACAATCAAAAAAGAAAGAACCATTACATACTCATCTATATTTACAGCTGAGGCAATGGCCATTTATTCTGCTTTAAATGATATTAGAAAAAGAAATAAAAACAAATATCTAATATTTTCTGATTCTCAGAGTGTACTTATTGCATTAAATAGCAAGAAAGAATTGAGAAAAAAATCCCATATAATTTATAAAATTAAAAAAGAACTCATTATGTTAAAAAATCAGGGTAAAAGCATAATTTTTAACTGGACTCCAGCACATGTTGGTATCGAGTATAATGAAAAAGTAGACGAAGCAGCTAAATCAAGTATCCAACAAGGGATAGATTCTCAAATATTACTTCCATACTCTGACTTTAAAGCTGAGTGGAAGTCATTGAGGAAAAAAGAATTTAACAATTGGTGTTTAGAGTCTAGCATCACAAAAGGTGTTGAATTTTTTAAATTATATTATAAAGAAAGTTTATCTCCATGGTTTTCTAAATTTAAGTTTAAAAGACGATCAATAGTATCAATAAATAGAATGAGGAGTGGACACAACTTAGTATACACCAGTTTAAAAAAAATAAATTTAAAAAATAATTGTATGTGTGATTGTGGGGAAAATGAGGAAACTTTAAATCACATTTTCTTTCAATGTATAAAATACAAAGATCAAAGAAAATTTTTTTGCTAAAAACCTTTTTAAAAATAATAAATTGCCTCCTTATAATATAGAGTCAATATTGTCTGAAATGAATGAAAGTGACGTGATCAATGTAGCCAGGTTTGTCAACAGCATAGACAAATGTATTTTAAAAAAAAGAAATAAATAAACAAAAATAATAGTAATAATAATAATAAAAATAATTATTATTATTATATCTAAATGTAAGTAGAGAATAATTTGATAAATGAGTACTATTATAGCGTTCTAAAACAATTAATTATATAAATGTTAAATACTAATTATATTAATATCAGTTTATTAAAAAAAAAAGAAAGAGGTTTATATAACTTGTTAAAACGTTACGATAAAATGTTAAATTGAAAAATATATTTAATTTTATAACTTTGTAAAATAAGCTTAATATATGTATAAATCAATGTATCATACTTGAGTGGGTGTATAGACAATTATCTGATCCCTTTTTTCTTTTTACTATTGAAAAAAAAAAAAAAAAAAAAAATGAAGTTCGTATCATTAGACGAACGGATATGGGATTAAGAGACAGGTTATTACTTGAATGTTCTACATGTGGGCATCAGGACGAAATTGGGACAATGCCTTATGTACCAACTTTTGGCTTCGAGCTGCATGCAGCTGCAGTGGTAGGAACACTGACTTCAGGTATTGGTTATTCAACTTTAGAGGAAATATTCGCTTCATTAAATATACGTATTATGACGGAAAAAATTTACATAAAGCACCGCACTAGAATTGGGAAAATTATTGAATCATTGTCTGATGAAGTAATGAAAGAAGCTGCCGAGGAAGAGTTCAGGTTAGCTGTTGAAGCTGGTAACGTAGCTCTTTGTGGGAAATATGCTAAAATATCTGTTGTTAGTGATATGCAATGGGGTAAAAGAAGCTTCCAAAATAGCGGATATAATGCGCTTTCCGGAACAGCGATAATAATAGTTGCACGCACAGGAAAAGTTATTCATTGCAAAATATATAATAAAACATGTGCGACGTGTGAACGAGCTGTTACTGATAAAGAAAAAAAAGTACGACCTCATTCATGTGTACATTACTAGAGTGGTACTTCAACAGGGAAGGAGCCAGCTGGTGTTCTTGATGGTTTTTTATCCAGTGTAGAGAAATTCAACTTAATATATGAAACTCTTATCTGTGATGGTGATAGTAGTGTGATGGATAGAATTAAAAATGAGAATTCTTATGAAGAATGGAATGTTAATGTAAAAAAAATTGAATGCAAAAGCCATTTGTTTAGAAATTTATGTTAAAAGCTTGACGCACTGTCCATCATGCTAATGCCGTATCATCCTCCTAAGTCAGTGTGTTATGTAGGAGAATTATAAGCCTGCATTCAAAGCACAGGGTTGAATATGCGAAGATTAATAGAAGAAGCAATGGCAAAGCATATTAATTCAGATGTACTATGTGAACAAAAAATAATGAATCTTATGAGCGATATAAGAAGTCTACCGAATCATTTTTTTGGTACACATGAAGACTGTCTTCCCGGTACCTAAGACTGTGAAAGTTTTAAATATGATTACATACAAATTCTTAGTATTAATGGAATGTTAGATCTAATTGAAAGAGCTGTTGAATTTTTAGCAAACCATGCTGACAGCCTTTTAGAAGACCAGACAAATAATCCTGCTGAGGGCTTCAACTAAGTTCTAAATAAATTGATTGGTGGCAAACGTATAAATTTTTCTAAATCTAATTGTGACAAGCTTCGAGCTTTATGCACAGTTGTACAATTCAATGGTTAAAAAAATTTATCTAGAATATTTGAGCATTGCAAAAAATGAGTCCCGCAAGTAATTACTAAAATGGAAACAACAAGACAAAATCAGGGACAAACCGTCCAAGAATTGCGTAATCATCATGAAACACAAAGGCCGTCTTAGGATGTTCCGGCTGAAGACTATGGACCAAATGCCTCCAAGCCTGACATGGTAAAGCCAATGTTTGATTTAAAAAAAAAAAAAACTTTTATTAGACTTGGAAATCAATCAGATAAATCGTGATAAAATATTTGAAGAAACCTTAGGTCAATCAAAATCTGCTAAATGGCATGAACTACGTAAGAGAATGATTACTGCGTCTTACATGCAGGGGATATGTACGGCGATGAAAAAGGGAAAAATTTCTGTATTACAGAATCGAGTAAAAAAAATTTATAATCGTCCTCAAATTAAAACTGTCCATACAATCAAAGGTGTAGAAAAAGAAAAAAAAATGCAATTTAACAGCTAGAGAAAAAAATTGGAAAAAAAATAAAAAAATCTAGCTTTTTTATTGATCCAGAGTACTCATATATTGGTTCCAGTCCAGATGGCTCCATTAATGAAGTCGCCGCAGATTTTGAAAAGTATGTAGATCACCAAGATGAAGATCTCGACTGTCATTTGACTATTTTTGGTAAACCATTGTATAGGCGTTTTTTTAAGACACTTGATGAAAAGAAAATATTAGACCTAAACAAAATGAACTATAATCACCCTCATTACTATCAAGTTCAAAGCCAGCTGCATGTAACAGGACGTCAATATTGTATTTTCGCAGTATACTGCAACTGGTATACATAATAATAGAGTTGAAAAAGATAATAGGTTCTGGGAAGTCAATATGATTAAGTGCTTGACAGAATTTTATCAAGAATGGTATCTCCCAGAGCTCATTGACAACCGAACGATGCAAAACAAAGAAATTCGTGTACCTGATAAATATGTAGAATCAACAAGCCAGAACACTGTTTAGCACAGAAAAAGATCACTTGTTGAAAAATTAAAAATTGTAGATAAAAAACAAAAAACAGGTTCTGATAAATTGAGCATATCAATGGTGCCTCAACTCGATAAATACTTTGATAATTCAATAATCGTCAAGATCCAAAATACCGATGTACAACTTTATAATCTTTGTATATTTAACTTGTTTATACATGGACTTATGATTTCATATGCAGCGGATATAGAATTAAAACAATTCATCGAAAAAAATTATCATCCATTTTTGACGGTTTTTGTAGAGATTGTAAATGCTCTTGAAAAAAATGAAAAAGAATTAAAATGGATTATGTACTTACGAGATAATTTTATCAACAGTAATGATAATAATAACATTAATAGCAATTGTTCGTCATATGTTTATATACATAATATTTAGTAATTCTAAAAACAGCGAGATCAGGAAGTCAAAATGCATTTACGACTCTAACACTCCAAGCGATTCCACAACAGTTGAATCTTGGTGGTGAATATTATTCATTAAAATTTTTAATTGATTATGATTCTCTTGTGGGACATGCAATTGGGCATTACAAATGTTATTGCATGAAAGATAATAGGTTTGTCTTTATTAATGACATGCTTTGCCATGAAACCAAACCAGTAGAAAAGTCAATCCGTGCTTGATTGTATATTGGAAAATCAAGTAATTGAAGATTGAAAAGTTATATTATTGAAGCGATTGATGTGTTAATTATACATTGTAGCGAGATAGAGATATTTGATGTCCCCCACCACATTGACATGTCATATGACATAGTCAATGAGGTGTTTTAGCCATGTATATATGTGTGGGTACGAGAGAACTCTCACCTTCTTGTTGCTTGAGACTCTGCTCTCTTCGCTTCTAGTCCGGTCACCAAGCCAAACGGTGCGTCCGAACTATATTTATAAAGTCGTATTGGTGATGTGGCTATGCCACCTCTCAACCAGTAATAGATATATATATTGTGTCTTGTTAAATTATTATATCAAATAGTCTAATTGTTAAATAAAT
Organism: Aphidius gifuensis; assembly: GCF_014905175.1. NCBI lineage: Eukaryota > Metazoa > Arthropoda > Insecta > Hymenoptera > Braconidae > Aphidius > Aphidius gifuensis. The sequence goes on from NC_057789.1 coordinate 20,933,463, forward strand.
TGTTTTATTCTTTTTAATATTAAATATAAATTTCGTGTCTTTGTTTAAAATTATTGTTTGAAATTAAATTAAATGTAAAATAGTAAAGTGAGGGAAATAACACCTCACAAATGGCTCCCAACTAGCGGCACAAACCACGCGGTGAAAAAAAGAGTAATAATTTATATAAATTAATAAATATAAATTTTAGTTGTGACCAAATTTCACAATTGGTTTCCAACTAACAGCTCAAACCACGAGGTGACAAAAAAAAATATAAATATTTGATAAAATAAAGAAATTAATAAAATTCTGAAATCAGAACAATAAAAATAATAATAATAAAATTTGGATACACGTGGCAACTAAGCGTTGGGCAGCCTGATTTCATCAGAAAATAATAATAATAATAAATGTACTGTATGATAAAATAATACATGAAAATTAGACAAAATATTTTCATTCAAATTAATAAGTGACATAAAATAATCGATAATATAGTATTTAAAATATTGAAATAATTGCTTGTGTATAATATATAACATAAAATGGAAAAATTAATTTCATTGGTAGTGAACATGTGGCCAACATATAAGCCAATAATAATTGGAAAGGCTGATGTTCAAAATCTATATACAATATTTAAAAAAATTGAGGTCATTGAAGAATTAATTGAGATAATAGATAGAACAATAAATATTGAAAGATTTAATGAAACAATAATTGAATTTATAAAACAAGTAAAATGTATCACAGTTTCTATAAACGGACTGGAATTAATTCATAAAACATATTCAGAGGTCATGTTGTGGTTGCATGGAGCACATGTTGATATATCAAAATTCATGCGATGCAACATGAATAGAGATGTATATGATGAGGAATATCATCGGTTGCATGGTGGTATAGAACTCAAAAATTTAGTTGATAATATTATGCAAGAAGTAGAGAAAGAAGAAAAAGAAAAAATCATGAATAAAATAAACGATCAGCAGGGGGGTGATTCCTCAAAAGATGCTGACCACAGTGATAAAACAATGTGTGATCAACAAAATCAAGCAATAGTTGTTAATAATCAAGATAAAAATAAATTCAATGTTGTGATGAATAACCACAACAATCAAAATGATAAAATAAACTGTAATCAACAAAATAAATTAAATTTTGTTGATAACATATGTGAAAATAAAAGTGTAGTTAATGTTGTGGATAAAAATCACAACAAATACATTGAAGAAACAAGTAATGATCATGAAAATGAATTTGAATTTGTGCATAATAATCACAATAATCATGGTGAACAGATAAAAAATTATCAACAAAATGAATTAAATCTTGTTCATAATGTATGTAAAAATAAAGATAAAATCACGGTTATGCATGAAAATCACAACAATCATGGTGAAAAAATAATTTGTGATCAACAAAATCCAGCAATGATTGTTGATAATAAAAATAAATTAATAAATGTTGTGAATAATAATTACAATGAATACGTTAAAGAAACAAATAGTTGTCCTGAAAATGAATCAAATGTTTTGCATGGAAATCACAACAATTGTGTTGATAAAATAAATAATTATCATGAAATAATTTGTGATAATAATATGTGTAAAAATAATATTAATAGTAATAATTTGAATGTTGTTGAAAATAAATTTCATTTCAAGGTCATAAATAATACTCATGACAATAATATTGTAAAAATAAATGCTGGTCAACAATACAAAATAGATTGTGCCAGAAATAAACATAAAAATAAAATAAAGTGGAAATTGGTAAATAATAAAATGGAGAACGATAATAAAATTAAATGCAAAATAAAATTAACTTATTTGCATTTAACAAATAATAATAAGGGAGACTCCAATAAATCTAAACATGATGGTAACTTTGGAGGCAGAAAAAAATATCATGGTCACTGGGACATGTGTTATATATATGTCTTGGATTATCAATTGAAGGATGGCAATGGTGAATCACGTTGGCTATTGTCTTATGCCCCATGCCAAGGACCAGGTGGCTTGCTAACTTTTATATTGATTTGTGGGCTTCAATGGCGCATTCAATATATGCCATAAGAGAACCAAATGATAGGTGGATGCTACTTCTGCAATATGATGGAAATATTCAAGGAGTGGCGCAAATATATCAAAATTTTATAAAAGAATTATAAAATATGTATTATATCCTTTTTACAAATAATTTAAATTGATAATTCATATATTAGTTTGTAAATTTTTGAGAATCAAGGTCAAATTTTAAAGAAGATAATTTTAATTTTAAAAGATGACTGATATAAATTTTTAAATTTTGATTTTACTTATTATTATGTTAAATTTTTCAAGGTCAATTTTAATTTTAAAGGAAAGATAATTTAATTTTATTTAATGATCATTGAGAAATTTTAATTTTGTAATTATTAATATTGTTTGTCATTATGTTGAATATTTTATATGTATTGGTAATTATGTAACTGTAAGTATTGTTTTGGAGTCATCAAATATTGAATAATGGTATTATGTCTATTTTTTTAATTGTATGTCAAAAAATAAACATAATAGGGGGGTACTGTAGCGAGATAGAAATATTTGATGTCTCCCACCACATTGACATGTCATATGACGTAGTCAATGAGGTGTTTTAGCCATGTATATATGTGTGGGTACGAGAGAACTCTCACCTTCTTGTTGCTTGAGACTCTGAAACTATGAAAACATAAAAAAATGTGCGAAGATATGCGCAGTGCAACAGTGCAAAATATATTAGATACCCTTATAAACATTTCAAAGTGTCTATGGGGAAGGCTTTTTCATTCCACCAAGTTGAAAACCTCCTATCTTCAGAAAATTTCATAGGTAATAATTTCTTTATATTGTAACCGATTTTCTGACCTGCCCGGCGAGAACTATCGGCCAAGGTTAACAACGAGGATTTCTCACCATCCTCCTCTAAGTCACCGGGGGGAGCCATGTTGGTTATCTCGGAAGCCAACAGCCGTAGGAGTAACAAGAACAAAATACGAGAACCTAACTCAGTCTCAGAAATGGTAGAGGGGCGCGGTCCACCTGATCGGACTATGAAATACGTAACCAAACCTGAAGGAACTATCTTGAACCAAGTATAGTGTGTTACATACGCCTATATTACATTGCGACTGTACTATAGCAAAATACTGACGTCACAAGTATCATAAGTGTAGGAGCAAATATTCTACATATGAAATGAGTATTTTGTATAGGGAACCATACAGCGATCCATCCGTGACCAGGTCTTACACATACGTTGCCATTGCAATAATAATTTTTGCAACAATGATCCATTCGTGAACTCACACATACACATTTATGTGTGATAATGGTCTGACCATCACATACACATTATGTAATGAGAATATAATAATAGTTATTATTATAATAAGAGAACCATATAGCGTGATCATTAGTATCAGTCTGCCATTGGAAATTCGGACAGAGTTTCACCAGGACTTAACGTCTGATACCTAGAGAACCTTTACGAGAGATCCAAACGATGTCGAGAGAACCAGTAGTGAACCAAGAGAGCCAGTCAAGAGATGGTAGTGATCAGTTCGAGAGCCAGACAAGTTGTGTCGTCTAACGACGATGTTCTGCGCTAAGCTACTGTGAGTCCTCTGAATCCCCACTCGCGCGCTCTCCCACCTATTGTCCCAGACATGCGCAGCACGCTTTTCTAGCCTGCAACACGAATAGGTATCCGATCCAGCCCGTAGCCTTTGGAGAGTTCGTCTTCTCGACGGATGGAGGGGAAAACTAGCACAGGTCGAGGTTTAACGTATCAAGTCTACTGCAATTAAGTTGACAGCAAATAAATAATTAGAGCATACAAGCTCTTTGTATTAATCATTTATGTCGAGAACCAGCGAAATAATAAATTTCGTTACAATATATAAGGTCCCAAAAGCTTGTAGCGCAGTAATATTGTCATTTGCATAGATACGTAAATAGTTTTGTATGAATGTGTGAATGTAAGAGAGGGGATATACCTCGTCAGGTAAACTGAAAACTTATCTTCTTCTGAGCTCTTGCTTTGGCAACCGCCAACGTGTTCAGTCACACCGGCAAATATCAATAATTGTTATTTTATAAAATTCGAATAAACTTCCACGTTACTTGAATTTTAATGATATTTGTGAATGCAATTTCAACTAAAAGTACGATATTCAAAGTTACATTATAAATATTGTTAAATAATTAAGCATCATTATTGTGATAGATAAAGTGTAAACTATCAATAAATATTTAACATGAGTATACTGGCAAATCATAATTATCACTTGATACTCTTGAGGAGTATGATAAATTATCAATCAACTTCAACATAAATCTACTGGCAAACCATGGTCATTGCTGGGTATTGTTGAGGAAGCATATAATCATCAATTCAAGCCAAGACCTTGGCATTATTAACACCAAATCTACACCATCATCGTCATCAGGGACATCTCAACATCATCATCAGTTTACCTGACCAGGAATATTTTGAATGTATATATATTGTAGTATGGATGAATGAATGTTGTTGATATTAAAATAAATTTCAAACAGACTTTATAATAATAAAATAAATTCGAGAGCTGATTTACCTCCCTCACACATTTTCCTTACCCACACATCCCGAACCCTACAAGCTCGTTTTAATTTTTTTAGTAGTTTCTCTCAAGAGGTAAGTGCCATTTTGCCCTTTTTTATTCTAATGAAAAATTTTATGCAGATTCTATAATGAATTTGATGAACATTTTTCATAAAATTGGAGTGGGCATTATGGGCCTAGTATTTTTTTTTTTCGTTTAAAGTTTTTGCATAAACTCAAATTTCATGAATTTTCAAAATTTAAATATATTTTCTGGACTAAAAAAAAAAAATGAAAATAAATTTTATCTTCCAAAAAAAACGATATATCGATTAATTTTTTTAGAAAATCGATTTTTTCAACTTTTATATACTAAAAAAAATTTTTTTTCAATAAATTAAGGTAAAAAAATACTAATAAAGATGATGAAGACTATTTTTTTCTTTATTAATCACATACAATATATTTATATGATTTTGTAAATTTTCTCTGAAAAAGAAGTCGAAAACTCTTTTACCAAAACATTTTTATCTTCTTGGGGTATAAAACAATGAAGTTTTTTGAGATTGGGTATTCTTTTTTTAGTGCTAAAACGTTTCTCGATCTCATCTTTTTTTTCATTGTAGATTTGGATGGGTGGAAATTTAACTTCAATACTTGGAAGCGACGAAGTATTACTTGCCCAATCAAATAAGTCATGAACTGTCGTTATTTGATTGTCAGATGGTCGCTGAAGACTGACTCGTGCTGCTTGTCGTTTCAGTGTTCCACCAATCCCATCACAAGGCCCTTCGCCATGTGCAGAGGCAAAAAAATGCCACTCTGATGGAAACCCAAAATCTTCGAGATGGTAACATTGGTTCACGATATTTTCATAGTTTTTAAAATGCTGCGGTGCACCACCAGAAAAATAAAAGATTTTGGCGTTATTATTCAGAGAATTTATAAAGTTAACTACAACTTGAGTATAAATATGAACTGCAATTGTATCGTGACTTGGATTGTCTGATAAAACTACCAAGCTTCTATGATCACCTTGAAAATATATGACTACAGTGTATACTGTCACTTGATTGTTATTCCATTGAAAGCCGGGAGCTGCATCCTGGACAAAAAATGCATAGTTTTCTGCAAAGTCACAAATAAGAGTTTGAGCAATAAAATCATGAGTTTTTAGGTCATCTATTCTTGAGCATAACTTAGCTGTAAACTCTGACGTTTCTGAAACAGAAGTTTTCAAAAAATACCGTGGTTTTGTTACCCATTCTTTAAACTCGACTTGGGTAATAAAATTTTCTTCCAGCAGTTTATTTATGGTATTCATCTACATGTCTGTTTTTGGACACATGTTACAATATCCCAAAAAACAATTCTCAGAAGGATTTAAACACAATGTTGTATTGATACATGAAGAATAATCAGTCAACGGTAAATCAGTACCTTCACTTAATTCTGCTAGCTTACAACCTAAAAAATAAAAATATTATATTCAATTATCCTTTATCTGATTTAGAGTAGTTTAGAAAATTAAATACGAAAGTACTCGAGAAACAAAAAATTTAAGCAGTTTTGTAACTTGGCAAAAATTTTTCAGTATGCCTCAATATATTTTAAAAGAACTGCATTCTATTTTACCTGAAATTATAAGTTTCACGTTCTGATGATTAGAGCAAACGCACACAGTATGAGTGCCTGAAGAACCTGATAAAACGCAATGTTGTGGTCTAAGAAATTTAAATTTTGAGTAACTAATTTTTATATTCGGATAACTTTCTCGGAAACGCTCGAATAGCTCATCTAAATGTAAAAAAACGAGCTGTTTTTGTACGTGGGTGCGGACTCCATCATTGTCTTTTACCGATAAATAATCTTTTTTACCAGCCATCATAGCGCTATTTCTTGACTCTTGATAAAATTTAGATACTGTTTTTTTACGTCTTCAGATAGAGATCCCTGTAATAAAAGAAATAATTAATCATTTATTCTTGAATTTATAATGCAATAAAATGTAGTTTGATAATAATAATATGTATTGATTTCAATAGAAAAAAAAAAAAAGTCTCTCATTTTTTTTGAGTTGGCAGAGACTAATTGTCACTTGACGGACTGAAATAATATTTGATACTAATAAATAATAGAAATAATACCATCGCTTCTCTTAAAAGGCAACGACAATATACCACTTTCATGAACAAGTTTTTTTGCTTCTCTTGCCATGTGTTGAGTAGCATTTATAGTTTTTGCAATCAATTTTGTACTCCATACTGGCGGTAATAATGTTAAAATTTGGATTTTTGTCGCTCTATTCGTATTTGGACAATTGAACTTGACCTTTAGTGATTCAATTAAATTTCGGAAATATTTAGCATCATTTTTTAGATCAGTTTCGTTTGTGTTTATAATATGTGATGCACCAAGTGATGTTTTTAATGACATATTGACTTCATTAGTTTTCTTATTTATGTATCTATCACTATTTAATCTTTTTCGTTTGATAGGTGATACGTCCAATGTTCTTAAACTTAGATTTATTTTCTGGTAAACGAATTCCAAGACTAAGCACTGATAAACAGCTCTTTCTGGGCTTATTGTGCTTTGTGAATCTGTTATCAAAAATGAAAAGTGAAAAGATTTTTAATTTTTATCTGATTTCAAAATTAATAACTGAAGTATAAAAATGATTGTAAATAAATTCAATTTTAAATCTTTTATCTGACGTACTGTTTTGTTCAGTAAACTATTCGCCTACTCGTTCAGTACTTTCTTCACCCAGTTGTTCGGTAATATCTTCAACCACTTGTTCATCTACTTGTCCATCATTCTCGTCTTTTTCATTCTTTTCTTCTGATAAATATGGTTCTGTATCATCTTTATTTTGTATCTGAGAGTTATCTGCAGGTGCAGTCTCACGCAAATTATTTCTACATGTCTTACAAACCTTGAGGTTACGATCTAAATTATATTTTTCTGCAGTTTCTGTAGTTATCTTACGGAAGTCGGTGGTTTTTCGACGATGCAAATGAATAAAAATAAGAAACAATCGGCTGAGTGTCAAAAAAAAATAAAATATACTGTGTCTGACAGCCTTGTAGTAGAATCAGCTGTTTATCCGAAGCTAACGTTCACCATAAAAGAATAGAATAAACTAGTTCCATGTCTGAACGACAGAGGTGCTCTATTTGGCGAGTGAGCAATAGGATACTTGTTGCCAACATAAAAAAATTGACATATATTTGGAATTTGCAAAAATATTAATGCATAATTAATATAATGACGTCTTAAAGATCTCACGTTGAAATTTAATCCGAATCGACTATGATAGATACACTTTAAATAATAAAAAAAAAAAAATTAATACTAAAATCGAGGGGACGGGGCAGGTGGTCCTGCGAAAAATATAAAAAAATTAAAACGAGCTTTTGGGACCTTATATATAAAGAAATTATTACCTATGAAATTTTCTAAAGATAGGAGGTTCTCAACTTGGTGGAATGAAGAAGCCGCCCCCATATGTTTGTGAGGTTATAATTATGAAAGCCAGTTATTATAAACAAACAAGTATTGTTACAAAAAAAGTTTTAAAAAGTGATTCCAAAGTGCCAATTAGTGAAAAATTAGATAACTAATAAAAGTATATTAATATATAATTTGAGTTTGCTTCGTACGTAAGTAGTTTCAACAAAATACTCGTTTGTTTATGATTGTCAAAACAAATTACAATAAGATATATGTGCTTTTATAATTTATCAATTTACTTAGTACAAGTTTACTATTAATTATTTTAATAAATTTATGATTTTATTTTCTAGTAATCTTCCAAGCTAATTTTTGTTATGAACAGAGCCGGGAAGTTCGTCTGTTATTTCAGCTTGCCGTAAATACCATGGCAACATGGTGAAATATAGTTTAAAAAAAAGACGATCTGAACCTCGTACATGGAAAAAATGGCCTCAAAAAATGGCCTTATTTTTTTTGGCCTCTTAAAAATGGCCTTATATTTTTGGCCTCTTAAAAATGGCCTTAAAAAATGGCCTTATTTTTTTGGCCTCTTAAAAATGGCCTCAAAAATTGGCCAAAAGAGGCCAAAAACCAAAGAGGCCTTTTTTTAAAGCCATTTTTAAGAAGCCAAAAAAAAAATAAGGCCATTTTTTGAGGCCATTTTAAAGAGGCCAAAAATATATTCCTGTAATTATTAATATGAAAATTACAATAGTAATAATCATTATTTTTCATAATTACAGATATTATAAGGCGAATTTTTACAAACTTTTTTATAATTTATGTTATACCATCGAATACTAATCCATGTCCATTGATATTATTAGAAACATATTTGTATATTTTCTAAACGCGTCTCATTGAACATGTTGCTCATTACATTCGAAATTGTCTAACTTGCTTGAAACTACAACCTTCAGGTAAAATAACAATACCAGATATCCTTCATAAAAAAGGACAAGACCCTTTCAGTTAACTTCACGTGGCAACGTTTATTCGTCATTCTATTGGCTGACGCTGTAGACACATCCATTTTCTTTAGTTCTCACATACACACACATACACGTTATACGTTCAATACATTCAATAAATCGATATATTTAAAATAGTGGCTAAGTTAATTTAATAGTTATAAACAGTATTGAGTACACTGTAAACAAAATAATAGAAAAATACCTTGCCTCATTCTCACAGATGCAATAATGTCAAGTATATTTTATTTATTTATCGGATATTCTCAATAAAAGTGCCATTGGAGTATGTTATTAAAACATTAACCAGATGCAACAATTAAACCAATGTCAAGTGTCATTGTATTCGGTGTTAACATGTTGTTCCAACTATTAATACATCAACAACACCATATACAACATGAAAATGGTCAAAACTTAATTGAAAATATTATTAACATTTAATAAATAATTTAGTGAACTTAAAGGTATACCTATCAGTAATGCATAAGTTGATAAAAAATTAAGATAGTATATAACTTGTCAAAAAAGTGAATGAGAAAGTAATAAATATTTACAGACATACATTAAGTAAAATGGGGCCAAAATAATGGTCAAATTGTATTGATTGATTCGATAATCATTGAATAACACCATCAGCATCAATAATACGATTTGGAACAAAAAAAGCTAGGATCCACATAATGGTTTTTCTTAAAAAACGAATAATAGCAAGTTAAAGTTGAGTGCTCGCAGGGCACGATCTACACGTCATTTTTTGATTTTCCTGTAACATCACATGTTGATCAACAATACAATTATTGAAATTATCTATTGAAATAAAACTTTATAGATATTAATGATTTAAGTGACAGATAAAAGACTGTCACTCATTTAGAATTAATATTAATAAAATTAATATAAAATAGTCGCACTGAATATCGGAATATTCATCATATTTTTTTTTGTTTATTTATTTTTATATATATGTACAGTTAAATGAAAAAGGCTACTGATACAATAACAAACTCAAAGTATGTAAATGCATATCTAATTATTATATGTATATAAAAAAACATACGAAAAAACGTAACTATTCCCAAACATATGACATCGACATTCAAATGAAATAAAACAACCGCGCAAGCGGGCGCTCAGTCTCGTATTTATAAAATCAAGAATCAAAGTTTTTGGTAATTTATATTGACTGTCACGAACTGCTTACAATCTAGCCATGTCCAGTTTATTTGTCTCTAATTCAGATAATTTCACTACAATTGATCTTGGTAAACATAAATTATCTTTATTATGAATAATCAGTGTACCACGTCTCGATCTTTTACTTTTTGGCATTCCACATCCACCAACAATTCGTTTTAAAATTATAACTTTCATATTTGATGCCGCTGCCGCATCTATACCGCCAGCACTTTGACATATACTACTTATTATTGTCCATAAACGATCAAAAGTAAACTCATTAATTAGTGTTAAATTTGCAAATGAATTACTAGTCATATTTTTTAATCGGAATTTAAAAATAATTCGGTCAGTGTTATTAGTTGACAAAGACATAACACGTTGGTATACTTATCAGAAAGCAGTCTCAATAAAGTTAACAATCCGACGATATTAGGAACATCTCCGATTTTAAATGTATATGTTGGACTTGTGAGTGAACATTTAGGTATTTCTTCACGCATTTTATCGAGTAATTCTGTTTAATCTTCACTTCCACCGGCTTGACATTCGTCTTTTAAAACGAAAATATTTAGAAAAAAAATTTTTAAGGAAAAACATAAAAAGAGATAAATCAGTTGTTTAGCCCTTCCAAAGAGTTGAGAAAAGACTTTTGTTGTACCGCCAAACGACAGCCTCGACAATGGGAGATTTGGTCGAGAGTCTGGTGAAATATATGGTGGTGAGACGGACCCATTAAATAACCTCTTTTTTATTTAAGTCTCAGCAGAATCAGAGTTGTGGAGGCTTGCTTCCAAATCAGAATCAATACCTGGTGTGAAGTCAAGAGTATCCTTAACTATCCGGATGCTTTTGGTGTAGCTTGAATTTCGTCAAATGACTCAGCTGGCTTTACTGGAGGAAAAAAATTGGAATCGTACCAAACAATGGTTATAGATTAGATGATAATCAGTCGAAAAAAGCTCTTCAGTGGTGAGAGTGGTGGCATATTCAACAGCAAGTAATATTTAGCATGTAAGTAATTCCCATAGAGTTAAAATAGGTCCAAAAAAAATTTGAAAAAAGTTGATGACAAACGAAAAAACATTTCTCAGTATCATGGTTGTTGGTGGCATGGATGTAGCGAGTATTTTATTATCATTCGTGATAATATGCAAAAAAGATGGTACGATTTGGAATGAACGTTATGAACGTAAGCAAAATACTCCATAGTATTTAAAAGATCAAGGTTATAATGTTATCGAAAAACGGGAATGTGAATTTGAAAAATTGTTGAAAGATGTACCACCAGTGAGAAAATTTGTGGATTATATTGATGCAAATTATTTAACAGCATCAAACCCACGTGATGTTTATTTTAGTAGTAGAGCGGAGAATTTCATCGAGTTATATACAATACAACCTGGCGAGACTCTACAGTATGTAGACTTCACAAGTCTTTATCCGGTTGTTCTTAGGGATTCCGCGTTTTCATTGGTTCATCCAAAAGTATATGCTGGTCGCGATATCGAGTGAGGATTTTTAAAAAATGAGATATTATAAATTAATGGAAATTAATAAAATGTCGTGTCCTTGCATTATCTGATTTACAAATGCCAGTTTTGCCTGTAGGTTCGAAAAATAAAAAACTATATTTCCCCTTTTTGTCGTTCGTGTTTTGATACAATGGAGCCAGGTTTTTGTGATCATAATAATAATGAAAGAAGTAAAATTGGGACTTGGGTCTCGTCAGAAATAAAACTTGTTTTAACAAAAGAATATGTCGTAGAAAAAAAATATGAAGTTTGGCGTCTATGAATAATAAAGAAACTAATGAAGATAGTTTATTCACAGGATTTTTAAAAACTTTTCTTATAAAAAAACAAGGAGCCAGTAGGTACCGATTATGTGTCAAAACTGAATCTGATAAGAATCAATATATCGAGGAATATTTTCAAGCTAAAAATATTAAACCTGATAGAGAAAATATAGATTTTTATCCAGGGCTCCGTACAATAAGTAAAAATATGCTTAATTCGTTATATGGTAAACTAGGACAAAGAAGTTCTTTATGGCGCAAAACACTTCACAGTGATTTACAAAAATATTATGATATAGTAGATAACGAAAGAAATTTGATTCAATTCATCGACCCATTGAACTGTCTTAATTTCGTGAGAATCGATTGATAGAGACAAAACTTGAACAAGAACAACTAACGTTATATTAGCAGCTTCAACAACAGCTTACGCTCGAGAAAAATCATATTCTTGTATTCATGAAAATAGTAAACAAATTTTATATGTTGACTCTATTATAAGAATATGTAAAAAATAAAATGATAAATTAATTACAGGGCGTAAATTGGGAGATTTAACTAATAAGCTAAAAGAGTACGGAGAAGGTTTATACATAAAATCTTTTATATCAGGTTGGCCAAAATTTTATTCGTTTATTGAACAAAAACCTGATAGTGGTTAATTAAAAATCTGTCAATAAAAAGGTGTACTATTCGACCTGAAAGCACAAATATTTATAAATTTTAATACTGTTAAATCAATAATTAACCGTGAAATAGATCTTTTTGAAATGAAATATAATTATATCCGTTGAACAAAAGATCTACAAGCGTATTCTACTATTGATAAAAGAATAATTTCCGTTACAGGACCTCTTCGTAATCACTACGAGAATATTACATATTCTCAAGGGAGTAAAAAACAACATTTGTATTAAAAAAATTTTTCTCAAAAATGGAATAAAATATTTTGTGTAATCAATAGAAATTTTCCGTTAAAAAAATATTTGTATTGTCAAAAATAAAAAAAAAAATTTTTCTTCGATAAATAAAAAAGAAAAAAATTTTTTGTCTGATAAATAAAAATTTAGTTTCTAAAATATATGTATTGGCAAGAATAAAAGAAAGAAAATTGTTTTTTAATAAAAAAAAATTATTTTACCAACCATTTCATTTCTCAGATTTCTTCATAACTCGATCATGTATTTATTTTTTTTCAGTTATCTAAATGACTTCATTGTGTCAATTCCCGCTTACGATGCTTTCTGCGGAAGCATCAGACTGTTGTAAGACTACTTGGTTAAAAAAAATTCTGAATAGAAATATCACCGTTGTAAAATTTTATAAAGTTTTTTTTTTTTTCATGGACAGTTTTAAAAATTTTCTTTAGTTGAATGTGTAGAGGTTTTACGAGAAATAATAGTTCGAATAAAAAAAAAAATTTAGTTATTATCGATGATCTCATGAGATAGTTAGGCTCTTTTACTGTTATTATAGATCTTTCACAAAAAGAAGTCATTCTCTTAGATTATCAGTCATATTGTTATCGCAAAATCTTTTTCATCGTGGCTTCCATGATATAAAGGTAAATACAAATTATATTGTTTCATTCAAAAATTCTCGAGATCGTTCGCAAGTAATTTTTTTAACAAGGCAAATTTACCCTGAAAATCCACGTTTTCTTCAAGAGGCTTATTTTAAAGTGACCTCTGTACCTCATAGATATACTTCACTTGATTCAAAATAGAGTACTTCAGAAAATCTCCATGTTCGTACATGTGTTTTTCCAAGTGATACACATAATTTTGTTTACATTACACGTGAAGATATAAATACTTTAACGTCATCTAATAATAAACCAGTTGTACGAATATAATGGCAGTCATTACGCGTAATCCGTTCAATAAAATACATAGTGTTCTACTACAAGCATTAGGATATGCTCATCTAAAACAACGTCAAGCAATTTCAAAGCATAGTGACAAAAATCTTATTCGCTGAATTGGTTCATTAAATATTCTAAAAAGTACAATAAATATTAAAAAAACGGGGAAAAAGAAATAAAAAAAATATAAATTGATGATTACATTTTTTTCAAGTATATCTCACTCAATTTCATTAATATTATCATCGTCAATAATAAAACAATCAACTTGTGTTTTTATAACTTGAATATAATTATTTAGTTTCAATGACAATTATATTAGTTTTTTAGTCTTTTTTTTTTTTTTTTTTTTAAATTTCAATTTTACTATTTTTTATAAATTTTAGTAGGTTTGGGTATTCTTTTTTTTCAGATGTAAAGTCTTGATGTTTGTTGGTGATTTCCAGAATTCATCAACCGATCTGGAGAAGCATCGACTAAATCAAATAATGATTCTTTTGGCTTTACATATTTTAATTTTTCAGCGTAGCTGCTTCGTATTTTACCCTTGCGAAACCCTCGTCTTACGAATGTCGAATCGTGTTTAATTAAACCATTAGTCACTATTACCCGAGTGTCCGTAAACGGTGAAATAATTGGTTCGTGAACATAACAACTGAAAGTAGTACATGAAGGGTTATTACACTTTGCTCTGGCATAGAAATACATTTTTAGATTAGGCTTATTAGCGTCAGAAAAATAAAATTTGTGTGTTTCAAATTTCAAAATGCAGTCATAGATATTTTGGAAATAATATTAAAATCATCAGTCCAATTTCGTGCCATTCTAAACTTCTCTTTCCACCATTCCGTCCAAAATTGCGCACTCACATCTATTTCTCCATGGTTAGTCAATACTTTGCGAAGTTTGAATTCTTTTTTTACTTGAATTTGTTTTTCTTCATCGGTTTGATAACAGTAATCTGAGTTAATCGTAGATAAATCACATACTTTATTACTATAATTTTTTAAGTTTGTTATTGACTGATTATTCTAAAAAAGTTGTTTATTATTTGTAAATGCATTTGGTGTACTCGTAGAAATTTCTTTTCAATCAGAATTTTTATCATTTTTTTTTAAATCAAAGCCGTTTAAAGAATTAACCGGAATACCATTGTTTAACTCATTCGATTCAGTAAAGTCTTTTATGTTACAAGGGCAGTGGGAATAATGTGTGAATTTCCAAAGCGTAAGAGGGGTAGTGCGCTTTTTGGAAATTCACACATTATTACCACTGTCCCTAGTAACATAAAATATGGTTCGGTACATGTGCCCAATCAGAGAGCCCGCTCACAACTCATTTGGAGGGGAAACACTCGCCAAGGCTCGTGCTTGCCCCTCCAAATTCGTTAAGAGCACACTCTCTGAGTGGGCACTTGTAACGAAATATACTATTTCCGAGTTTTTTGAATAATTGAAATTTGAGTTGTCTAAAAAATTTACTGGCATACTAATGTTTATTTTAATTAATTCAGTAGAATCTTTTTTACACTTAAAAGTATTATATGTCATATCATTAACATCTTCGGTTATTTTATTTTTACTCAAAATAGAAGTGTCAGTCATTAATGTAGGGTTATTCTGAGTTCCAAAATAGTTAAGAGTATTGAATTCCTGTTTTATTGTCATAGATTTTTTTGCTTCCAATTCTAATGATTCTAAAATAATCGATTTTTTTTTTCTAAGTGTATAAATGAAGCTATATTTCATGATTTTTTGATTGTTAATTAACTGTAATCTTTTAAAACATCTTCACGCAGCTTTTTTCGTAGGCCTTTGTTTTGATTATTCGGTTGTTTCAGTAACCACTCTACAAGCTCATTGACATTATTATTCACTCTTCTATATATTTTAAAAATAGCTCGGACTATCATATAAATTGTTACGACAACCATTCTCGACTAAGTCTGTGTTTGAAAATAATAATAAAAAGTATTAGAAGAATCTATCATTGATAATAAATAAAATAAAATATTTATCAAGAATAATTAATAGGAAAAATTAAACAAGTTACTAATAAACTCATACGACAACATTTGCAATTATTATGAAAATATAATTAATATATAATAAGAGTATAAGAAATACAAAAATATTATTTATTCATTTATTTATTCATTCATTCGATTATTTATTTATTCATTTATTTATTTATTTATTTATTTATTTATTTTGAAGGTCAGTCCCAACAGATATAAATCCATTTACAGGGCACTGATACATATATGTATACCCTGGCGAAATCTGCATATCGATATATACGAAATTTGATATTATAAATATTGTATTATTAATACAATATCATATAATTTATTATGTAATAATTATAATAGTCAATTTAATTATTATATCATACTGATAATCATTGTAATTTAAATTATGATATAATGAAATATTATCTAATATTTATTATTTCTTAGATTGCTTGTCCTGACATTTTTATATATTGGATAAATAAAATACAAGTATTTTAATTTTGGCCAACGAAAAGCATAGCTATGTATATGTTATAGTATATAGCTTAATTAATTATTTTGCATATTTGGCAGTCAATTTTTTAGTTATTTTTCTACTTTTTGGACATTTGTATTTTGAAAATAAATTTCATGTATTTTATTTATAAAATAAATAAAAATATCATGTAGCTAATTCAATATGTTTCATGAAATATAGTATTATTCTTAGCTATTTTATATTCCTTGACATTATTTATTTTATAAATGAAATACATGTAAATTTATTTTCATCCAAGTAATTAAGTGATTATTTTTAGCAATTTAGGTTCAATTATGTTTCAAGGAAATAATTCCTAGTCACATTAATTCCTTAGCTGCATCTTTCTTAGCTACTACTTTCCTTAGCTACATTCACTATCTTTTTTAGTTATTTCGTTGCCTTAAATTAAATACTTTGTCTTATTTATGATATAAATTCAATCATCATGAGATAAATATGAATATTTCATATATCAGATTAAATTACTAAATCATTAAAGGCACTTATATATTATCAAGAGTGTAATCATTAGCCAGTAATTTAGTTTAATATAAAGATTTACAATTTACATTAAAATAGTATTTATATATAGTAATATCATCGTCAAGTCATATCAATTTCACTGTCAATAATACTAGCAATTATATTATTTATTATAATGTCAGTAATTCAGTATACATTGTACAATCATCATACATTTTGTTGAATTAGAAAAAAAAAATAATTTGAACTTACGATACAGTGTAATTAAAATTAATTATTATGATTTATTCATTTTATTTCTGCTTTTATTTATATTTTCATGCAATACTAATATTCTTATAAATTTCCTCTATTATATTTTATTATTTCTCCTTTTTTTTTCTTATTTGTATTCACAATTCTTTCATGTTAAGCAAGTAATTATTTTTTAGCTTAGGAGTATCCAATATACATCAAGTTAGCAATTCGTTAGAAATGCCTACTTTTACATTTAGTATTCTATCAGAGAGACAGGGGTGTCTACAGATTAAATCTACTAAATGTACCACCGAATATATATAAGAGGTACTTACAGATTTATTTATATTAGATTTAAAAGAGAAAGGAGAGTATTTCCTAAAATTCGTTTTCTTTGCATTTTTAATAATAGTAATATTTTTTATAAATGACCGGCAGTCTACAATACCTCTAATTAGTTTAATGGAAAAAGAAACGACTGCAACACATCTTCTCACATGAATCGGAATTAACAGGAAATTTTTATTTAGTATTTTATCACATGTACCACGAGTTGTATATTGACCAGTTGATTTGAATATTGATTGCTTAAAAAATAGCCTTTGTATCTTGTTTAATAATTCAGCCAATTTTTTGTTTTTTATCAAAAAAAAGGCCTCAAAAGTCGCCTCTTAAAAAAGGGCCGTATTTTTTTTTGGCCTCTCAAAAATGGCTTTATTTTTTTTTTTTGCCTCTTAATAATAACCTTTTAAAAATAGCTATTCAAAATGGCCTTATGTTTTTGCCCCCTTAAAAATGGCCTTTAAAAATAGCTATTATTACGTTTTTGGCCATTTTAAGAGGCCAAAAATATGAGGCCATTTTCAAGAGGCTAAAAAAAAAAAAAGGTCATTTTTGAGAGGCCAAAAAAAATAAGGGTATTTTTTGAGGCCATTTTTTCCATGTACGAGGTTCAGATCATCTCTTTTTCAACTATATTTCACCATGTTGCCATGGTATTTACGGCAAGCTGAAACAACAGGCGAACTTTCCGGCTCCATTCATAAGTGATAATTTTTCCAAGATTATAATTATTCCACCATTAAAGGCTCATTAAATTTACAACAAACTAGTAGGATAAACAACATACAACCAGTTTTATAAATTCATTAAAACGGCTCCAAGTGCTGAGAATATATACTAAGTATTACGCTGCTTGCTCTTGCTACGCTTACAGTCAAAAAAGTCGCTACCTCGAGGTCACTAGTTTCGGGGCACTGACGAATCAAGAGGCACAACACCGTCAATGTTAGCAAACAAAAAACTGTATGATCTAGAAAAAAACATTAAAGACAGTGGGAACAGAGATGATGCTCCAAACAAAATGCTGGTTCCAAAATTGACAAGTGAGGCAAATTAAAAAAATGACCATGATTCAAATCCATTACTACATTTCCATAAACTAACCATTGAGTTCTAAAAAAAGCCGGAATTTCTTTCTCTCGATAGAATGATGAAAAGCTATGTTCACGATATTCATCAATCACTAATGTTTAGTTATCCACGAATACAACGAGTAATCAAGCTTTCCGCAAAATGAGGGAAGCTTATTGCAAACTTTGATGGAACAGGAGTGATTGCAGCACCATTTAAGGGTTTGAATGAACCGAGATTTTATTATTCTTCACTTGTACCAGGAGACATTGACATTGCTTTAGTGCCTGCTCTGGAATTTTTCACAAATACCCATAATATTCCAAGTATAACTCATTGCTTGGATCAATACAATCATGCTCAGAAGCAACACACGACTTGTCGCCAAGTTTTTTGGATCATTGGAACTGATTTTAGCATTGTCTTCATAAGTTCTGTCATGCAAGTTTTTAACGAGATGCAGTTATCACAGCATTTGAAATTCACCTTCAAATATTTGACAACATGTAATCCAGAAATTCAAAAAAAGCTTAAATATTTGACAATTTCTTATGTTTGTTTATCACATTCAGTAAAAACTGTGTTGAGGAAGGCTGAAATAGTTATAACTGCAATTGAACAAAAAGATTTAGCAGGTTCTTTTATAGTGCGTTTAATCTACTCAGACAGTTTGCAAATGAAAAGTGATTATTTTGAAACGGTAGTTTGCGTATTTGATCTGCCATTCATCCTCCCTAATTTCGCGTAATATTTTCTTGAAGTTCAACGACTCCAAAAAAAAAAAAATGAAGAAAAAACAGACGAAAATAAAGATGATTATGCTTATAAAAAAATTTATCTCGACTCTCATGGTGGAGTCGGCGTAACAGAAGATATCATTCATAAATTAGAACTTAAAAGTCATGATCATATCCGATAAAATTCTCTATATTATCAATTTTTATTTAAATATACCAAGCAGAAAAAGAAAAAAAAAATAAATAGGTTAGTAAAAGATTTTACAATAGCACACTCATGATTTATTTTCTTGAGTTCATAATGTGATATTTTTTATTATGGTCTGCTGTCATGATTTAAGAAGAAAAAATGTTGCGCAGCAGCAACGCATCTGTTGAAAACTTCTTTAAAATTATAAAATCATTTTATCTTACAGGTAAACTTTGGATTACACTTGCTCGATTTAAATTTATCATGCAAGAAAAAATTTTGCACTTGCTATCACAGCAGCAATACTCGAACCAGACAACTTGATAGCTATTAAATAAAGTTAAGAAAGTATTGTGCGAAAATTGAGGTGGATTAAATAGTAAAAAAAAAAAAAAAAATGAACAGGTACTTTTAGGAATGATGAACAACATCTACAGGCAATCTTTCGCCCAGCTATGACTGAACACAACTGCAATAGTTGAGTTCTTTTTTGAAGTTATCTGACAAACAACTCTATACAATCAGGACCACGTCGTATCATAAATTCTGACAGAGATTTGTCATATGTACAATGAAAATAATATGCAGCACTAAGCGGTACATGATTGTCTGAATCATTTTCTCCAGGTTCTAAAATACACTCAAGATCTGTATAGATGACAAATGATGATGGTTCTTTAAATCGATGATTTTTAAATTTTAATATATTTCCACCTTCTTCTGGTAAAATCATTCTCACTTTATTGTTATTTTCACAATCTGTTAAATGTTTTTTATACGAATTTTCAATTTTGAAATGACAGAGGCAACGATCACACAACCACTTTTTATGATTATTCTTTGAAATTTGTGTACTGACAAGTCGTGATAAATTTTGTATACAAGCAAAATGAAATATTGGTTCATCAGTTGACAATCCACTATTTATAATACGTAAATAAATTGTGGGTTTTGATGATTTATGTTTACTCAAATGAACTGGTGCTATTTCACATTTATCATAAATATCATAAACATTGATAGATGAATCATTCATAATCTCAAATTTTTGAATGTCACGTAATATTATCGGGAAATCAATACCATCATATTTTAAAATTGTCTTAAAATCTGGGTATGATGTCATACGATAATTGTGTGATCGAGTTGGATACAGAGCTGCTGTGACTGCATATAAAAAACAGTACTCATCATTATTTTTTATATTCACAACTGCTCTTTTTGCTTGGATTTTCTTCGGTAATTCGATAAATGTTGATAAACCACCTCTCAGTGGCTCATAACGATTAATATTAATCATTAGATTTATAATTGCTCTAAGTGTCCAACCAGAATCTTTTTCTTGAAAATCTTCAATTTTTGTGAGGAATTTACACGTCAATTTATCATTGAACCAATTGCTCAAATCAGTAGTTGGTAGAATCACTTGATTTTTCGTATTGAAATATTTTGTCTCATCGATAGATTCACCATTAGTAGTATACATAGGAGGATCCTGGCTCACCCCCCGCTGTGATCCCCTCCCCCTGCTGCGCCACCCCTCCCCCGCGACCCCCCACCGTGATTTGCGATTGATTTCGCGGAATCCGCGGATATCACCCCGGGGGGTCCGCGAATTAATTTAATTAGGTCAAATCGCTGCAGGGGATCCTTGAATTAATTAATTAGGTCAATTTATTAATTAACTAGGTCAGATCACCACAGGGTGTCCTCCAATTGATTAATTAGGCCGAATCGCCATGGGGGGTCTGATTTTTCATTAGACGCCATATTGGTTTTTTCATTAGACGCCATATTGGTTTTTCTATAAGACGCCATATTTGTTTTTCTATAAGACGCCATTTTAAATTTTTGAAATTTTGAAATTCCCGGGGTCCCATTTTTTTATAAGACGCCATATTGCTTTTTCGTAAGACGCCATATTGGATTTTTTTAAATGTCATCTTTGGTTTTTGAAAGACGCCATCTTGTGTCATTATTATAATTAATGGAAAAAAAATATTTTCCCCAACTGGGATTTGAACTCAGACCTTTGGCATGAGAGTTTGGCACGCTATCGTCTGAAACAAACAAGAGATTATGCTATTCCCTGTCGGTGAAAGAATAGTCCTTCGTATATATTATGGAATTTCAACTTGTTCATATATTATTAATATTTATAAATTGTTCATAAACTACTAAAAATGAAATATTTGAATTTTATAAAAATTATTATTTATAAATTCAAAGTATATAATTTCAAAATTTCCCGCGAAACGACGTCGGTAAAGCAGTAATCGATATTATTGATTATTCTTTTATCGATTATTGATTATTCTTTTATCAATAATTGATTTTTCTTTTATCGATAGAGAAAACAATTAACTAGTTGCGCTAGTCGTCAGAAAAAAAGTGGGGATATCAGTATATAAGCAAGTGCATTTTCATAAAAGTCCTCGTCTTTACATCGATCATTGTGGAAAATTATATCCTGTCAACTATATATATAACAAGTAAGTCATAACCTTAAAATTTTTTTACATTTTAATAGAAATAGTAGTATAAAAAATAACATCGATCATCCTTATTCCATCAATCTCATTGCAATCCTTGGATATTTTATAAATGTTTTAAGTCTTTCATCCTTAGATTTTCACCAGCTATCATTTAACATCAATATTTTTTGCACCAGGTCATTATTTCTCTAAAAAATAACATAACCTTCAAAATTTTAGTAATCCATTAATATCTTCACCATCCTTGAATATTTTTGAAATGTTTTTAATCAATTATCCTTAGATTTTCACCAGCTATCATTTGACATCAATATTTTTTGCACCAGGTCATTATTTCTCTAAAAAATAACATAACCTTCAAAATTTTAGTAATCCATTAATATCTTCGCCATCCTTGAATATTTTTGAAATGTTTTTAATCAATTATCCTTAGATTTTCACCAGCTATCATTTGACATCAATATTTTTTGCACCAGGTCATTATTTCTCTAAAAAATAACATAACCTCTAAAATTTTAGTAATCCATTAATATCTTCACCATCCTTGAATATTTTTGAAATGTTTTTAATCAATTATCCTTAGATTTTCACCAGCTATCATTTGACATCAATATTTTTTGCACCAGGTCATTATTTCTCTAAAAAATAACATAACCTCCAAAATTTTAGTAATCCATTAATATCTTCGCCATCCTTGAATATTTTTGAAATGTTTTCAAGCAATTATCCTTAGATTTTCACCAGCTATCATTTGACATCAATATTTTTTGCACCAGGTCATCATTTCTCTAAAAAATAACATAACCTTCAAAATTTTAGTAATCCATTAATATCTTTGCCATTCTTGAATATTTTTGAAATGTTTTCAAGCAATTATCCTTAGATTTTCACCAGCTATCATTTGACATCAATATTTTTTGCACCAGGTCATCATTTCTCTAAAAAATAACATAACCTTCAAAATTTTAGTAATCCATTAATATCTTTGCCATTCTTGAATATTTTTGAAATGTTTTCAAGCAATTATCCTTAGATTTTCACCAGCTATCATTTGACATCAATATTTTTTGCACCAGGTCATCATTTCTTTAAAAAATAACATAACCTTTAAAATTTTAGTAATCCATTAATATCTTTGCCATTCTTGAATATTTTTGAAATGTTTTCAAGCAATTATCCTTAGATTTTCACCAGCTATCGTTTGACATTAATATTTTCTGCACCAGATCATTATTTCTCTAAAAAAAAAGTAACATAACCTCCAAAAATTTCAGTAATTTGTCATTATCTTTGCAATCCTCATATATTTTATGAAATTTTTTAATAAATTTGTAGATTGTCAGTATATAACTTTCTTTATAACTATTTTTTAATTTTTAGGTCAACCAAACAATTATCAATAAAATGGATCCAACTAAACTACAGAGAATACTCCGAGAGGATTACCGAAAAACAGTTGAACTTTTACAACAGGACGCGAATCCTAAACGCATCCGTTCGACAATTGTTTCATTACGTAGAGATATTACAAATCATAATCAATCACTTCGAAGTTTGCCAACTGCTTATAGAAAAATGACTCAGACAACAGTCATAATGCTGACACGTTTTTTATCAAAATTGGAAAGTTTGCAAGTACGAGGTGCAGGTGCATCTGCAACAGTTGATGTATCAAACGCTTCTACTGAAAACTACATTGAATGGCAAGACTTAGAAAATGTATTTAGAAACAGAATGAAGACCAGCGTTATAATTAATTCATCTTTTACATCTTTAAAAACATAAAGATGTAAAAGACTTTTTTTCTGATGCTAAGAAAATGTTAATTAGTCAGATAGCTCATATTTTACAAGATAAAAATGCACTCAAAGTCAGACTGTATTAGCTTTGAACTATGAAATTGAAAAACCATCTGATAATAGTGTGGAAGTTGAAACAAAATATTTCAGTGAAGGCAGTTTTGAGGTTTTACAATCATCAGATTTAAATCAATTATTCAAGGAAAATTTTGAACATTTTCTAGATGATGTTGAGGAAGCTGAATTAAAAGGATCTGGTTGGAAACTGCTTGAAATTCTTCATCTTGAAATCCAAGTCAATGATTACATACCACTGCAAGGTGGTAATTCATCTTTCGTTGAAATGCCATCATGGATACTGAAAACTCACTCAGTTGTAAACGTAAAAAATTCTGATAATTTGTGTTTCATTTGGTCAGTTTTAGCATGTTTATACAAAGTGCCAAAAAATGGTGAGCGTGTGAGTCATTATATGAAACATCTTGATAAAATAAATTGTAGCGGAATAACTTTCCCGATAACATGGGAAAAAATCAAAGTTTTTGAAAAACAAAATAAGTTGAAAATCAATATTTACGGAATTGAAGATGACGATGATGATGATGATGATGAAAGTGATGATGATGATGATGATGATGAGAAAAAAAATAAAAAACTTAGAAAAGAAAGGATAGGACCATATTATATAAGCAAAAATGAATCTGATCATGAAACGATTCATCTTTTGATGATCAAAAGAGAAATAGAAGCGGGAGATGATGATGATGATGATGATGTTGTTGTTGTTAATGATTTCAATTCACAAAAAAATTTGTCACAATATCATTTTGCATGGATAAAAAACTTATCAAGATTGGTTTATGGACAAGTTTCTAAAAATAAAAATAAAAAAATCATTTGTGATCGCTGCTTATGTCATTTTCAATCTCAACAATCTCGCGATAATCATGAAAAACTATGCAGTGAAAAATGTAAAAGTGCAATGAGATTACCGACTGCAAAAAATAATATTTTACAATTTAAAAGTTATAAACATCAATTAACGGTACCGTTTATAATTTATGGTGATTTAGAATGTTTATTGGAAAAAGTGCACAGTGAAGAACTTGAAAAGAATCAAATTTATCAAAAACATGTTCCAAGTAGTGTAGCTTATTATTTAAAGTGTAGTTATGATGACTCACTTTCCAAGTTCAATCTTCATAGAGGTAAAAATTCAATTGAATGGTTTATTACAGAGCTTGAACAAATTGCTCATCAAGTCAATAAAATAATAGATGATATTAAACCAATGTCTCTTACACGAGATGAAGAATTACAATTTTTGAATGCTAAAAAATGTTATATTTGTGACAAAAATTTTACGAAAAATGACGTTAAAGTACGTGATCATTCGCACTGGACCTCAGAATACCGAGGTGCCGCCCATCAAATATGCAATATAAATTACCAAGAATCATGTATCATCCCAGTAGTATTCCATAACCTCACAGGCTATGATGCACATTTTATCATCAAAAAATTAAAAAACCAGTTTAAAGGTAAAATTGATATACTTGGAATCAATAAAGAAAGATATATTTCATTTACAAAACGTGTCAAGGGTACTAGAATTAAATTGAGATTCATCGATTCATATACATTTATGGCTAGTTCCATAGATTCATTATCAAATAATTTAGATGATAATAAAAAATCAATAACAAGAAGCCTCTGTAAAAATGATGATGAATTCAATTTCATTACAAAGAAAGGAGTATTTCCGTATGATTATCTTGATAAATGGAAAAAATTTGATGACACAACACTTCCATCGAAAGAACAATTTTATTCGAAATTGAATGAAGAAAATATTTCAGATGAAGCATATGCACATGCTCTAAATGTTTGGCAAATGTTTAACATAAAAACCTTGGGAGAATATTCTGATTTATATTTACAGACTGATGTTGCTCTTTTAGCTGATGTTTTTGAAAGCTTCAGAGCTGATTGTTTGAATACATATAAGTTAGATCCAGCACATTATTATACACTACCTGGACTTAGTTTTAGTGCAATGTTGAGATATACTCAGATTGAACTAGAATTGTTGACAGATCCTGAAATGATGTTGTTCATTGAGCAAGGTATAAAGGTGGTTTATCACAAGTCTCAAATCGATATGGAAAAGCAAATAATCGATATATGGGCAGTGAATATAATCCAGAGGAAGAAGAGTCATTTTTAATGTACTTTGATTTAAATAATATGTATGGAGCAGCAATGAGAGAATATCTTCCAACTTGTAAATTTGAATGGATTAATAATTTTGATATTTCAATATTAAATTCAACTGCTGATAACTCAAAATATGGATACATTCTTAAAGTTGATTTAGATTATCCTGCAAGTTTGCATCATCATCATAAAGATTTTCCTTTAGCACCAGTACGCGAAAAACCACCTCTAGAAACCAGTAAAACTCCAAAACTACTGGCAACTCTAGATAATAAAAAAAATTATGTTATCCATTACCGGAATTTAAAACAATATTGTTCGTTGGGGATGATTATTACTAAAGTTCATCGTGTTTTAAAATTTGAACAAAGTGCATGGCTTCAATCTTATATTGATCTTAATACTGAGTTACGAAAGAAAGCCCGTAGTGCATTTGAAAAAGATCTTAGAAAATTATTCATCAATGCAATTTATGGTAAAACACTAGAGTCTGTAAGAACTCGTAAATCCATAAAACTTGTAGAAAAATATGGTGGTAGAGGTGGAGCAAGATATTATATCTCAAAGCCAAACTTTCACAGTCATTTAATCATTGACGATCTTGTAATAATTGAGATGAAACCAACAAGTATACTTTTCAATAAACCAATTTATCTTGGATTTTCTATTTTGGAAATGTCAAAAACATATATGTATGATTTCCATTATAATTTCATAAAACCAAAATATGAAGATAAAGTCAAGTATTTATATGGTGATACTGATTCTGCTGTTTACCACATATTTAGTCATAATCCATATGATTTAATACGTAATAATCCTGATAAATTTGATACATCTGATTATCCAGAAAATAATCAATATGGAATTCAATTAAAAAATAAAAAAGTTATTGGTATTATGAAAGATGAGAATAATGGAAAAATAATGAAAGAATTCATTGGTTTACGAAGTAAATTATACTCTTATGTTATAGCAGATGAAAATAATTCATTAAAAAAACGTGTTCATATGAGAGCAAAGGGCGTCAAAAGATCAACTGTAAGACAAATAACTTTCGATGATTATAAAAATTGTTTAATTAATCATGTTATTTTAAAAAAGCAACAAAATATTATAAGATCACATAAACATGAAGTAACAACAAGAACAATTGAAAAAATTGCTCTCTGTTGGCAAGATGATAAACGACAGTTAACTAATGGTGAAACTGACACTCTGCCTTGGGGATATATACCTGTTGAACGAATGTGTTTGAGTAAAAGTATATTTAAAAGAAAATATGAATGATGTAAATAAAAATTGTATAAATGTATATAATAAAAATTATTGTTAGAAAATAAATACACGTTGCTTTTTTTATTTATTAGTTTATTGATTATCTATCCATTGATTATGACTATTGTCAAATCCAAGATATTTTACATACATCTGATTCCCTCGTCTTTTCAAAACTTTTTCAATCAAATAAATATCGGAATGTCGAACTTTTTGTAGCTCTTCAGTATAAAAGCTTCCTTGTATTGGATTTCCTTGATAGTCTTTAAGCTTATACGTTACAGGTAATGTTTTATTAATTTTAGTAATTGTGAATATTTCGTTTGTCCAATTTGGTTTATATCCTTTATCAAAGACATGATTATATTTACTTATTCTTACATGTTGATTTAATTTAAATTTGATTTTAACATGACAATGATTTAAACTTTTAAATACAGTTTGTTTGAATATTTTAATATTTTTACCAACAACTTCAACTGGTTTCATTTTAATTGTGCGGTGTTTTGTATTATTATATCTTTTAATTAATTCTGGCAGCAATTTCAACCATTTATAATTTCCTTGCATGCTAAATTCAAAAAACATTTTGTTTTTTAGTGTTCGATTAAATCGTTCAACTATTGATGCTTTTAAATGAGTAAATGTTGAATACATATGAACATTATATTTTTTTAACATTGTTTTGAATGTTGAATTATAAAATTCTTTTCCTTGATCCACATGAAGATTTTTGCATATTCGACCTTTTTTGAATATTGATTCCATTGCTGCTGTTACCTCTTTTCCAGTTTTATTTTTGAGTCCAACAGCCCAGCTGAATTTTGAGAAAATATCAATGACTGTTAAAATATAATTATATCCAGAATTGATCTTTGAATGTTCAATCATTTCAACAAGATCAGCTTGCCACGTTTCATCCTTATCACGAATATCAACTTTACGTCGTAAAAAATTTTTTCTTGCTGGAGCGTGTAACTCACGCACAACGTCTCTTTTATAATCAGTCATAGTTCACTGACGGATGTATACAGACTGATTTTTTTATATTAATATATTAATATATTAATCCACATTCTCTCAACTCTTCAATAATTGACATGATCTCATTATCATGATTCGGATTACCAGCTGTTCTTGATGCTACTAATAATCGTAATCGATCAACAAGTTCATTCGGATCGTCCCAATAGATATAATTGACTCTAGTTGGATTATTTTTTCTAAGAGTCATAACCGTTGGTAATAATCCAGTACCATAATGCTCATTATTAACATTCTTATGAGGCGCAATAAAATCGATGTATTTCCGAGATGCTGAATTTTTTATTAGCATATTAGATCTATGATATTGATGATGTGCATTTGTATTATTAATAATTTCATTATAATTTTTTTCATCAATATCAGTAATAGTTCTTCTGTCTGGTGATTTCATAAATAATAATTCCATTAATCCAGGTGTTATTTTGTATGGTGTATCAAAAATATTTAATTCATCATCGTTAAAGAAAATTTTCGCATTTCCAATTTTGTAGTCAGATTTTACTTTTTTTACACCATAATCTTTATCCCACTGTATACTATTGATTTTTCCTAAGTAATCATCTATTAAATCTTTATTTGATTCTTCCACAAATGTTTCCTCGCCTTCATCAGCAGTATCATATTCAGCTTCTTGTTCATAAACTGATTCTTCAATATCAGAAGTACTAAAATTGTCCTCATGTATTGAATTATTTTTTTTATCATTCGTATTTTTTTCATCTGGAAATGATTTATCATCATCAATTAATGATTTTTTGCTAACCGTTGTTGTTGGCAGTTGTGCAGCTAATTTGTTGAGCGGTGTGACAACAGGTTTAAGATATTCATTTGCAGCATCTGATATATTTTCTTTCCCTAATTTTATCAATTGATATTTTTTCCGAATAACGTCTTGTACTTTTTCAATTTCACTTAAAAATTTTGTTTCATCAACTAGTTCTTGCTCACAAAGAGGCATGTTGTTCCTTTGCGATTTTACAATTAACTGAGAAAATTTAACAAATTGTTCTGTTATTTATAGTTATAAAGCAGTCAAAATTTTTTCTATATCTCCCTTTATCTATATCTCTATCTTTATCGATACACAGGAAGCAATATTTTTCTTTCCAACAATCCACACACATCTGACGGAATTTACTATACTCCATATCAATATTAACGTGATCGTGATGTATATGCTTTAAATTTGTATCATCTTGTGGGAAGACTATTAAAAAATTGATATTATCACGTATTAAATGTTTTGGTATTCGTGCATATGATTGACATAAATAAAAAGAATCAACAGCTTTGTGCCTTCCCATACAAAAAAATGCTTTTATATGATTCTGCTTTTCAGTTGCAACATCATCAAATATAAACAACGAATTTGGTTTTGCTTCATCAACTGGTACGACTTGATCGTTGTCGGAAAATTTATAATAATTTATTTCTTCAAGTGGTTCTAGTAACTTTTCTAAATATTGATATTTTGGTTGGTATAATGATTTACTATAAATATAAATATTTGCAAATCGTAAACCATTTGGATCAACAATTAAACTCATTAAAGCGTTCGTTTTACCACAATTACTTCCTCCAATTATCGCACATCTTATTGTATTAGGTAGTAAATCCCCATGTCGTTTTTCTATTAAACCATTACCACTTTTTGATGTAATTATATCAAAGTTTATAACTGGTAATTTTAGAGCTTGTTTCTGGTAATCCATCGTGATGAGCACTGAGCTCAAATCATATAAATTCAACCGTTTTATACCAAAGCAAATCAGTCTCTTATGAGCTATGATTGAGCATACATCAAAAAAGAAAAAGAACAAAAAACGTTGTGGAAAAGGAATTCTCAATAAAATAATCAACAAGTTACCATTTGAACTTCATCTGCCTGGTTATTCATATTGTGGACCAGGTACCAAGTTAGAAAAACGTTTAGCAAGAGGAGATCCGGGAATTAATCCTTTGGACGCAGCCTGTAAAAATCACGATATTGCATATTCGAAAAATCGCAACGACATCAAGGCAAGAAACGCACCTGATGATATTTTAGCTCGTGAAGCAGCTAAACGTATTTTTTCGAAAGACGCTAGTTTAAGTGAGAGAGCAGCAGCTACATTCGTTACTGGAGCAATGAAAGTAAAATCGAAATTTGGCATGGGTTTTGTTACTGAAAAAAAGAAAAAGAAATGTACGAGAAAAAAAAAACCATTATCTTCGTTGAAAAATAGAAAAATAAAAAAAAAGACTGGAGGAAAATTAATAAAAAATAAAAAACGTGCAGTTAAAAAAAAGAAAATAACAAAAAAGAAAATATCATTTTCAAAAATCGTACAAGCAGCAAAACAAGCAATGAAGGGATCAAATAATTCATCAGTTGCAATTAAATCAGCAATAAACGGTGCGAGAGCAGCTATTTAAAAAAATGGTGGCAAGAAAGCTATTACAGTACCTAGAGTTTTACCAGTTGCTAAACATATCGGTGGTGCACTACCACTTTTAATCCCGATTTTCTCAGCTATATCAGCATTGGGTGGATTAGTTGGTGGAGCATCTGGTGTTGTCAAAGCTATCAATGCAGTAGACAAGTAAAGAACAATTAAATGAAAATAAGCGACACAATAAAATGATGGAATCGATTGCCATAGGAAAAGGACTTTATTTAACACCACATAAAAGCGGTATGGGACTTTATCTCTCTCCAAAAAACTTCAACTGATGCTACCACAAAGAGCTTTAACTGATGGTGATTTATTAAAATTTGCTAAACAATCAAAAATTGCTAATTTTCGTGGAGTTTTTATGCGAAATGATATGCCAAAAGATGGACCTTGGAAACAAGAGTGTGGAATCATTAATTTAGATGATAAAAGGAATCCTGGAACACATTGGGTAGCATATAAAAAACTCAATAAAAATTCAGCAATATACTTTGATAGTTTTGGCAACTTACAGCCACCGAAAGATCTTGTCAGTTATCTTAATGTTGGTAGCATCAATTATAATCATAAACGTTATCAAGATTGGAATACGTATAATTGTGGACATTTATGTCTCGCATTTCTCACAGGAAAACTATAAAAGCAGAAGAAAAGAAAATTTCCAATCAGTTATTTATCAACCTTGACAATGAACGATACGTTTACTTTAACTCTCACCGGTAAATCTTCAGTCTTAGAAACTGATTACTTTCCACCCATACAATTATCAAGTGAAAAAAATTATTCATTAGCACTTATTTCATTTTTATCATTTAATTCATTACCAAATATCGATCATGAAAATAATATGATTACATATTTGAACAGTTATGATACAATTGAAATACCAACTGGAAGTTATGAAATAGATGATCTAGCTGCTTACTTAGAAAAATATAATATCAAAATTACATATAATAAAAATACTCTACATTCATATATTACAAGTGAAAGAGACATTGATTTTGTAAAACCAAAATCACCAGCACGTTTACTAGGATTTACACCGAGAATATTGAGTTCTAAAACAAAATATGAATCAAACTACCCGATTAATATTTTAAAAGTGAATACATTGATAATTGAGTGCAACATTACAACAGGAGCTTACGTGAATCAACAAAAAGTTCATACAATATATAACTTTTTTCCTGCTGTACCACCTGGTTATAAAATAATTGAAGTACCAGCTAATCCAATCTATTTACCAATTACTGTTAAAACCATTGATCATTTACAATTAAAAATTGTTGATCAAAACGGAAAATTAGTGAATTTCCGTGGTGAAACAATAACCATTACGTTACACGTAAAATCATAGGAATGGGAATTTGCTTCAATTCACGCGCTATAAAACGTGGGGCATCGTATAAAAGCAGCACATCATGGACACCTCCAGTCAGTCTGAATCGAGCAGTCAAGAAGTTGACATCTCAGAATATAAATTACCTGCAGAGTCTAGGTCTAAAAGTAAAAAAAAATTTTGGAACTTTAATTGGATAAATATAACTTGTCTTAATTGTTTTACACGTCAAAATGAGTGATGAAAATATTTTCGATATAAACGCGCCAGTTCAATTTAACAATGAAATATCCAACTATGAGCTACATGCTCATCAGTCATTTGGATCAACGAGCTTCGATAATAGTGATGAAATAAGAATATCAATACAGAATCAAGATTTGTTTGTTCTACCATCAAAAAGCTACATACGTATGAGTGGAAAATTAACGCAAGAACATGTTGCTGTAAATGCAGAAGATCCACTTGCTAATATTTATCCTTTAACGTTAGTAAATAATGCTATGTGTTTTTTGTTTGATGAAATGCGTTATGAATTAAATGGAGTTTTAATTGATAAATCAAAGAATGTTGGTATAACATCTACAATGAAAAATTATTTGTCATTAAGTTCAAGAATGAATTATGAAAATGCAGGGTGGATAAATCAAAATGGTATGAAATTGATAAATGATGATGGATATTTTGATATATGCGTTCCATTAAATATAATTTTTGGCTTTGCTGAAGATTATCAAAAAATAATTGTCAATGCAAAACATGAACTCATTATGATACGATCACGTTCAAATTTAAATGCGATCGTACGAGATAATGAGAGAGTTCCTGATATGCCAGAATTTGATTTAAAACTTACAAAAATTGAATGGCTTGTACCGTATATAATGTTATCAAACAAAAATAAAATTGATATGATGAAATATATACAAAAAGATCCTGTCATTTCTATTGGATTTAGATCGTGGGACTTATATGAGTATCCATTGCTGCCACAAACAACTCATCATATATGGACAGTGAAAACTGCAACTCAACTGGAAAAGCCACGTTATGTTATTCTTGGTTTTCAATCAGATAGAAAAAATGATTGGCAAAAAGATGTAACACATTTTGATCATTGTAAAATAACAAATGTTAAACTTTATCTTGATTCTCATATTTTTCCATATGGGAATTTGAATCTTGATATTGAAAAAAATCAATTTGCTTTATTATATGATACGTATGCTAATTTTGCAGAGTCTTACTATGGCTCAAAAATAGATTTAGTAACAAAAGATAATTTTATTAAAAAATCTCCATTAATTGTTATTGATTGTAGTAAACAAAATGAGTTTTTGAAAACTGGTGCTGTAGATGTACGCTTGGAATTTGAATCAAAAGAAAATTTTCCTCAAGGCTTAATTTTACATGATAAAATAATTGAATATAGACCAATAAGTGGAATAGTACATAAGTTAACATAAATTAATTGTAACCTATGGTTTTAATTAAATAAAAAACAAACGAAAATAATTTGATTTAGTGTATTTATTTATTTATTTATTCACATTTCCTCATCATCATCGAAATCACGTAGATCATATGTACTATCATCTAATATTACATCTTGGTTATTTTCACCATCAAGAACCATGGTTAGTGTTCCTTTCTTGACAGCATTTTCTAGCTCCTTAAATTTTTGATCATCTTGATTAAAATGTGTAGCAAATCTTTTTGGTAGATATGCATAATTTTCATTGTTGATTTCAACTGTTAGCGCTGGACCATACTTTGATGTTGGAAATCTCGCTACTTTAGTAATTTTATAAACTACTTTTCTCTTAAAATCTTTTAATGATTTGCGTTCGTTAGCTTTTTGAAGTTTTTTTGCTTTTGCAAAACCCATTTTTAATATCTGTAAATGGAAAAGTTATTTTTTAGTTGAAAAAATAATTAAAAAACGATGATAATATCAATAAGTTAATAAAAATTTATAAATATATGATAAAACTTACTTGCTGGTTTCTAAGACTGGGCGCACTACAGCTGATGGACTGAACGATGAGTGATGCTTAGTCTCTGTGCACGAGAATATATACTAAATCTCAGGTCCCCCACCAACGAAAAAGTTCCCTTTTTCGGAAAAACAGGTTATGCTTATCCCTACTATAAATTTTTTAAGAGTGGGGGAACGTTGTGATTGGTTGATATTTTGTGGGGGAAGGAAAACCAGGTGATGCTTATCCCGACTAAAATTTTTTTCTTCTTAGAAAATAGTTTTTACTTTCTATTATTCTAATCTCTTAATCCTCTAATCTTTTTTCTGGAATTTATAACAATAGATGTGAAAAATATTCTTTTGAGAAAAGCTAATAATTCCTGTTTGAACATGTTTCAGTATATTTTCTAAAATTCAATCCATTGTTGTCAGATGATTCATCAATTTTTATAACAATGAAATCTAGTCAGTATTTTTTTTCCTGTTTAAACATGTTAAAACTTGTTGAAACTTGTTTCTATTATTTTATTATACAAACTAAATCTTTTTTTATATCTTATATTTAAAGGAAGGAAGGATAATTCTAAAAAAATTAACAACTTTAAAAAAATTTGGTTTTGCATCATTTATTCATTAATAAAATTTAATTCTCTATTATCAGTTCCTTCTTTACATTTTAAACAATCTTTTTCTAGTACATAATAAGATATTCCAACTTCATCTTCACAATCATTTTGTATTGGATGTTTTTTACATCGTTTTAATTTTGAAATTGTTGGATTTGAACGTTGTTCTACTGATAATTTTTCCCAAATTTCATCAATTTGATGTGATGCAAATTTTATAATAGCCATCACTGGAAGTGCAGCAATATCTTTTTGTGTCAAGTCAGTTATATTGTCAACTGCACAAAAATGTAAAATGGATTTTTTCATGTTGGCTCTTGTTGAAAATTTTTTAATATACCAGTATTTGTATCTCTGTGCATTTTCATATGCACATTTGTAAGAACTGCATAAAGGATGTGAATTCATATGTCGTATTGCTGGATGTTCCATCTCTAATATTTTTATATCTGGACATCACAAGTCTTCCAAATTAAAAATTGTCATTGGATTAAAACGTAAAATAAATGTTAACCATTTTTTTCTATCTTCACCTTTGACAAATAAATAATTAAACTTTCCAACTAATTCTTCAATGATTATTGTTGATACGTTATTATATTGATCACAACCAGCTTCCCAAGATATCCCATGATAATTTTTTTCACAATTATCCACAATTTTTTTATATTCTTCAGTTAGACGTGATTTTTCACAAGGTGGTTTGAATATTTTTATAGTTGGTGAAGATCTTGAATTTATAGGTTAGATAACCAACTCTTTTACAACAAATAAACCTTGAGGTTCTTGAAATCCTTGAAAATCAATAAATGCTGACATTTTGTTTTAATATATATCAACTCAGCTCAACTCAACTGTATAGTGACCAGTTCTAAACTGATGATAATCTTTTTATACCCCTGAGTAACCACTCCCCTCTTTTTTCTATCCCTTCCACTTCTTATTTACTCCTACCATTTTTACCCCCTCTACGACTTATTTTACAAACATCGAATAGATGATGATGAAATATTGAAATTACTTACAATACTTTCTGTAATTTGTCTTGATGATGCAAGAGCTAAGGTTCCAACCTATAAAATGATTGGTCCTCAGTTCGAACCATTATCAAGACAAATTTTTTTTTTTTCATTCCATCAACATTATTTTATTATAAAATGGAAAAAAAAAATCTTCCTTCGAGCCGGATTTGAACCAGCGACCTCTGGATATCTCTTATATTTTAATTAAACCAATTACAGTCCATCGCTTCTACCAACTGAGCTATCGAAGGCGATTTAGTTTTTCATTGAATAATATTTGAAGGAATATTCTTTTACCGACAGGGAATAGCATAATCTCTTGTTTGTTTCAGAGGATAGCGTGCCAAACTCTCATGCCGAAGGTCCGAGTTCAAATCCCGGTTAGGGAAAATATTTTTTATTCATTAATAATAATAATAACACAAGATGACGTCTTTTAAAAACCAAAGATGACATTTAAAAAAATCCAATATGGCGTCTTGCGAAAAAACCAATAAGACGTTGAAAAAAAAAAAATCCAATATGGCGACTTACGGAAAAACAATATGGCGTCGTATGAAAAATGGGACCCGGGAATTTCAAAATTTCAAATTTTAAAATGGCGTCTTATAGAAAAACAAATATGGCGTCTTATGGAAAAACCAATATGGCGTCTTATGAAAAATCGGACCCCCCCCCGTGGCGATTTGATCTAATAAATTAATTAATCAATCCAATTAATTAATTCAAGGACCCCCTGCAGCAATTTAATCTAATTAATTAATTTACGGACCCCCCGGGGAGATTTGATCTAATTAAATTAATTCGCGGACCCCCTGGGACGATATCCGCGGATTCCGCAAAATCAACCACGGATCACAGCGGGGGGTCGCGGGGGGAGGCACATCGGGGGGGGGTGGTCCAGAACTGTCCTATATATACTACTACCATTTTTTACAATTCTAAATTTACAAGCTAAAACACCATTCACTTTCAAATTTTCATGATTTTTGATAATATTCTTTAAACGGTTAATTGGCATCTTTTTAGCATCCTCTAAAAATGAATGTATATCAGTATGTTGAAGATTGACGATAGTTCCTGATCGTATTCGTCCCTGAATTGCTGAATCACCATCTAGCGACTTCACCCTGTCACTTAGTTTTTTAATATATCCAACACCAGCACCATGTTTTTGTTGACTTTTAAATCTTTCACTCGATGATCTAAGTTGAGAAATCGTTGTTTGAATTCTTAATTTATCACTAATTGTCTTTCCAACTTTCAATGCTTTATTCAAAAGCCGAATATTTTTTCTTTCAAATTTTAACCAATTTTCAATTTGTTCTGGTGTTCGAATAGTTTTATATGCTTCCTCCATAATTTTAATTAATCTAAGACACTGTTCAGAACTCATTTTGTTTCTTTATACTGATACTCACGTTATGAAAAGTAATATGAAACTGAACGTGCTATATACTTTTCAAGCTTTATATATACTAAGTTTTTTTCTGGAAAAAACAATAATATTCCATTCGAATGAAAACTGTTCCGAACAGATCAAAAATGTTCTGGAAAAAAAAATCGAGTATGTTCAGGGAAGATCAAAAATATTCGGAAAATAAATAAAGAATGTTCGATTGATCGATATTTATTGATAGATTGAGAATATTCCAGACTATGAAAAAATCTGATGCAATATCTAAAACTCTTGAGAACGTTCGAAGACATACTAGAACATTCCAGAATATTCAAAAACATTCGAGAACTTTTTTTCAATATAAAATGAGTGAAATCAAGAACCGGAGCATCAGATCAATTCGAGCATTCAACAGAATTCATTGAGATAAACAAATCAAAGGTATATATATATATATTTTTAAATTAATTTATTTAATATAAACTCTTTTGATTATTATTATTTCATTTATATTATCATTTTGTAATTTTTTCTTATAGAAGATGGATTTATCAAAACTTAACCGAATCGCTGCCTGCATTAATGGTAATGTACCATTAAAGAAGATGGTTGATTTAACACCAGGGGCTGAATATAAAATCACCAATTTGAGAAAAGCTAATACAAGATTCGGAGTAAAAGTCATCGCAATTATTAATCAAGAATTTGACGTTTTTCTACCAAACCGGATTTCGGTATTTCTCGAAAACGAATCAGAATTCAGCAGCCTAAAAAACTTAGTAGATGGAAATCACCTTGCATTACGCGTTCTAACAGAATCACCTAATAATACATATGAGTTGAGATGAAATTAGAATAATTAAAAAAATTAGAAAAGAAATATTCAGTAATATTTGATGCGATTGATATTAAGAAATTATATTATAAAAAGTAAAAATAAATCTACAATTAAGTAAACAAAATTTAAAGATTTCTATTTTTTACTTACTTATACATCCTAAAAAAAGAAAACAAAACAATATTTTTCATAAATGAAATATTTAAATAAATCATCGAAAAGAATTATTTTTTTAAAATATGCATGTTTATTCTAAAAACTTTTCTAAAAAAAGTATGATTGTATATATAAATTACATGAATGGATAAAATTTTTTTCGAAAAAAAAAAAAATTGTATATAGATGATTATTATTATTATCGATTAGTGTTAATTTTCTATTTATTCAATCAAAGTGAAACAGATTTTGTTGTCTTCCATCGTGCATCGAACATTTTCATCATCGAATAAAACTTGTACTCCATTGTCTGGTTTTGTAATTATTTTTGCGATTTTGATAATAAAAACCAAAGTCGATTGCTCGACTTCATGTAACCATTGTGAGGGAATCCAAGCTCTAACGGTTGGATCTTCATCATTTACATAGAGAACTTGAAGTCTGAAAAAAAAAATAGAAATATCATCATACATACTTTAAACAAAGTGAAACTGATTACACCTTAATCATATATTACAACAATTCAATCATACATTCACAATAAAATCATTCAATTGTATTTCTAAAAATTTCAAAAAATCTATAAAAAAAGAAAAAAAAAAAAAAAAACATTAATAATGATCAATATCATTCAAACACAAAAATAAATAATAAAATAAATATATGCTATTTTATTAAAATACGATTATTGACATTATTTTTATCAAATTTTTTCATAAAAAAAAAAAAAAAAAAGTTACACTTTTTCATTACAAATAAAAAAATAAAAAAAAATATAAAAACAATTACTCCGAAATCAACACGATTTTTCAATAAAACATTTTGTTATCCAAAGTCTCAATTTAGTTACGTTCCGTCTAATATCATTCAATCACAAAAAAAATATTTCAAAAACTGAAGCTAATTTAAGACAATACACTTTTCAATTATTCCGATAATAAAAACTAGATACCATCCACGCTCTTTCATCAAAATACTATTATTGACACTTTTTTTATCCAATTCTTTCATGAAAAAAAAAAAAAAAAACAAAATAAAAAGTTACACTTTTTTATTAAAAAAAAAAAAAAATAAATAAACTCATAACTCGTATTTATTCAATCAATAACATCGTGATATATATTATAATCAATCACAAAAAAAATAAAAAAACAGTTACACTTTTTCGTTTACAAAAATAAATAAAACTACAAACAATCACTGAAAATTCGAAAAAAAAGAATAATAAACTTATAACTAATATTTAATCAACCACAAAAAATAGTTTAAAAAAATATATAACTGATACTACTTTAAGATGACACTGTAAATAAGTCTTATAAGATATAATATATTGATACTTACCCTGACATGTTTCTATTTTTTATTTATGCACTGATAGAAATTTTAACTAAAAATTAAAACCCATGTTGAATAGAAATTACTATACTGCTTTGTATTTTTTGTTTTATTTCTGGGATAGGCCGCGAGAGATGATATTCTACAATAAAATTATGTAAAATGTCACACAATGTCAAAAAATTGTTATGTTACTTCAAGTCTCTGTACATCGTTATCTATTGCAGATAGACATGGGGTTGAGTGGAGTTAATTATTGAGAATTTAATTCTAAACAATTTATAAAGAATTACTTTTTTTGATTAATGTCTTAGATAATAAGTTATGAGTTAATTAAAATAAAGCACATACATGTTTTGTGGAAACGATAAAAAATATTATAAGTTCGAATAAAAAATACTAAACAATTTAATAAATATTCTAATATATATAATAAAATTTATCATGTACACATATAAAAGTTAGCATAGACTTAAATATTTTTTACTATATCGTTTTGTAAAAATTCTGGTTGTGGGGCGAAATAACACAAAGATGGCCGACTGATTAAACAAATGATTGAATTGTCATGTAATTTCAAGCATTTCTACAGCCTTATCTGTTGAAGCTAGGTATGGGGTTAAGCGAGGTTTATTGTTGGTAATTTATTTCTAAACAATTTATCAAGAATGAATTTTTTCTATTTATCAATTAGTTTTCGAGTTTTGAGCGTGTAAACAGAAAAGAAAAAAGGTTGCCGGGAATTGATTGCCGTTCTCCGTGAATCTAGCACAAACTGCCGAACTTAGCACAAAAAATGTCCAACTTTTAAATAAAATTTATAATAAAATATAGTAAATTCTGAAACCGGTAGTGCGTGAATTCTCAATCTGCTAGAATTTACTTGTGAGTATCGTAAATTTAGTCATTTTTTTTTAAGAAAAATTACAATAAAATCATGTAATTTTTATGGCTTAGTGTTGTATATAGTCAATGGCCAAATGTTTTACATAACTTTATTGTAAAAATTATTTATCAATATACGAATAATTCTTACAAATAATCGGAGGAACGCAGTTTTTACTATTCGCTTTGTAATTTTTTCTTATACGTTTGTAATTTTCAGTTAAAATTTCTCTCAGTGTGAGTTTATGAGTTAATGAGGCAACCACTGATGTCGAAATTATAATGATGCGTGACATATATGTAGACCTTTTATAAGGCCTACATTAGGGTGGTTCTTATTTGGGTGATGGCAAAATTTTCATCGTGCCGCCCCCTAAAATCGTTAAAAAAAAATTAAAAAAATTTTTGGGCTATATACGAAATTTTTATTTTCATCTTAGCCACTCCCTGTAAGAGGGTGAAGTTTCCCGTTTAAAATACATAGGGTTTTCTTACTTCAACGTAAGAATCGATCTAAAAGCGTCAATTATGCATGGAAAGAATCTTTCATTATATTAAATCATCGAGAATGAAGTCTGCTTTAAGATAAAAACAAAAAAATCTATATGGGTCATTCCATAATTTTTTTATTACATTAAAGTTTTTTTTTTTTGTTCGATTTCGCTAGTTTTCAACGTTTTCAATATAATATGAGTGTTATGACATTATACTTTATATATTTGATGAAAAAAAATTTTAAATAAAAAATCTATGGGTCATTACACGTAAATTTATGAAATGGGTCATTTTTTTACACACGTTTCATGTTTTACAAATTATAAGTTATAAAAAACTACAAATATTAAATTTTCAAATTAAATTGCATGATGTGTATAAACCATGGAGTTAAATAAAAAATGTAAGCTTTGCTTTTTTACTGTGTTGAAGCATAGGCTGTCGCTGAAGCCTAAAACTTCGGAGTAAGTCAGCTCGAAAACTACCAACTGCAGCGCTGACATCAGCCCTGCACAAAAAAAAAAACAGAACGAAATATTCTTATTCACTCTAGACTGTACATCTATGTTTGAATACCTCCTTGGACTATTCAGGTGCAGTTTAATTATTAATATGGATTAATTGATCAAAATATCCAATAACATCTTATTTTTTCTTATTTTTCAATAAAATTAAAGGTCATCTTATAACTCAAATTGTTCAAGGAATGTCATTTCTTGCAAATCTTTCTATAATTTTTTTAAGTTGAAACAAAAATTTCAATTTTAAGGGATACAGTAGATTATTGAAATACTAATACATTCTATGTAATTTTTTGGTAATTGTTTGGATGCTTGTTATTTTTTATTAATTTTCAAAATTAGCAACTTTTACCATGGGTTATTATGGAGAATGCGGTTTTTGTCAAAAAAAAGTCCATTAAAATAGCAATATCTCTAATCTACAATATGACAATGTAAAGAAAAAAACTATCGGGTTATAAAATGAGACAAGACAAAACGTATGGACATAAAATAAAAGAGGTTTGGAGCTTAGTTTTTTTACAATTAATAATTCAAGTAAAAAAAAATTGTTTTTGATCAGGAATTATTCAGAAATCACTAGAGACCTCTTGTGGATGACTTTTAGAAACACAGTATTTCTATGAGTGCGAAAAAGACAAAAAACAAAAGAAAACTGTTGTCTTACTCTTCGATTTAAAAAATCGGCAGAACCTCTCAACGTGCTTTCAATTACACCCTTTTCAAGAATTAAATAGATAAATAAATCAATTAAATATTATACAAAAGTTCCTTTTTAATACATTAATTTCTAGTCTAAATTAATTCCACAGCAAACTATTCTATAATCGATTGAAATATTTGAGGCTAATGGCTGAGGAATTAATTTAGACTACGAATTATTTTATTTAGTCACATCCATTCCTTAGATACATTTGCCAATAGTTTTTTTTATAAATTATCGATGAAAAAGGTTGCTAAGAAAAGAATGTATCCGAATAAATTAATGCGTAGTCTGAATTAATTTCTCGGCCATTTCCCACAATAATTTCAATTTATTATAGAAAATATTGCTACGTAATTAATCTAGACTGTTAATTAAGTTATTGGCGGCTTTATTTTTTCCTTAGATACATTTGCCATAATTAATTAATCAAAAAAAATATTTGCAAACGTTGCTGAGAAAAAGATGTAACCAAATAAGTTAATTTATAATTTAAATTAACTCTACAGCCATTCGACACAATAATTTTAATTTAATATAGAAAAAATTGCTGTGAAATTAATCTAGACTACGATGTAATTTATTTGGTTACATCCTCTCCTTAGGAACATTTGCTGATAGCTTTTTCATTAATTAATCATGGCAAAAATAGCTAAGGAAAGGGTGTAACCAAATGAATTAATCCAAAGCCTAGATTAACTTTACAGCAATTTTTCCTATATTAAATTAAAGTTATTGTATCAAACGGCTATGGAGTTAATTTAGATTATAAATCAATTTATTTTTTCTTCATTTTCATATTGATGAAAGATTTTTAGAAGTTGATCCATCTCTATAGTCATAGTGTTATCAATTACAAAAGAGGTTTGAAAACAGTGACGGAGTGAAGAGCTGTCAATGCTCCTGCTAAACGAGCTGTTAGCCTGTTTGATGAATACAATTCAATAATAACACAAAATGAAGATCGAAAGCGATTTGTCATACAGATTATGTCAGAATACCGTTTCCTGATGCAAAAAAAAAACAACGGTCATGCAGAAATTAAAAAAAAATAAATAATTCAAAATTTATAAATAAATGTTTTTTGTTTTTTTCATTTCAAGACAATATTCAATATTTAATAATATTAGAAAAAGTTTAGAGTTGAACGGAATTTCGTGTAATGACCCATATATTTTTTTATTTAAAATTTTTTTTCATCAAATATAGGGGAAAGCGGGGCACAATGGAACACCCAAAAAAATATTTTGACTCATATTTTTTTTCATTTTTTCGTCACTCTTCGATTAAAAAAGCCGGAAAAAAGTAGATGCTATAAAAAAAAAATTTTTTTGAAAATTTTTTGAGCATTTTTTTTAAGAACAAAGAAAATTATTTTTTATATGTTTTTTTTGTTCGTCGAGAAAAGTGATGATAAATTAATTTAAAAGCAATTTTCCGTAATTATACATGAAGAGAAATAAAAAAAACTTATTTTTTGTGATTAATATCACATTTTATTAAACAACAATGAATAAATTTATAATAATAATTATTTTTTTTAATTTTTAAAAATTATTTATGTTTTTTTTATTAATAAAAGAGAAAAACTAATCGGAAAATACTATTGTCATACATCGATTTATATTTTTTCCTTAAGTGTTCCATTTTGCCCCGCTTTCCCCTATAAAGTATAATGTCATAACATTCATATTATATTGAAAACGTTGAAAACTAGCGGAATCGAACAAAAAAAAAAAAACATTAGCGTAATAAAAAAATTATGGAGTGACCCATATAAATTTTTTTTTCTTGTCTTAAAGCAGACTTCATTCTCGATGATTTAATATAATGAAAGATTCTTTCCATGCATAATTGACGCTTTTAGATCGATTCTTACGTCTAAGTAAGAAAACCCCATGTATTTTAAACGGGAAACTTCACCCTCTTACAGGGGGTGACTAGGATGAAAATAAAAATTTCTTATATAGCCCAAAAATTTTTTAATTTTTTTTCAACAATATTAGGGGGCGGCACGATGAAAATTTTGCCATCACCCAAATAAGAACCACCCTAGGCCTACATATATTCATGAAAGAAAGGGGATTCCTAGGAAAAAAAGTCATCGCGTCAATAATTTGAATAATATTTACTCTAAAGTCCCTGCACTGAAAAAATTTTTTTCTGTATTGGAGAATAAAACTTCTTTCTGGTAGAATTTTTGTTCTTGGAAATTTTTAGTATTAAATCATGAAAAAAATGTCTTAATAAAAAAAAAAAATTTCTTAATTGGAACAGAAAATTTTTCTTAAATTATCAAATATTTGATTCGAGTTAAAACTAAATGGTCTTTGATAAGAAAAATAATGTTCTTTTATTAAAAAAAAAACTTCTTGATTTAATGGCTATTAACGTATTGTATTAAAAAATAAATGATTCGCAATAATACGTCGATGTCTTGAATTGTGACAAAAGTGCCTTAATTTTAGAAGTTGGCTTTTTGAATAAAATCAACTGACTCCTTAATACGAGAATTTTATGTCACAATTCAAATCAAAATCTATTTTAATTTTAGAAGTCGGCTTCTTGAATAAAATCAAATTACTTTTCCATACAATAA
The DNA here is from genome assembly GCF_014905175.1 of Aphidius gifuensis. Lineage (NCBI taxonomy): Eukaryota > Metazoa > Arthropoda > Insecta > Hymenoptera > Braconidae > Aphidius > Aphidius gifuensis. The sequence goes on from NC_057789.1 coordinate 20,978,133, forward strand.
CTTTATGTCACAATTCAAGTCATAACGTACCTCAATTTTAGAAGATGGCTTCTTAAATAAAATCAACTTACTTCTCGTTACAATAACTTTATGTCATGATTCAAATTATTAAAGTATAAAATAAATATTTTTATTTAAAAAAAAAAAAAATTATTTTTATTCGGATTTCTTTTGATTATTTATTAATTATTATTTATTATTTTTCTATTTCTTTTTATTTGATAATCTACTTTTCGGCTGCCAATATCTAAACTCAAATATAACTTGTGATGTTCTTCAATTAAATTTCTAAGTAAATTATCATCATCATTTGTAAAACTTGGTGCCATTATCAAAAAAAAAAAATTTTCGTAATAAAATATACAGTTTCCAAACCTTGTCATCTCGAGGAGTAAACTGACCTATTGAAATTCCTAAATATTCCATTATAAATGTCATTTCACCTCCTGACAGTTTTAGATATTTTCTTTCTATAGCTTTTTCATGAATTCTAGATGAAATATTGAAACCACTTGAACTCGGAATATTAACTAAATGAAAATTATTGTTTAAGTCTTCAAGATAAAAAAATTTTTTTTTTTTTGTTTATTATCAAAGAATTCAAAATAAAACCTAATTCATAACGACATATGCCCTCTTGAAAGTCATGAAATGGATCAAGACTAATATTGTCGTAAATTTTATAAATAGGCTCAAAAACACAATTTTCTTTTATTCCGTGACTATGATCATTATCAATGCTGGCTTGTTTTACATCATTATAATAATTTTCTTTATTTCGAATTAAATTTTCGTTTTCTTTTATCATTACATGGCATTGCTGTTTTGATGCTGTACATACTCGACAAAAATACGTTGCTGTAAAGCCTGATGTAAATCCAAGTATTTCATTTAGGCCAAGATTATCACCTAAAATTCTAGCTACACAAAAATACACTTTTTTAATGACATCATCGACTATAATTTCTATGCCTTTTTTTTCAAGATTTAAAAGCTCAGTTTTTAATTTTCCGAAAATTCTCATGTTACCGAATTTTTTGAAATCTTTATGTTCATGAAGTTGGGCTAAGAACCAATGCTCGATTTTTCTTGAGAATTGTGGAGGTAAACAACTTATAACCAGAGCCGGGAAGATCGTCTGTTATTTCAGCTTAGCTTAAATACCATGGCAACATGGTGAAATATAGTGAAAAAAAAAAGACGGTCTGAACCTCGTACATGGAAAAAATGGCCTTATATTTTTGGCCTCTTAAAAATGGCCTTATTTTTTTGGCTTCTTAAAAATGGCCCTTTAAAATGGCCTTATATTTTTGGCCTCTTAAAAATGGCTTTATTTTTTTTGGCTTCTTTAAAATGGCCTTAAAAAAGGCCTTATGTTTTTGGCCTTTTAAAAATGTGATAATGTTAAGATAATTTATTTTATAATTTTTAATTTTACAGCGTTGATGCAAAATTTAAGGTGTAGACATTTTCTCAGATCAAAAACATAAACGATTAACCTCTTCGAGCACTCGACCTGTTATTGCATCCGGACCCTCAATTCATAAGTAATTCAGTATCTAAAACAAGAGTAGATAAAATTAAAAAAAAAAAAATATCGTGTATCATATGTATTAATATTATTCATACAATAATATATTAAAATAAATGTCTCCTAAATTTTCTTTGATATAAATATTTCAATAAATGAATAAACTAATTTTTTCATTTTCATTATATTTATTTGTAATATTTCAAACACATTCGTGTTTATTAATATTCCAGTACATAAATTTGATTAGATCATGGTAGAAATATACAGGTATGTCCATGCCTCGGACGAAAATAAAAATCTACTGCGCAGACCATTGGCGGCCATCTTGTTTGCATGTGTGTAAATCTGTGTGTCTGTCATATTATTATTATTGTACTGTTAATTATTTATGTATGGCATGCTTAAGAGTTACATTAATCATCATTAATCATAAATAAAAACTTTAAAAATATTATTTGATAATTCTACGTATTTATAGATGTTGCAAAACAATTAGAAATTGGACTTTTACTTTTTCACAAAAAAAATTAGATAAAATAATAGTATATTTCGTTACAAGTGCCCACTCAGAGAGTGTGCTCTCAACGAATTTGGAGGGGCAAGCACGAGCCTTGGCGAGTGTTTCCCCTCCAAATGAGTTGTGAGCGGGCTCTGATTGGTACAACGAACTATATTTTATGTTACTAGGGACAGTGGTAATAATGTGTGAATTTCTGAAAAGCGCACTACCCCTCTCACGCTTTGGAAATTCACACATTATTCCCACTGTCCTTGTAACATAAAAGAAATTTTTACATGTTTAGTTAACAAACTAGAAATTTGGATAAAAAGAACAATATAAATATTGCACTGGATGCAACACAATGTTTGGTACATACTTGTACGTACATTTGACTCAGTTTTTAATGAGCAAATTATAGAAGATAATAAAAAAAAAAAAAAATAAGTCAAAAAAAATATGTAACAAAGCTTAATATGTATTTTATTTTATATTTTTTATATAATTAATCATGTGTTCATGTATTTTTATTATTTTAATCTTCTATTAAGATCATCTTTAATATGTATTTTAATTTATGATTTAAATAAAGTCGCGCCACTTTAGCCAATATGACAACCGGTGGTCAGCACTTCTTATTGGCTTAAAAAAACGTATGCGCATGGACCTACCTGTATATTTCTACCATGGATTAGAGCAAGTCATTTATTTCTAAATAAAAAAATTTGGTATCATAAGGAGAATAAAATCGTAATCGTATATATAATCGCGTCGTGGTTAAGTCAGTAAAGCGTCAGAATAAGAATAGGTAGATTAGGTAGCTTTGTTAGTGTCAGGACTTCAAGTCACTTTTCAGGTAAAATTTTCTGATAAAAAAAAAAAAAAAAAAAAATTCAACCAACAAAGTTCGAATAGTAATAAAAAACAATCAAAAAAATGATTGTTAACATGATTTTTTTTTCTCTTATATTTATTTATGTAAAAGAATTTTTTTTCTTTATTTGTTCAATATTTTTCTTGGATTATAACAAATACGTCATAAACCAAGAAGCTTACTTCTAAAATCGCAAACATTTTGTTATAATCCAAGACCTATTTAGTTATAATCCAAGAACCTCACTTCTAAAAATAAAAACATTTTGCCATGATTCAAGAAATTTTTGTTATTATTTAAGAATTTTTTTTTATAATTCAAGACGTATTTGTTATAACTCAAAACAATATTTCCATAATTTAAGAAATTTTTCGTTCTCAAATTAAAAAGTTTTTTATTTAATATAAGAAAATTTTTTTATAATCCAAGAACTTTTTTTGCAAAAACAAAAGTTTTGTATTTTAGAAGTTTTTTTTCTCAGTGTATAATATGGATTTTCTGACTACTTTAATTTCTCAGCTTTATCGTTTTCTTTGGTATATAAATTTATTGAAACAAATTGCATGTATTTCATTTGTCAAAAAAATGAAATACATCGGAAAGAATTATGGTAAAAAAAATTATTTGGTAAGCAACATTACTTCTCGAGCTGCGACTTTTTCTTCGGTTTTTATTCATTTATTCAACAAATGAAATATATGTAGTTTATTTGAAAAAATTGAAAAATCAAGGAAAAGATGTAGCTAAAAAAAAGATAAAGCTAGGAAATTCATGTTACTTACCACACAATTTTTAACCTTAATTCCTTGAGGTTTATTTTTTTATAATTCATGTTATTTATTTTAATGAATTAGGAATTGATTGTAGTTGTCAAACGAAGAAATAATAAACCAGGAAGAAGCAGTCGCCAAAAAAAAATGTAGCTAAGGAATTAATGTAGCTTACCATTTAATTTTTTGGCTACATAAATTTCTTAGCTCTAACTTTTTCTCAGCTACTGTTTTTTTTTGGTTATTTAATTTATTCAAACAAATTGTAACAATATTATTTAACAAATAAATAAATAAAATACCGAGAAAAATCAGTGTATTTATTTGTCAAATAAAAAAAAAAAATCTCAAAGAATAAAGGTAGCCAAAAAAAAATAAAGGTGGTACGCAACATTATTTCCGTAGCTTCATCTTTTTCCTAGCTACTGCTTTTTCTTGGTTATTCAATTTATTCAAACAAATTCTAACAATATTATTTGACAAATAAATAAATAAAATACCGAGAAAAATCAGTGTATTTATTTGTCAAATAAAAAAAAAACATTTCAAAGAATAAAGGTAGCCAAAAAAAAATAAGGTGGTACGCAACATTATTTCCGTAGCTTCATCTTTTTCTTAGGTACTGCTTTTTCTTGGTATTTTATTTATTTATTCGTTAAATACAATTAATAAAATATATATTTTGTTGAATTAAAATTCCATAAAAAAATCGTGACAAAAAAATGTAGCTAAGAAATTAATGTTGCCTACAACATAATTTTTGTGGCTACCTTAATTTCGTGGTATTTATTTCATTTATTTTACAAATAAATTACATGTAATATATTTTACCAACTAAAATACCAGGGAAAAGCAGTACCTAAGGAAAAGAAGTAGCTAAGGAATTAATGTCGATTATTACATAATATTCTTTGACTACATTAATTCCTTAGCAACATCTTTCTCTTAGCTACATCTTTTCTTTGGACATTTTTATTTTTTAAATATAAATTACATATATTAAATTCATTAAATAAATAAAAATGTCCAAGAAAAAGCAGTAGCTGAGAAAAAGAAGTGGCTAATGGATTAATGTTGCTTACTACATTTTTTTTTTGGGAACATTTCGGAGTTTGAACATGTTTTCAAACTATCTTTTTAATCTTTTTTTATTCTATTTTATGTTATTTTATTTTAATTTATTCTACTTTATTATATTCATTTAAATTTATCGGTCATTTTATAAATTGTATTATGCAATTTCAGAGGGATTCCATGTGGAAGAACAGTCCTGAAGAATTTGGAGAAGATGGCCAGGGCGTTGCCTGCTGCAGTGAAGAGAAAGCTGCGTGAGGAATTTGCAGGCGCCATACATCCTCCTCATTACAATGGTAATCTTTTTTATTAAGATTTTTCATATTATTTGAGCATTCTGTTTACTAATTTTTATATTTTTATTTTCAGTTGATGATTATGATGCTGATAATCAGCTAATTTTTCATACTTTTTGTATTTTTTTTATCATATTGTTTTAATTTTTATTTATTTTTTTTAATCAATTTTTTAAAAAATTTTTTTTACAGGATGGTGGTGCTGAAAATGCGGAGTCACTGATGGATTGTGAGGTTTTTTTAAATTTCTTTCCTTTTTTTTTCAGGAAGTTTTTTTCAAAATTATTTTTTTAATGTACAACGCTAGTAAACTTGATGGAATGAGGATGTTATGAAATTTCAAGAATAGATATAAGAAATATTGACTAATTTTGTTGTGCTCTTAGAATCATAGGTAATAGTATTCATTTTTTTTATATTAATTATTAAAGTCAGCCCGTTTCAGAGAGGTTATACATGGCTTTTATCGAGTAAGTGTAACAATATAATTCCGAACATAAACAATTGCGGTTAACCGGAATGACGAATTTCCCAGGAACTACTAAATTATAGAAAAAAATATCAAGTTTTTCTGATAACAATTGTAACGTGATGTTGTCACGTCAACCTTAGATTCTATTTCCCCACATTTATATTGTAATAATAATTTTCTCCTCACTCGGCTTGCTGTTTCCACTCTTGCAAAAGAGAGAAGAAAGAATGAGCCGAGGGAATGGGAATAGCGACTATATAGAGAGCTCAGCTCAGCACAGTCAGCGTTAGGAAGCCTGAGAGGCAGAGTTACTCTTAGAGTCAGCGTTGGCCGACCTTACAATGGACTTGTCAACTTGGTTTTTCAGCTGCAAAGCAGAGAACCTTATTAAGAGTCCGTTTAGGTCGTTCACGAGTTCAATTCCAGTGTTGGTCTCGTCAAGTTAATTCACCAGCTTTTAGCTGAGGTTGGCCTGAGAGATTAACATTTGGATGAATTCACCATTTTATCCACCGTAACTCTCGAGAGTATTTTTCACCTTTTGGCATGAGACTCACGAGACGTTACAATTCGAAAATTAGTATATAAGTTGTAGTAGCATTTAAGAGACAATTGAATAAATAACAAGTTTATTATTTTATTTTATAAAATACTCTGAGTTCTGTCAATTATTTAGATTATTGTAGTCAATTTCAGGTTAGATATTAGTGTTAAATTTACAGTGGATTCTGAGTCTTTACTCGGCCCTATCTACCATAACCAGCACACTGAGCGATTCTTGGGTGTCCTCGTAGGCTTTTTAATCATTCATTTCATTAGGATTATTCGTATTTTAATTGTTTTTCTTGATTTTGTAAAATAAGAAATCCTGGTCGTGTACTTTTAATTGAGCCTTTTGTTGATTTTAGCGTAGAAAATCAATCCCCAATAAGTGATATTTTAATTGTGTCACATGGAGAAAGGGTGACATTCGGTACTAGCCCGAGCAGGTACGTGCATTTTTACGTGAGTGAAAATGTCATGTTACACAATATTATTGTGGCAAATAGTATGAGATTTTCTGTAAATATAAAAACTATCTACGAAAAAATGGAATTTCATCAGGTTTTTCACTGTTTATCACCATCAGTTCGACAACGTAATGAACACAATTCAGTGTTATTTTTTTTTTATATACGATTGCATAGATTTCTCTTGATGTAATTTTTGACCGATTAAAAATAATTTTTTAACTAAGTACAAACCCATTTTTTGAACTAGACAATTTTCAACAAACTAAGAAATCAGTTCCTCTTCAACACTCGTTTACGTTACATCGCTAATTAATATTGATTCGAGTACAACGGGATTTCTTCATACTTACAATATAAAATAGTAGTGTCTGTCCATGACCTCACTTTTCGAGTCGACTCAATAGACAATATACAATACAATTAATTATATTTCAGTGAAATAAAAAAGTGAATATATTATTAGAATTCAAGCCACAGTGTTTGGATTTATTCAAAATGTTATTCCTATTATTTCAATTTACAACCTATCCTCCACATCCGTTAATAGCCTTGTATAAAACATAAGGCCTTACAACCCTTGTGGAATTATCGTGGTATATTTGGATACGTGATGCGATACAATTTTTGGTCCTTCGAGTCGGATTCACCAAGTGAATTTTTTCCTGCGACATAAGTCGAAGTAGCTACCATCGAGTAAGAGTCACAGTTTCTCACACAGCTATACAAAAATGGCACAGCCTAACTCTAATTCTCAAACAGAATTAGTTAAAAAGCTTCACCGACAAAGAGGTGGAATTAAAAAGGCACTTACGGAGCTTATGAAAAAGATAAATTTCATACACGAAAATATAACTACAAGTGATATAGATGAACTACAAGTAACGCTTGAAACCGTCACAGCACGCTATAGTTTATTTGGAGACATACAAGATCAACTAGAAGAAATTGATGACGAAAAAGAAGCTCCAGAAAGAGAGCCAATCGAGAAAACTTATTCTGCTGTTGTTGCTCAACCACGGAAAATAATTCGCAAACTTCAAGACAATATAAATAGTGCAAGTGGTAGTTATCGTGCAAATAATAGTTTTTATCCAACAAATATGACAATACCGTCAATACAAATACCAAAATTTGATGGTACACCAGAAAAATGGGCAAGATTTTTTAGTGTATTTATAAATACAATTGATATCAATCATTCTCTGCCGAAGGCACTCAAACTTTATCATTTGACAAGTGTCCTTACTGACAAGGCTTGGTCACTTATTGGTTATCTATAAATAAATGATGCTAATTATGATCATGCATTATCCATTTTAGTAGATAAATACGAGCATACTCATCGATTGGCCCGCCGACATTATTAGATATTAAAAGATTATCCTTATCTTAAAAAGGATGCTCCAGCAGCAATCGCTGAGTTAGTTGACACATTTAAACAACACTTAGGAGCTCTTAAAAATCTAAAGTTTATGACTCATGCTTGGGATCTACCTTTGATAGATCTCATTCTGTCTAAATTAAATAACAATCCAATTTGTCATTGGGAAATTACTATAAACTCACGTGAAGTACCAAAGTACACTGAGTTATTAAATTATTTAGAACAACGTTTTATTTGCTCAGATATTTCTACACAAAAAGAAAAATAAAATGACACAAAGAAAGGTAAAAAACCCCAGGTTAAAAAAGGTGGTATATCATTGACAACAACTACCACACGTGTCTGTCCAATATGTTCCGAGACACGTTCTGTATATACTTGTGAGATATTCAAAGGTTTTACACAAGAAGAATGATATAAGGCTGCAGTTAAGGCCTCACTATGCTTAAATTGCCTGAAAAAAGGACACGGGGTCAATTATTGGTATGAACGAACCCTCTTGTGAAGCATCAGTCGATAACATGCATATAAAGATTTTCGTATAAAAAACTATGGCGGTTGGAACGGAAAATGGATTTATATTTTAAAAAACTTCGTTCAACATCGACTAATTCTGAAGAAGCATGTCGACATGCAAGATAATCATTCAATTCCCATCTAGGGACTCCTATATCTTCTACTATGACATTTGTTCGTAAAAACTCATCGAAGTTTCTCATAGCTTGACAACCAGCATTAACGTCATAGACTTCTCTCATTTTTGTTAATGTAATCTAGGATTCCATCAGTTTGTGTAATATAATCGTATTCTTCTTGGAGTATAGTTATCCTTTTATTAAACGGCAAATCTCCTGTTTCGAATCTTGTTATAGCATCTGCAATGCGTATGTAGTGTTCAGCAGTCTCCGGGAAGTTCTTTTCATGAAAAAAGTCGTTTAGCTTTTTTCATCGCAGCAGAATCAGGATTTTAATAATCGATCACTCTACGGACGTGGTCAAAATTTTGTGCATCATAAACAGCTGCACGTAACCATGTGCCCCAACTAGTTATTATAGAGTCTGGAGACAATGAAAGAGTCTTCCTCTTGTTGGAGATTTATAAATACTTTATTTGTTTCTGAGATAACTTCATTGGCATTATCAAACTCGTCACGTACCCATTCAGCTACAAGACTTAATGAATGACATAAACACCTTACGTGTAGCATTTAAGAAAAATCAGGAGCTAACAATCTCCCTGATCTCATCATGTATGGGGCTGCATCAGAACAATAAATTAAAACTCTATTGTAGTGAATACCATCAAGCCGCAATACATTTAGAGACTTTATTACAAAATTACGTATAGTTTCACCATTTCCAGCATCAAGGCATGAATGAGCCTTGGTCATCGAAGACGATCGGGTAAAACTGGCCATATAATGGCATCAGCAACAATTCGACCTCTGAAATCAGTGACTTTATCAACACTTAAAAATAGAATGATTGTCAATTTCGTTACGTATGGATTGTAATTTGGATTGATAAATTGCAGGTATATAAGATTGACGAAGTGCTGATGGATCAGTTGTTATTTGATGAGTATACTTTTCGGAAAAAGCTAAAAAAGTTATGACGCTAAAACTAGCGCCCAGCCGTTCCGTGCCCTGTAGTCTACTCAGCTAACTCTCGCGGCAGTTGTAACAGATCGTTAAAATTTAGATTTTTAGTGAATATAATAAGCCTTGTATTTATTTCATGTAAGAATATTATCATTTACGCGTATTTAGGATAAAAAAATAATAATGAATGAAAAAAAAGAACAATTAGAACAAAATTAAAAAAAAATTTTAAATGTTTTTTTTGCTGATCCCGCGAATTTCTCTATAAAAAAATGAGATCCCCTTAGTTACTTATTCTAATCAACGTATTTATTCACTCTCTTAAACTTTGCCATGAAAAAAAAAATTTCAAAAATGTACCCCCCATGCTAGACCACCATAGACGCGATTTTTCTGTTTTTCCCACAAATTACCTTTAAAAAAAATTAGATTCCCTTAGTTACTTATTCTGATCGATGTATTTTATGACTGTGAAAAAATAATTTTAAAATATGTTCCCCCATACTAGTTCACCATAAGATTTTTTTTCCATTTGTATCATCACCAGAATTAACATTTGATGAAACACGTACTGATCTTTATGACAATAAATTGAAGGGAAAATGTTCAGATAAATGACACTAAAAACATTATTGATGAAAAAAATTCATCAACTGAATTGGCAATGTCACCACAAGATTGAATAGAAGAAAATGAAGAATGAACAACCACATTTTGCATGGATCATAGTGATGGTTCATCAACATATGATAGTAATTCTGATGAATTAGAAGTTGATGACGATTATGATTCAAGTGGCAATATCGTATCAGCAACATCAGCAGCTGTTGGAGTTGATGAAGATATAAATGACTTTTTTTCAAAAAATAATGACATTGTGTCATCGAGCTTATGTGAATTTAACCCAGATGTGTAATCAACTCCACAACGAATTATTTCAAACTATGAAAATAACCACGATTCTTTTTCAAAATTCATTGAAGACGATGACTTGTCTGACGAATCAGATATTTCTATTGAAAAGTGTGATGAATCAACAGTCTTGACTTGCACCAACCTTTCTTTTTATTTTCATGAACAAATCGCGGAACCATATGAAGATCTAAAAGTAAAGATTAAGGCAAGCAGCTACATAAAACATGGTGAATCGAATATAGGCGGCTTTCAAAAGATCAAAGGAGAAAAAAATTTCCAATATTAAAAATATGGAATTGAAAACATAAAAAAATTTGCTATTGGATTTAGCTTGGAATGAACCAAAAAGTATGATAAAAGCTGGAAATTTAACGAATGTCACCGAGTTACTAATCTTCCGAAAAGTATCCAGCGAGAACAACTGTCGTGATGATTTAGATCCAGATTTCATCTACCATTTGCACAAACTGGAGAAAGAGCTGACTAAAAAAAATTCCAAGACAAAAAGTGTCCTGGATATATCCAACAAATAAGTTATTTACCATTTTGGGTTATCTTATATTCAGCTCAGCAAATAAAACACTTGTTGAAAATGTCCAGAAGAAATGGTATTGTTCGACTTCAGTAGTGTATCTATATTCGTTCTGTGACAAGGGGTGGTCGAAAAAAGGTAGATCGACGAGGGGACAGAGGAATGAGACCGGTAATGTAGAGATGGTAAAGAAATTTGTGCGCATTCTTACCATAAGTCGGTAATACAGATTTTGTCATTTTAAATTGCGATTTGTCGTGTCCCATGTTCCTATGTTCCCATGTAGTATGTTTTATGTTCCTATGTCTTATGTCCCATATCTTATGTTCCCATACCTCTGAAAAATGTAAAAAAGTCAGAGGGGTAACAAAAAATAAATGATGTTTTAATTTTTATATTAATCAATTTTATTAATTATTATTTACTAGTTAAATACAAAATATAATTCTCTCAGAATTAAAAAAAATAGGAATTCGTTATCATATTTTTATTAATTATCATGAGACCCGGTAGGGTCTCTCGTTAAAGTTGTTCAAAAACGAGAGACTGCCGGGGATATATGTCTTTTAAGTTCGTGTGTGTGACGTCATTGATTTATAGTCAAGTCCATATCTTTTGATTGAGCATCCGAAAAAAAAAAATAACAACAGTTTGACTATATAAATCGAGGTTCCTCTTTTAAATGAGCCTATTATCGGATTTTTCGGTGCCTTATTTAAAAAGATATAAATATATGATAAACCGGCCCCCCGTTTTTTTGTAAAAAATAAATTTCTGTCGATTTTGTCGATATTTGAAGTTTTTACCAAGTTGACGTCCTGTATCTGATAAATTCGCCCCAGAATATTGGTTGATCATCCTGCTCTATCTGATTAGCAGTATGTCATATGGCAGCGAAAGTTGAAAAATGGCGTAGCGATGCTGCGCTCACCATACCTTGTTTTTTATCATTTCTTGTGATTTCTAGGGCCTCTCATTATTATTACTAATCAAAATAATAGTTGTATAAAACGACTCGTGTTAAAGTTTGTAAGTCCATTAGTTAACAAATTAACATTGGCAAGCACAACTGTAGTTGCGTACGCTGGTTATTGCGCAGGATTGTTTTGCCAATATTTTTGAATCTTTGCTGCGATCTGCGATACTGCAAGGCAGTATTAAACGTATGACATTGTCAGACATTATCGTCAAACTATCCAACGCTAAACACTGCCTCAAAATATTGTGGTCAAACGTTTGGATATTGCTTTATATTTTATTGTTGTGTGTGTGCTACTACGAAGTTGCCATATTTTATTAAAGAAAAAAACCAATCAACGAATTTTGAACTCTTCAATTGTCAGTATTTGTAATCATTGTTGAAATAATACATATACAATAATAATACATAATACATAAATAACAGTATTTTATAAGAATATTATTGATACATAGTGTATTAGCTTTCAGTGTCTGTACTTTTTACCAAGTTAATTATAAAATAATAATATTTATTGATGATAGTAATATATAGAGCTTTTAGTGCCCCTAATTTATACAAAGTTAACTCTCGATGCGATCTGAAATACTTCCACGAATTCCCAGTCAGTATTTCAGATCATAGTGTGACAAAAATTATTCACCAATCAACTAGTTATTGAATTTGTAGCTATTGTTTGCTTTTAGTGCCCCTAATTTATACCAAGTTAAATCTCGATGCGATCTGAAATACATCTACGAATCCCCAGTCAGTATTTCAGATCATAGTGTGACAAAAATTATTCACCAATCAACTAGTTGATAAAGTTCTAGCTATTGTTGGAATAACATTTATAAAATAATTAAGATAATAATGTTTATTGATGATAGTAATATATAGAGCTTTTAGTAACCCTAACTTATACTAAGTTAAATCCCGATGCGATCTGAAATACTTCCAAGAATCTGCAGTTGGTATTTCAGATCATAGTGTGACAAAAATTATTCATCAATCAACTAGTTATTGAATTTGTAGCTATTGTTGGAATAATATTTATAAAATAATTATAAAATAATAATATTTATTGATGATAGTAATATATAGAGCTTTTAGTGCCTCTAATTTATACAAAGTTAAATCTCGATGCGATCTGAAATACTTCCACGAATTCCCAGTCAGTATTTTAGATCATAGTGTGACAAAAATTATTTACCAATCAACTAGTTATATTGAATTTGTAGCTATTGTTGGAATAATATTCATAAAATAATAATATTCATTGATGATAACCATATATAGAGCTTCTAGTGCCTCTAATTGATACAAATTTAAAGACCGCAGCAAGAAAATAATTGGTGTATATACCGGAAAACCTAGCTTCAGACAGTATTTTAGATCGCAGTAAAGTGACTATTGATAGATGGCGTAAGACACCTGCGTGCGCCGTTTGTTGATAAATTTTTTAAAAAGATGCCTTCGTAATGGTAAATGAACGGCCTTGCCACTAAAATCGGTATCACTCTGAACTATATAAATTTCTAATGGATTTTTTATTTTTTTATTTCACTTATATTTTTAAAATTATTTTTTGATTTTTTTTTTTTTTGGTAATACAATCATTCATGAATTGATTGATTATTTTTACTTTTAAGCTGAATGTTTAAACAAAAGAAGTGAAATAATATACAAAATCAAAAATATAATTTTTGTAAAAAACAAACTCGTTAAAGTTGTTCTTTACGTTAGCTTAGTACTACTGTATATACTAAATTTTTATTCAATTTAACAAAAAAAAATAAAAAATTCAAACAAACGATGATAAATAATTTAGGAGAATTAAAGCTGCCTGTGTTTGAAAAATAAAATCGAAATAAAAAAAGATCACGTTTTATCCTTATTACACAAACAAACTTTAACGCCGCGGTTTTCTTCACAATTCCAAGATTAGGTTTTTTGGACGAAAACTTTCCAGCAAAAATGCAATTTGATGTTCAACAATCTCACTATTTTGCATATATCTTGTTATTGGATTAACTTTTCAGCTTGTCTTTAGATGAGCTTGATATTAGATTTTTTGGTATTTGCAGGGTATTTCATATAAATTTTTTTGGAAACGTAAATTATATTTCTGTTTTTTTGTATTTTTTTGATAACTCCACCTTCCATTATAGTTATCACAACACTAGTACAGCTGTAATTGAATTGCTGATGAATAACAATCAATAAATCAATCAATGCAAACGACAAATATTCTTGTTTACCTGGGATAGGCATAAAGAAAAGATTTTTTAGTTTCTTCATTTTCAATTTAAAATAGGCTATTTTGGAGTAACATCACATATTTGAGTCCTCTTAGAGAAAAAATTTGTCAGCTGTACCTGATTAATAATCAAAAAAAATTTTTGTCAAATACGCCCTGGTAGAAATATTTCTCCGACGTTTCTCCAACTTTTTTCCATTTTTTCTCCGCCATTTCTCCACCTCTTTACGGAAATGACCCATAGTTGGAGAAATGGCGGACAAATTTCTCCAACCTTTTTTCAGCAAAAATTTACTCCATTTTTTTCCGACTTTTCTCCAACTTTTTTCCGCCATTTCTTCAACCTGAAATTTACTCCAACTTTTTTTCAACTTCTTTCCAACTTTTCTCCAACCATGGGTCATTTTTGTAAAAAGGTGGAGTAAGTTGGAAAAAAGGCGGAGAAAGTTGGAAAAAGTTGGAGAAATATTCCTACCAGGGCGTGCATACGATATCTGTTTTCTAATAATTTGACGTTTCTATTGAAAAATTATTTATTCGCATGTGATACAATATCGAGTCTTAGATAAAAGTATTGTCGATTATTTTGAATGGACATATCATGAAATTATATTAAGTCTTAGCTGTCTGTCAACCTGATCTTGGAATTGTGAAGAAAACCGCGGCGTTAAAGTTTGTTTGTGTAATAAGGATAAAACGTGATCTTTTTTTATTTCGATTTTATTTTTCAAACACAGGCAGCTTTAATTCTCCTAAATTATTTATCATCGTTTGTTCGAATTTTTTATTTTTTTTCGTTAAATTGAATAAAAATTTAGTATATACAGTAGTACTAAGCTAACGTAAAGAACAACTTTAACGAGTTTGTTTTTTACAAAAATTCTATTTTTGATTTTGTATATTATTATATATTTTAGAATTATTTACAAAATTCGAATTTTTGATGACTTAGGAAGAGACGTTAAAGAAATTCAAATACAAAATCTAATTCTCTTAACATTAGAAAAATATGAATTCGTTGTGGAACAATTATAGATTCAGACTTGGAAAAGATTAAAAAAACTCGGTGCAAATAAAATGAAGGTTACAAAAGAAAAAATACAGTAACAATTATGACTTAGAAAATATAACAACAAATTCATATACATCTCATCCTCTTCGCATTAGAAATTTCGAAAACATGGCCCCTCTAGCAGCACATCGTGATTGACAGATGTAACACAAAACAAAACAAAAAAATACATAAGTTTATTTATTTTTTTTTTTTTACAAATATAATATTTTAATTTTTAAAAAAATATACGTACTTTTAATAAAGAACTGATTATTATTCAAACATATCACTATCACTATCAATATTGATAGGTTGATTGCCATCAGGATCCACATTTGGGATGTCAGCATCATCATTGTGCTCGATATTGACCCGATGATTAATCCTTTTTACTTAATGATCCTCATCATCATAAAATTGATAGAAATCAATCGGGTGTCTACATATCGGACACCTGACATTGTCCGATTCTAAAAGTCTTTCCAAACAAGTCTGTCTGCAAAGATAATGTTCGCATGACAGTTTCGCTGGAAATTCAATTGACTCCGGTAGACATATCGGGCACTGATGATCTTCCCAATACCACAAGCCACTTTCTTCTGGTTCACAGGTTTTAAATTTTTTGCAGAATTTTTCGTATTTCTGATGTCTCCGATATTTTCGATTTTTCAATTGTAACTGATCGATTTGTTCATCTGAAATTCTCATCTGTTGTAAATTTCTTTTTTTGGTGTTCTGCAACAGCTTCACTTTATCCAGCAATTTTTTAATTGAATCATCGAGTGTCTCATTATCCTTGGATAGAAGGACGCGTAATGCTACAGCACTCGAAATTGATTTATTATTTTTTTTTATTAAATGGTTTAGGCCCTCGGTGGCAGATGAACTGGGTTGAGACATGTTTTTATTATTATTGGTCCAGATAGAAAGTGCGCCTTAATATCAATTTTTTCGAAAACGAATTTGCAAAATTAACTGTTAAATTTGAACAATATAATATATTCAGTTTATTTTTTCACAAATTCATGTGGATATACACTTAAAAATTTTAAACACTAATTCAGATAGAGTGCACGCTAATTTTTTTTTTTTTTTTGAAAATAAATTTGCAATAATGCACAGGAGATATACAATATTATTACAGTATAATTCGTATAACGATATGGCTAACGACACAACTAAACACGTCAACACGAAAACACGAAAATCCCTAAATATGCCCTTAGATTGATTTTGGCTTTCGTTTCTTATTTAACGAAAACACGACAACACGAAAACACGAAAACACGACAACACGACAACAAGAAAACACGAAAACACGACAAAATCCCAAGATATGTCCTTAGGTTTATTTTGGCTTTTGTTTTTCATTTAACGACAACACGAAAACACGAAAACACGACAAAATGTTCAAATTTATTTAATTTTAATAATATTTAAATTTTCTTTTGCCTTTTTCAAAGTATTACAGAACATAATTAAATACAATAAGCTTGAATAAAATAATAATATTTATATTAATGATCAGGAGTGCTAAAATTTATTTTAAAAATATATTTCAACTCAAAGAAAATAATAAAACATTTTATTTCGTTTAACTAAGTTTTTCTATTTTTATCTTTATTTTAAAATTTCTTTCAGTATGTAATGTAACGTGACATTACCTTCTCACTCAATTTTAAAATTTTTCTCGGGACGCGGATCAACTAATGTTACAGACAAAATAGGGGGGACGGAAAATTTTATTCTACGACGCTAAAATTTACCTAAAAACGTCACTAAAACTAACCAAATAACCAAATAACCAAATACCAAATACCAAATACCAAATACCAAATAGCCAAATAATCACAGAAATCACAAAAATCACAGAAATCACGAAAATCCAATAATCCAATGAGTCCAATGATGCTGATCCGTTCCTGAAAATATAATTCTAAAATTAAGTTGAGGGGTTTGCCTGGGTCGCTCAGTATGCTGGTTCGTGGAGAGAGGGCCGGGTAAAGAATGTTAAAATTACGTCACTGAAATAATAGAACAATGGGAAAATAAATCACTCAACAAAACGATAATTAATGTATTCAAAATTAACCAAGTTTATTTAATAATTAAATACTTAAACCTATCTAATATCCAAATACAACACAATAAAAGATTGACCAAGTACGCTTACTAACAAAGGGAGACAAAAGAACTACACAATACTGACAATGACCAAGATAAAGGGGAATCTTAGGATGGATGACTCCTGCTCCTAGACCTTGGTGGAAGGGATGGCTCCGCTTCCTAAGACTATGGTATGGATGACTCCAATTCCAAGGGGGCAAGGGAGGGGTTGTCCGAGGTTCTGGGATGGCTCACCAGAGAACCTGGACTCACTGCGGCTGTAGGCAAGGGAAAGTCTCTTGTGTGAGCTGTGCCACGGCTTAAATAGCTGTGATTCTACCCTTTCCAATTTTATTCCCACTATGACTGATATGGACCAATCTCAATGGAGTTACTAAAATTGACCAGTCAAAATCATAGTAGGGCTCACGGTGGGAACGGTAGTACTAGAGGGGATATTATTAGTGTACAAACCGGTTACTCCCCTCTTTACTCAC
Organism: Aphidius gifuensis; assembly: GCF_014905175.1. NCBI lineage: Eukaryota > Metazoa > Arthropoda > Insecta > Hymenoptera > Braconidae > Aphidius > Aphidius gifuensis. The sequence goes on from NC_057789.1 coordinate 20,995,972, forward strand.
AAAAATAAGAATAATAAAAGCGTCCCTGGTCAACCGTACAATAATAATAATAAAGAAAAAATATTCAAGAAAAATAAATATAATTTTAATTTAAGGTAGACGAGCGAGTCTCGTCACAGTAAGTATTTGTATTTTTTTTATTTTAGAGATGTGGACAATATATAGTGTAACTGATTTTTCTACCGATAAAGTAGAAGCCTTAGTTACTATGGGATCAACGAGGATTTCTCACCATCCTCCTCTCCTACTGCCAGGAGGGAGCCAGCTAGTGTATAACGGCAACCAACGGACCGTGGGGTAGTTTCGGGAGCAATGGCCGCCGACGGCCATTTCGGTAGCGACTAGTTCAGTAAGAAATGGTAGAGAGGCGCGGTCCACCATATTAGTTCCAAAACGTCACTCTGGCACCATTACTAAAATGTTTATTGTTTTTAGTATTGGCCGGGAGCGTAATAACCTCACCCCACGGCGGCGGTTATTACCGTGATCATTAACTTTGGTTTAACTCACTCGCACAACCTAAGTCAATACGAGAACGAGGATATTCGTACCTCACAGGCTTTACCAAATATCCTTCTATTGCCTACTCACTCTAGTGCACCAAGTAGCCGAACATAAAGTCCATCCGCAGCCACGCTGGTCTTACGCCGGACCACTCTATGCATTTGGCTACTCGATTATAGGTTACCCTGACAGTAAGTAACCACACTAGAGCGAGAGAGCGAGTGATATACAACGTCCTACCTATACAGCGTAGCGACATCGTAAATCACCTCCAGGAGCATGCACCACACATCGGGAGCTTGGTTGGACTCATCAGTGACATCAACTAGTTCCAACCTAGGACCTAGTCGACGTCATCGTCTAAGTCGGCTAACTCCACCAAGGAGTCATGCCAGCTTTACCAATGATATCAACTAGCTCCTCCATAGGAGCATGTCGACATCACCAAGTCACCAGCCAACTCCACCAAGGAGTTAGCTAGCTTCATCGGAAGCCAACCACGGACTGTCACCAGTCCCGGTGCCATCAGCCAGAATCCTTGCAAACTAGCTCATAAGATATATTATTATCAATTTTCATCAACACTATTTGCTCATTTTTATTCCATGAGTTGGTCAGATCAGTTAATAGTTTGACCCGCGCATCAAATATATTTTGTGGACACTGAGCTGTATGGTATAACATATTATTTAACATGGGTTTTAGTAACTCGGTTTTTTGTGCTAATTACGGCAGTTACGTTGTTTGTATCATAAAAAGTTTCATTGTCATTTTTTAGAGTATTTTCTATTGACTCACATGTCTTTACAAGAGCCCAACGCCCCACTAGTTTTTGATCAAACAGAGGCAGTCTAAAATATTTTCTCACGGCCAATATATGTCTGCATGGCAGCATGGTACCAGTCCACATAGAGCATTGACATTCGGTTGGTGAAACGTGGTATGTTATCAATTTAAACTGGAATGTACACTTTTTAGTTGTTTCGTCTACAGACCGAAATGTAACGAAAGATTTTTTTTTTTATCTCTTCCTCGACCTTTACAAATGATGGATGAGCTAATATATTTCTGTATTGAATTTTAGTGTTGTGATCATCATCGTGCTCAAAATGGTCAATTTTCTTTTTGATAATATTTTGGATTTTTTTATATTTGATATCTTGATCTTTTATTTCAAGAAATTCAAATATATTTTTTATTGCCGGGATTAATGTGTCTCTCGTTTTCATAATTTTTTCAATTTTACCATTTAGTGATTCCAGTCTGTTGTTGGTGGTATTACCCAAGTTTTTATCAAACATTGAAAAAACAGTCCATTGTTCAATACAACAGTGCCAAAATAATCTTTGACTGATGCTGGTGCGATATTACTAAATTGCTCGTAAAATTTATCATATTCTGCTTGCGACGAACTTTTAGCCATTCGATTGATAACTAATAATAATTTTTGTCTCTGAGCAGATGATATATTTCGTTTTTCACAAGTAATTTCTCTACCGAAAATTTTCAAAGAATGAAAGAGACAAATTAGCAAATTGATATGGGGTAACACTTCTTTTATTCTTTGTCTGGCATTTAAATCTTTGTCCGTCATAACGCATGCAGTTTTTTTACATGCTTCTGAGTTACTTCGTTTAAAACATTCCCAGAGCCACTTAATAGTAGAAGCTCTTTCATTTGCTACAATGCTTATACCAACAACTTGAGTTTTTGAATACTTATCCATCACCACCCATATCAACAACACAAAGCCTCTTTTAAACAAATTATACATTAGTATGTTCCATCGAAAGAAACAATTTCTGGAGACGCAGCCATATGTTGTTTCATCGATGGAGTTGAGAAATATAGCCCTTGAAATTCATCATTCTCACGAAGAATTTGTGTCTCAGCACCTGTAAATGGCATTTTTGAAAATTTAATTTTTATAATATTTCATAACATAAGTTAACAAAGCTCAGGTTATGAAAAAAGCAAGTAGATGTTTTTTTCATATGACATTATTATTTTTTTTGGCAACTACGAATAAAAAAAAAAAAAAAACTAAAAATATATTATTTATAGAATTAAAAATAGAAATGAAATTCAAATGTATACAAGTCAAGATACATAGTTATTTATATAAAATTTAACAAAGCATAGCAAAGTAAATATATTAAAATATTAAATTTTACGAAATATTATACCATATGTAGTTTTGAGAAGATGTTCTGCTGCGTATATCTCATCATCTTCTGGATTTCGAAAATTTCGAGTTATGTTGTCTAAATCTTTTCTTGTCAAATTAATTCCAACATCTTCACGAATTTTTTTTCTAATTTTTTGTTTATCTCCTCCAATGTTGAGCATTTCTTCGACTTTTTTTTGTCATCACCTTTAAGTTGTCGTTGCCTTGGTAGATAATTAAAATACTCCTGCAATATTCATTATATTTTGTTAAATAATTATAAAATAATATAATCATTACTCAAATATAAATCACATTCATACTTCAAACTTATGGTTATGGTTTCCGTCAACCGTCTTCAGTTCCAAGTGTGTTTTTTCTTTATTCAAACCCACAGTAAATGTCATTGGACAACTTTGTTTGAAAGTACTGGAAAAAAAATAATTCTTTAATTATATACAATGCTAAATTTAGTATTTGTGAGTATTTTTACATTTATTTTATTACTTAATTTTTTTGATATAATATACTTTTCAACAGTTGCATGTTAGTCAATTATAAATACTAACAAACTATTATACTTGCAAACCATTGTGTCATTTAATGAACATATGTACAAAAACATGAAGTTGGCAGACATAACATACATGTAATCATGATATATTTTATAACTGTTATAATATACTACAACATATATATGCGTCTACCATGTACTGTATTAACATTTATTAGTTTGTAATTTTACCACTAATTGTATTTGTACACGTCATTTCAATATCAATTAATACTAAGAAATATAAACGAGCAATATAACTGAGCAACACCTAAAGTCTTTTTTTTTCTTATTTAAAGATTAGGAATATATATAGTTTGAAAAATATATATACCTATTGCTGAAGGGTGTTTTGTCCCGTATTGGGAGTTATTGATTGCCGACAATAAGAATAGTTTGTCGCAATAGAAAATATGAAGGCGCTTGTTGTTGCTTTCATGTAAATTCTACTTTATTTTTGCATTTGCATACGACTATGGCAGCTTTACATGAAAGCAACAACAAGCGCCTTCATATTTTTCTATTGCGACAAACATTTCTTGTCGGCGAATCGTTATTGGGGGACCCGCAATAACTCCCGCAATACGGGACCAAGAATAGCACCCCAGTTGATTTTGATATGTATTGACCTCCATATTGACAATAATATAAGCGATAAATCAATTCAAATTTAGTGCTTAGATCTTCTGGTGATGGCTTGGTGGTACGAACTGAGTATTCTTGCTGACATTCTACTTTATATGCTGCTAAAGCCCTATCCCATTCTGCACAAGAATTATATACTCTTTCTCCACCAAGAGGATGTTGAAGCACTCGTTTAGATTTCATCTAAAATATAAAAACAAAAATTTATTGATAGTTTGAGATTGTCATAATATATATTGTAATAGTGGTGAGTGTCAATTGACATTGACATAAAAATGAAAAAAAGTTTGCGTACCTTTTGCTATGAACCATCAATACCACAAAATTTTTTTATTCATTAACTTTGTGACAATCACACAATGTTGATATTTTTAGTATCTATTAAGTCTAGTCGAATCATCAATAATCGTAATAATAAAATTACTGATGCTGCATACACAAAGATTTCATAAACACAACCAACAAACGAGACAAAAAAAAAAAATTATTCAACGCATAGTTACAAAATAATGAAGACAAGTAGTCTCATGTATCAGGTCGGTAACTGGTAAAACTGTTGTTTCGGTAACAAACAGCCACTATTATCTCTATTATGATAATTTTTTATTTCTGACCGTGGCGTTGCGATTTTGGGCTAGTTGTCTAACTTGAATAAAGTATATACTTCAAGACAGCTACTTGATTTTTTTTCGTCGTTGGATGGGTTTTCAATTTAGGCGTCGCCTTTGTCTTAATCTGTAAAACAACAGAGTCGTCGTGAAGACAAGCCTTAACTTGTTGATTATCAGCTGATGAAATTTTTTTTTTTATCGAAAATTTATTGAAAAAATATGGACCAAAGCGAGGAACCAAACATTGCTATAAAAAATGATCATACAGTTGCTGAAGCAACTGTGCCTTCCCTGCGGGGGGAATTTTAATTTCTTCTTTAATATATATTAAAATTCGTGACTACAAATTTATTTCATTCTCTATTGTTACAATGATTATTGTTACAGCTAAAATTTATTTAATTTTCATTCATTTTGCTTGTTCCTTCTAATGGGTCATCTCCATGTCCAGAATCGCTTTCTTCTAACCTTTTAAACTTTCTGTTTTTATTCATTTTGTTGTACTATGATTTTAGCCTGTCAATGTTAAATATTTATTACAAAATTGTCGAGTTCGATTGTATTTATTCTATTTACTTTTTTCTCTTGGTTGAATCAGGATCTAACGTTTTAGTTGTTGCTGAAGTCATCATTATATTCTTAATTTTTTTATATTCATTTATTTTCAATTCCTTTAATACTATCATATCACCCTTTTTTCCCTAGAAATTTTCTGCCTTTTCATTCCATATAGTTAGTTCAATCTAAAATATATTTTCTTTGGTAAATTTATTATCTTTATTTAGTTTAATCAAACTTTTTTTCATTTAAATTTTATTTTACTTCATAATCACTGTCGTCTGCTAATGTTATTGTTCTTTATTTTAATAACCGTCCTGACATTGCATATATAAATTCCACTTTATTTATTGCTATTATGATTGCGATGATATGTAAATAATGTCATTATTACTATTGAATAGTTTTCTGTTTTTTTTTTTTTTTTCTTTGCTAAAATTATTTTGCCTGCAAATGAATTAATTGGTAGATGTACAATTTCTTGTATTTTTTTAAACTCGAAATTAATGTTTGGTATATTTATATTTTCCTCATTGTCATCGAATTTTATATTAGCTTCTACTGGTATCATTATTTCTTTATTATTTATTGATGAGCATTGTTCATTAATTTTTTCAATAATCCTCCAGTGATCGTATATATTTTGTTTAAATTGAATATTTAATAATTTATTATGTTGATAATTTTTTTAAAATCTTTGAAAAATCTTGTTGAAAAATATGATTTTTCCATGATATTTTTCTATACTTTTCTTTTTTGTTTACTGATATTTTCTTAATATTTTCCTATAATTATCGTATTTTTCTTTATATTCAGTGATTTTTCTATATTTTTGTTTATTCATTTATATATTCTTTATTTTCCCATATGTTTCTTCATTTTCCATATTCATCGTGTTCAGATTAATCAAGGGACTTAGAAAATTTTCGGGGGGGGGGGGGGGGGTGTTCCCTTATTTATCGTTTTTTTCTTTATATTCAGTCACTTTTCTATATTTTCCTTTATATTCACTGATATTTTCCCATATTTATCGTTTTTTTCTTTATATTCACTGATTTTTCTTCGATATTTTCCTATTTTTTTTTACATTTTTCTCTACATTTACTGATATTTTCCCATATGTATCGTATTTTGCTTCATATTCAGTGATTTTTCCTTCATATTTACTGATATTTTCCCTATTTATCGTATTTTTCTTTATATTCAGTAAGTTTTCCTTGATATTTACTGATATTTCCCTGATATCTTCCCATAATTATAAGAGTTTTTTTTATATTTACCCTTTTTTTTATATTTACTGATATTTTTCCATATTTATCGGTTTTTTCTTCATATTCAGCAATTTTTTCTTTATATTCAGTAATTTTTCCTCTATATTTGCTGATATTTTCCTATATTTATTCCCTTTTTTTTCTTTATATTCACTGATTTTTCTTTGATATTTTTCTATTTTTTTCTACATTGTTCTTTACATTTACTGATATTTTCCCATATGTATCGTATTTTTCTTCATATTCAGTGATTTTTCCTTCATATTTACTGATATTTCCCTGATATTTTCCCATAATTATAAGAGTTCTCTTTATATTTAGCGCTTTTTTCTTTATATTTACTGATATTTTTCCATATTTATCGGTTTTTTCTTTATATTCAGTAATTTTTCCTTCATATTTACTGATATTTTCATATTTAATGATGTTTCTTATATTTATCGTATTTAGATTAAGGGACTTAGAAAATTTCCAGGGTGGGGGGGGGGTCTACCATGGTTAGGGGGGTCCAGATGAAAAGCGAAAACAATAGGAAATTAAAATTCCCTAAAAAAAAAAAACTATCAGTGTATAAGCAAGTTAAGAAATGTCGTTTGAAGATAACAAAGAAGTTAAAACAGTTAAAAAAAGAATTTAATTCATCAGAAGAGTGTGAAAGAGAAGTGTTACGAATGGATAGTTATGATTATTCTCTTGGGTATTCGAAAACAAGTGAAGCTGTTAATAATAAGAAAACAGATAATTTTATTGATATTAACAAAATGAAATACTATCAAGCTCATTGGATTTGTAAAAGACCACGCAAGTAAGCACACTTTAAACTTTTATACTTGTAATTTAAAAATAATTTAATATTGTTATATCCAGATATAATTAGTCGTTATAATCGTTATTTAATATTATTTTAGATCAACGAAACCAATTTGTCCAGTTTTATTAACAGCTAATCTCAATAAAAAAGGAGACAAGTTTATTTTAGTAACATCAAATGTTGGTCATAATCATGTCCCACCAGCAGAAGAAGACGAAGTTAGTTTTTTATAATTTAATTTATTACGACTTTATATATAAAGTAATAATAATAATAGTAATAATTTCATTTATATCATGACTTTATAGGAAACATATGAAGTCGTTCAAGAGGCTATTGTTTACAATGATCCAGCTCTCACTGCTGATCCTGTTGGTGACGAATCTCAAAATGATGATGAACTAGTCTTCAATAAGGTTATTGAAGACCGAGGCAGCAACAATAGTGTTGAGGAGTTGAATAATTGTGATGACGATGTAAGTAGTCAATTTTGTATATGAGTAAAAGTACTTATATATATTAATATACAAAGAAATATATTATATATCATGTATATATATTTAATATAATATTAATTCTTTAGATATAACAGTTATATAATTATGATAACAATATTTTTTATTATGTTTTAGCTGTTTAACAGTCCACCGGAAAACTTGAGTATTTCTCCGAGCGTGCAGATTAATTCTCATTTTACTGCAATACTAGATGATCCTGATACTTCAATAAGTTTCGATGAAAATATCATGAATGATGTGCGTAATGAGACAATAAAAATTATGATGAGTGATGAAGATAAACAATCCAAAAAAAGACCACTTTCACTGGTTGATTGGGGAATCATATCAACAAATGCCAATAAAAAGAACAGTTCTAATATGAATAATGAAAATAACTCTGATGGAATGACTGCTATCAAAAAAGTTGATGGAAAAAAAAAAAAAGATGAAATACCGACAATTGGGAATGTTCATGAGGTTTGTGGTGACCATGTTGAAATAGACAATAACTATGATATAAGAACATTAAAAATTTCAAATAAAAAAGGACCTGGAAGACCACGTGGTATAAAGAAAACAACAGCTATTGGTCTGAATCTTCCTGTAAGAGTAAGAAGTTTTACGTCAAAGAGTAATCACAACAAATTACGATAAATTTCAAAAGAAATAACTGAGAAGGCAGATAATAGTGAAAGTTTGGTGACAGCAGCATTAAATAATGAATTTTTGATTGATATTTCAAAAGTCCCATCAGTTGCTAATGAAATTCCCGACAGCTTGATTGATCCAGCTGTCATGAAATCAATTCATCTCGCTGAAAAATACATAGACAAAAATGCATGGATCCATTTCCGAAAATTGTTGAAAGAAAAGCAAAATAACAATTTATTTTCATGTAAAACATGTCATGAAATTTTTTTAATTGACGATAGTTCAGTGCTGTGTGATGATTGTCGCTATTGGTATCATCAACATTGTGTACTGATAAAACGAAACGCCAAACTACCAAAAAACTGGTATTGTCCATCTTGTAAAGATACAAAATAAAAAAAACTTGGTAAAACGAAATAAAATTTTATTGTCGATATAATAGACATATCTATATATTGTCTACATCTCTAAAATAAAAAAAATACAAATACTTACATACTGAAAGAAATTTTAAAATAAAGATAAAAATAAAAAACTTAGTTAAACGAAATAGAATGTTTTATTATTTTCTTTGAGTTGAAATATATTTTAAAAATAAATTTTAGCACTCCTGATCATTAATATAAATATTATTATTTTATTCAAGCTTCTTGTATTTAATTATGTTCTGTAATACTTTGAAAAAAGCAAAAGAAAATTTAAATATTATTAAAATTGAATATATTTGAATATTTTGTCGTGTTTTCGTGTTGTCGTTAAATGAGAAACAAAAGCCAGAATAAACCTAAGGACATATCTTGGGATTTTGTCGTGTTGTCGTGTTTTCGTGTTGTCGTGTTTAGTTGTGTCGTTTGCCATATCGTTATTATAATCACTTTCAAGTTTGAACAATATAATATATTTTTCGGTTTATTTTTTCACAAATTTATATTAATATACACTAAAAGTTTTTATATTGGTCCAAATAGAGAGTGCACGCTGATATGTCGATATGAATTTTTTCGAAAAAAAAAAAAGGTGAAGTTTGAATGATACAAAATATTTGCAATGATGCACAAAAGATATGACACCTTTATAATGTAGATGATTTTCAGTAGCCGTCATAACACTAGTGGTCGTTTGTGGTCCGCCTCTCTTCCCCGTTCTTTTCTGTCATGTATACAATTTCGTGTCATACTATTCTTTTTAATTCATGTCAGCATCTTTCAATGTATCTTTTTATATTAGTACGATACAAGACATTGAAATAGCTACTCAGTTTTTTTAAATATATATCACCTATGTATGACAAAGTTAAGGATCAACTTACATGCTCAATGATGTTATTGTTTGCATGTAGCATGAAAAATAAATATATATCTCTTGATAAATTTTATTGTCTTAAGACTTTGAGTACGATGCATAGAAAAATAATAATTTTCCTCAACCCATGTGTATAATGCACTTACATCATTAATGGACTAGCGCGTTTTTGAGATTTATAAAAGAAAAAAATTTAAAAAAGTACAATTTTTTTGTAAAAATTATTGAAATCAATAAATAAATTATGTTTTTTTTTGAGTGAAAAATTAACGAGTCAGCAAGCATGTACACAATAATATTCAAACTTTATTCTCGGGCTTGCTCATCGGTTACACATGTACACAAACCATAAATATATATAGATAAAGTATACTCTCTTGGCTCTCATCAAGTTACAAATATGTGTGCATTTTTTCCTCATCAACTCTAGATTGCGTCATAAAATAAAAAAGCAAAAAAAATATTTTTTTTTTGTTACTTGCATGAGAAAAGTAATGATTTCCCTTAATTTATATGTGCAGTGCACTTACATCATTATTGGACTAGCGCGTTTTTTTGAGATTTATACAAAACAAAAACTGAAAAAAGTACAATTTTCTTGTAAAAGTTATTGAAATCAATAATTAAGAAATTATGTTTTTCAGTGAAAAATTAACGAGTAAGCAAGCATGTACACAATGATATTCAAACTTAATTCTCGGGCTTGCTCACCAGTGTACACATGTAGACAAACAATAAATATATATAGATATATGTTACCGGAAATTATAGATAAATACATCAATAGGGGACGGAGGTTTATTTAATATGATATTTATGTATTTATTTATTTATTTATTACATTCATTTATTTATTTTACTTGTTCATTTATCAAAAATTATTCAGGGTCGTAACCCCAAGGCAAAGTATCTGTTCCACCATCGTGATCAAGAGCTCGTTTGTTATCAGCCCAGCTAAGTGCAATTTTACTCTGCACAATTGTCTTCACTTGATGGTCTTTACTTCTGATTAAATGTTGATTTTTTTTCAGTATCTGATGATCAAAAAGACATGACATGTAATTATTAAAAATTTATATCTTTCAAAACTGAACCTTGACACCTTTGGCTTTTTTGTAAATTTTATCATCATCAATGTTCATGACTTTATAACTATACAATTTGGCTCTCAAGCCAGCAAACTCAGTCATAATTTTGCCATTATTTTCGTCTTTCATAAGACCAATAACTTTTTTGTTGACTCTTGGCATATCATAAACATTATTTTGTGGATAATCTGATGTATCAAATCTTTCCAAATTTTCTTTCATTTTCTCATGAATATCAGGAACTTTGAAATGTAAAATGAGGAGTCAGTATCCATGTAAAGTGCTTGGACATCATTGTGATTGAATTTTTTTTTGATATAATTGTAGTAAAAATCATAGATCCAGATTTTTGAAAGATCTAGTATTGTAAATCCAGAATAAATTGGCTTATTGAAAATTATTTTCACTCGTGACATTTCAATAATTGCAATATCATCTTTAGAAATTGAGCAGCTGTGAAAATTTGGTTTTGCAATCAATGATCTAGCTCCATAGCGACCTTCCCATTTTGTCACTATTTTAACATCTTTTTCTTTCCTTACATTTTGCATCGTTTTACCATACACACTGTTGTTCATTAATTTGGAAAATTTTTTTCAAAATCAGTGGTTGCTTGCTGACGCATACCAGTATTGAGATCAATATATTTTTTCAGCCACGAGCTTTGTTTAAATTTCAATATACGATGAATTTTTTTCAACTTCATACCAAGTCTCAAATATAGTTTTAAATTTCTATAATGTATGACATAATTTTTTTTTGCAAATAGAGTTGTCATTAATTTTGATTGTTTTAAATTTGGTGCTGTGAATTGCTCTGGACACAACGGTAAATCTTTATGCCATTCATGTAAATATTTTGGATAATCCAAGTCAATCTCTAAGATATATCCAATTTCAGCTTCATCAGATATATTTGTCACATCAATATTTAAATTGTCTTCCCATTGAAAACCTCCATAAGGCAAATATTGACTCATACCAGCACTATATAAATTATTCACATCAAAATACATGATGTATGATTCTTCTTCTTCTGGATTGTAATTTTCACCCATATACCGATTGTTGGCTTTTGCGTATCGATTCATGGATTGTGCAACACCACCTCGAATTCCTTTCTCAATGAAGAGATGCATTGCTGAATCTGTCAAAAGTTTAAGTTCCACACCTGTATACTTTAACATTGCATCAAATGCTAGACCTGGTGCAGTAAAATAATGGAGTGCATCTAGACTGTATGTTGATAAACAGCTCAAACGAAGATTTTCAAAAATATCTGCCGACAAAAGCACATCAGTTTTCAAATATAAATCAGAATATTCACCTAATGTATTTATTTGAAATTTTTCCCATATATTTTTGGCATGTTCATAGTCTGCATCTGATATATCAGAATTATTCAATTTTGAGAAAAATTCTTCTTTTGGTGGTAGAGTTGTTTCAGCTAATTTTTCCCATGAGTTAATATATTCGTATGAAAATACTCCTTTTCTACACAATAAATCAAAGTATTCACTATTGCATTCACTACGTGTTATAATTTTTTGATCATTGCTCAAATCAGATGATAATCTATCAATACTACTAGACATAAATCTAAATGAATCAATGAATCTTAAACTTACAACAGTATTATCCACTTTTTTTGTGAATGAAATGTATTTTTCTTTGTTTATTGGTAATATATGTATGCGACCATCGAATGCCTTGCGAAAATCTTGTATTAAAAAATGTGAGTCGTATCCTGATAAATTGTGGATAACTACAGGTATGTTGTGAGACTTTGTATAGTTAATATTGCATCTAGCATGAGCTGGACCTCGATATGATCCCCGAAAATGGTCGTGATCATGGTGCTTAACGTCTTGCTCCATGAAAATCTCCTCACATATATGACAAATTGTAGCATTTCGAAATTCGTGCTCCTGTTGCACAGTCAACGGTTCCATTGGTATTGGATTTAAAAGTATATCATTGACCTGGTGAGCTAATTTTTCTAATTCTCCGATGAACCATTCAATACAATTTTCACTTCGATTCATTCTGTAGCATTATAATGTATTATCATAGGTACACTTAACATAGTACGCAGCACTGTGTGGAATATGCTCTTCAGAGTCGGTATTGTCAATCGGTTTTAAAATGCACTCCAAATCAGCATAAACGACAAAAGGTACAAGTTCTCTGTATCGATGATTTTTGAATTTCAGTATATTGGCATCTTCTCTTAGCATAATCATCCGTGCATGATTAATTTGACAACAGTCAGCCAAATGTCTTTTCAAAAATTCTTGTGATGTAAAATGATTCAGACATCTGTCACAAATATATAAACGACAATGAGCCTTGCTGACTTGTGAGCCTACTAAGCGTGATGAATTTTTGATTAATGCAATATGGAAATTTTTTTTCCCTTTTCTCTGCTTTTGAACATAATTTTCATTTTCTTCATCAACTTCCATATTATTATCATCATCATCATCATCATCATCATCATCATCTTCATCATCGTCAGCTGAAAAACATTCATCATCAAAAATACTGTCATTAGTATTGGTAACTTTTTTTTTTTTATTGTCATTTCCGTTTTTATCGACTGCCAACAGATGAATCGTTTGAATGTCACAAATATTATCACTCAAAAATATAGGAGCACCAATACTTTTTTTTGAATTATTTAAAACAATTGCGTAGACATTGATTCTTAGATGATTCAGCTTTTCAAATTTTGGTATGTCTCGCAACTTTATTGGAAAAGATATTCCATCATATGATAATATTGTACTGAAATGTGGATATGAACTCACACGACAAGGATTTTCTTGTACAGAATGTGAGGCTGCAGTCACAGGATGTAAAGCTGCAATTACACACCACAAAAAACAAAAATTATCTCAATTTTTGATATTCAGCACAGCTTTTTTTTTTTCAATGTCAGCAGGCATTAGTACAAATGTCGAATCACCACCACGCAACAGTTGATATTTGCATACAGTGAAGATGATACTCTGAATTTTTTTCAAGCTCGAATCAGAAATACCAAGATTAAATTCCTCAATTTTTTTCAATATAGGATCATAAAAATATCATCGAACCAGTCATCGAGATTTGTTGTTGGTAATTTAACAGCATTTTTTGTATTAAATGATTTTATTTCTCTCACTTCTTTATCATCTTTATGAACCTCTTATTCACAATGCAAACATGAATTGATCTTGAGATTAATTTTTTTTTTCAAAAAAGCTTTTAGTTTTTTGCTGACAACAGTTTGAGCATCTCTCAAAAAATTTTCAATCCCTATATGATAAAGATTTGTTACACTTCCAGTTATGATATTTCCCTTGAAAATATTTTTCAAATCACTCCATTTTACTCTATCATGCAATAATGGTTCATCATGATGAGTGCTCAAGCCAGCACTATGATGTAATTTTTTTCCTCTTTTTACTTGCAGCTTTCCAACTATAGTTGTAAGTCTAACTACGACGAGTTGTATTCTTTTTTTTTGAACCTACAGAATTAGCTGAATTTTTTTAAAATTTATTCAGTAATTTTATATTTACATTGCCCCATTTGAAGCATCGATCAATACTGGCGATAGTATAAGCTGATTTGTAACCAGCATTTAAAATATTAACAAGTTTTTCACACCTTTCGATAGAATACATTTTTAAATATATAATTTTTTTATTAATCGGAAAGAAGTAGTTGTCTTAAAATCAACTGACCACTGACTGATGAGATAAGATTGACAAAAGAATGAATTCAATAAATATATTTATATATTGTTTCAAGAAAAAAGAAAGGAAGTGGAAAAAATTATTCTATTATTTTATAATTAAAATAAAAAAGAGAGAAATAATAATGTGCAAAGTAAGCAAAAAATGAATTTCGATACATGATTAAGACAATGCAGCTAATAAATGAAAAAAAGAAAGCAATAATATTGTCCGAAGATCAAAGAACAGGAAGATGAAAAAAAACATTCAATTATTTTCTATTTAAAAAAGAAGAAGAGAGAAATAAAAATGTGCATAGTAAGGAAAAATGAATCTCGATGCATGATTGAGACAATGCAGCTACAATGACCGCACGTGTTAAAGAAGAAAACATTTAATTATTTTCTATTTAAAATATATGAAGAGAGAAATATGCATAGTAAGGAAAAAAATGAATTTTATATCCAAAATATAAAAGAGAGAAATGAAAAAAAAAATAAATCTCGATGTATAATTGAGACAATGCAAATTCTGGATTTACCACGCGTGCCTGCCGGCCGTCAACAGATCATGTTTTGATGTTCGTTCTCCATGTAAATTGTTTGTCTTTTATTAGACATATATATGTATAGCATAAAAGAATTATATATTGAATCGGAAAGAAATATGGATATCTCTACTTTTCTAATTATCTTGCATTTTTTGTCTTTTTATACAATTTATTGGGATGATTTATGTCACTTTGTTCGGGATTGTTATTCAAGTAAGAAGCTGCTTTATTTCTTTATTTTGTGTGAATTAAAAGTGCTAATCAAAAATGGATATGGACTTGTTGGAAACTCTGGTAAATATTTTTTCAAATATTATATTAATTTTCTCAATTTAAACATGAGTATTATAATAAACTTTTAATCCTCAAAAATTTGTTTAACAAAGTTGGCTCCTCATCGAGACGGTCTTCGCAGA
This sequence comes from Aphidius gifuensis, assembly GCF_014905175.1. Lineage (NCBI taxonomy): Eukaryota > Metazoa > Arthropoda > Insecta > Hymenoptera > Braconidae > Aphidius > Aphidius gifuensis. The sequence continues at coordinate 21,011,320 of NC_057789.1, forward strand.
TTATGTGAAACGGAAATGGATTGGCGATGTGCACAATCGTCCTATTCCACCGGTATTGCACCGCCAAAATTTAGTATTGGTTAGTATTTTATTTATAAATATTTTACAAATATAATTCAATAATTTTTTTATTTATTTATTCATTAGATAAAATATCATATCGAAGCTATTCTCAGAGGTTTAATAGCTAGCACTATGTTTCCAAGACTAAGTGGTTTTCAAATGTATGATGATGATGATTTAGATGCAAGACCACGATTTAAAGTTTGTATGTATTTTATTCTTTATTTGTAAAATTTAAGATTTCAAGTACCACTGATAATAATAAATTCATGCTTTTAGACAATATTCCTGTTAACGAGGCAAATGATAATAGTACAGTAATGGAAGATGAGTCTGACTTGGCTATGGATAAGTTGGACCATCTAATAATATTCCCGTCACTTGGAGGTAATAATTTGTGTGATTTTTTCTAATATATTTTTTATCATATTTATGTCAATATATAAATTTTTTTCTAGCAAAATATTCATTGATACCAGATGATCGATAAGGTACAACTATAACTGTTGGTGAGTAAATATTTCTTTATTATAATGAAAAAGGTAGTAATATGAATGCTAATTTATATTTTTTAATTTTTGTTGTAGAACTTTGCAGTGTTACGTATGTGTCAGATCAAGAAATGGATGTATATCAAGAATCTGACACTGAAACTGACGAAGTTTCAAGTACACAAAATAATGATGTTATCATAGAAGAATAATATATAAAAAAGAAAAAATATAATAACGAATTCCTATTTTTTTTAATACTGAGAGAATTATATTTTGTATTTAACTAGTAAATAATAATTAATAAAATTGATTAATATAAAAATTAAAACATCATTTATTTTTTGTTACCCCTCTGACTTTTTTACATTTTTCAGAGGTATGGGAACATAAGATATGGGACATAAGACATGGGAACATGGGACATAGGAACATAACACATACTACATGGGAACATACTACATGGGAACATGGAACATGACAAATCGCAATTTAAAATGACAAAATCTGTATTACCGACTTATGGTAAGAATGCGCACAAATTTCTTTACCATCTCTACATAAGCGGTCTCATTCCCCTGTCCCCCCGCCGATCTACCTTTTTTCGACCGCTCCTTGTCACAGAACGCCTATAGATACACTACTGACTTCATCTTGACGCCACAGGTAAATTTCGACCAGTACCATTTTTAAAGAAAAATTAAGTTTTATATTATGCCTTTGTTCTTCAAGGCTTAGGTGCTAAAGGACAGTCGGCAATACCTGTTGCTGAATTAATAACGACACGACACAATGTTGTTGCTCTATAATACTTTTTGTCGTCATTTGTTGCTGATTTAAAAAATCGAAGACCTAAAAGATTGTTGCAGACCATGATACATGAAGTTGAAATTTATTTTAGTATGGCTGAAATTCATGCTATCAGCACATCTTTCTCTAACTCTATCCCAGGAATAATAAGTAATTAGCTGATTAAAAAAAAAAAAAAAGAAAAAAAAAGTGATTCGTTAAATAATTTTTTTTTATCATTTTTTGATAATGTTTCTTGATCACTTTTTGATCAAAAATCTTGATCAAGCCTTGATCCATTTTTACGTTACTTTTTGATCAATTCTTGAACACGTAGCTTGATCAAGACTTGACCAGGTACCTTGATCAAGTCTTGATCCATTTTTGCGTTACGTTTTGATCAATTCTTGATCAAATTGTCTGATCGAAGTTTGATTATATCCTGAAGTGAATTTCTACTCGGGTACTTTTTATTCATCCAAATATCACACCTGACAGTTAAACGAAATACTCTTTGATGCATTATATCACTTTATTATGAAAGAAAAAACTACCTGAAAATTTTACAAAGAACCTAAAAAAAAAACAAAGAAAAAATCACTCCACGGCGTTCACAAAACGTCAACAATTGCAATGACACTAAAAACTGACAAATTTTATTGTTAATTATTGAGTGACAATCGGTATTTTTTTTGTTATTGTATGTATAGATAAATATATTAATAGAGATATTAATAATATAATATAATATAATAGTATGATAAATTGATTATGTCATGCCAAGGTCTGTTGTTACACGACAGCCAATGACTGAATGTCATTGAAATCTGAAGGGTTTCCCGACATAGCGGAAAAATCCCTGATTGTGATTGGCAACTATACACCCATACACATACTCATTTTTCATAGCAGTATGTATATAGACGCACAAAATTACAAGGGCACCAATATGGTGATTGATGATATGACTTAACTGTTACTGTTGTCGTTATATCTACAGACGATATAATAAGCGTATGTGTATGGACAAAACTTTGCAGGCTTCTGCTCTTCACGCAGAGATGCCGTGACCTGGTTTAATACGATGAAAATATCCGATTACCGGTATGAACATTTTTGTATCGTATCATGTATTATCGTTATTACTGACGATATTTTTTTTTTTTAATTATGACACAGTAAGTAATTTCTCACAAAATGGGCCAAAAAAAAGTAATGTTAGAGAAAGCTGGAGTAAGGCCGGAAAAATATTCTGAACCGGATTTGAATAACATTGTACATTTTATCAACAAATTTCAATTTATCAAAATTAGCACTGAGAAAAATATTTCATGTTATTGCTAAATTTTCAGGATTTTCAATGATGGCTGATGTCTAAGAAAAGAAGGCAAGACTTTCACAAATTACTGGAATGTACAATTTATGTCCAAATGCCATGAAACAATTAGCAACATACAACTTGTTGTATACACAAGATACACTATAACATCGTATGTAGAAAAAAATATAATTAAAATCATCATGATACTCATTAACAAGTGGCTCAATAGTAATATCTGTATAATTTTTTATTGTTATATCTAGTGGAAAACAACTGAGTACATCAACTTGATGAGCACGTTTTGCCAGATCTTTCGTTAGAATTTCAGGCTTTTTCAAATGACTTTTTCCATTTACCCACACGGAAAAAAAATATATAATTTATTAATAAGATTGGGCGAAAACGTGTATATAATTTATATAAAATTTGTATATAACGATTATATATAATAGTTTATATAAAATTATATATATTTTTTATATAAATTTCGTGACATACCCCTCCCCTTCCCATGAATTGTTTTTATTTAAAAATTTTCTCAAATTTTAATATACAAAAATCCAAAAATTAATATACAAAACTTCCATCAGGATTCGAACCCGGACCCTTCTGGTTGAGAAGCGAGTACTTTACCTCGAAGCCACAAATCTTATGATAGATTTCTATAAAAATATACATAAGAATATGACAATTCTAAATTTTTTTACTTTGCTGTTTTAATCACAATTCTATTATTGAATTTTATTCAAATATATAAAATTTTAATTTTAACATCTCTTCGTTCATATTTGTATGAAAAAAAAGATAAAATCGGTATTAAAACCAGAAAGTAAAAAAATTGAGAAAAGTCATGTTCTCATTTATATTTTTACAAAGATCTATCATCAGATTTGTGGCTTCGGGGTAAAGTACTTGCCTCCCAACCAGAAGGTCCCGGGTTCGAATCCTGATGGAAGATTCGTTTTTGATTCTTTTAAATTAAAATTTAAGGGATATGATGGGGATTTGTTACCTCAGCCTATTGTTCTCGCCGTGCAGGCAGAAAATCGCTTACAATATATATGTATTTTTTCTAAATGTAATTTTAAGTTTTGGGTGGGCTCTTTTTTGATGTTCGTGCTGAAATCCATGGTTTTGAGTCGGGTATGGACACTTGGTTCTCAAACTTTTCAGAAAAGTCAGCAATACTGTATCGATTAGGTGACAGCTTCTGTGATATTACGAATGGTCTTATATAGGGCTTTTCCAATCCTGCCGAATAATATTTGGCTTTATTTTTCAGTGGATCCTCTTCAAGACTAATTGTCCTACTTCGAACTCAATTTTTCGATGACGTGCATTATAATATTGCCTTTGTTTGTCTTCTACCTTACTGAGAGCCTACATTAAAGCTTGTCTCAATGTGTTTAATCTTTTCATCTGCTTTAACCATCTGGTAATTGGAATCTCATCCAATTTCACCCTTCAACTCGTCCCGTAACGTATGAAGTTGACGTGCTTCACGTCCAGAGTTGGCAAAGTTAGTGGCGAGTCATGAAAAGCCGTGTTGTATGCAGAACGAATTTTTGATAAATGGGCGTCCCAGTCTCAGTTAATATCGTCAAGGAGTGTATGTCAGATTTTTTTTATAATTGTCTACGCGATCGGTCAGAGGTTGGATGCGGTAGGTCTAGATTTTACAGCGATTTTTCAAGAAATCATTTTTTTTTTAATTAGATAACGGGCCGATTATGTAAAAATAATTATTGGAAGTCGTCCAGGAATGAGAAAAGATAATCTCAGATTTTTTAAAAAATTTTCTACGCGATCGGTCAGGAGTTGGATGCGGTAGGTTTAGATTTTACAGGGATTTTTGGAGAAATAATTTTTTTTAAATTAGATAACGGGCCGATTATGTAAAAATAATCACCGGAGGTGGTTCAGAAATGAGAAAAGTTGATGTCAGATTTTTTTTATAATTTTCTACGCGATCGGTCAGGGGTTGGATAAGGTAGGTTTAGATGAGAACTCGATTATACAGGGAATTTTGGAGAAATAATTTTTTTTTAATTGAATAACGGGCCGATTATGTAAAAATAATTACTAGAGGTCGTTGAGAAATAAGAAAAAATAATGTCAGATTTTTTTAATAATTTTCTACGCGATCGGTCAGGGGTTGGATGCGGTAGGTTCAGGTTTTACAGCGGTTTTTGGAGAAATATTTTTTTTTTAATTAGATAACGGGCTGATTTTGTAAAAATAATTACCGGAGGTGGTTCGGAAATGAGAAAAGATAATGTCAGATTTTTTAAATAATTTTCTACGCGATCGGTCAGGGGTTGGATGAGGTAGGTTTAGATATAAACTCGATTTTACAGGGATTTTTGGAGAAATAATTTTTTTAAAATTATATAACGGGCCGATTATGTAAAAATAATTATTGCTGCTCGTCCAGGAATAAGGAAAGATAATGTCAGATTTTTTAAATAATTTTCTACGCAAGTGGTTGGAGAAATAATTCTTTTTTAATTAGATAACGGGCCGATTATATGAAAATAATTACTGGAGGTGGTTCAGAAATAAAAAAAAATTATGTCAGATTTTTTTATAATTGTCTACGCGATCGGTCAGAGGTTGGATGCGGTAGGTCTAGATTTTACAGCGATTTTTCAAGAAATCATTTTTTTTCAATTAGATAACGGGCCGATTATGTAAAAATAATTATTGGAAGTCGTCCAGGAATGAGAAAAGATAATCTCAGATTTTTTAAAAAATTTTCTACGCGATCGGTCAGGGGTTGGATGCGGTAGGTTTAGATTTTACAGGGATTTTTGGAGAAATAATTTTTTTTTAATTAGATAACGGGCCGATTATGTAACAATAATCACCGGAGGTGGTTCAGAAATAAGAAAAGATGATGTCAGATTTTTTTTATAATTTTCTACGCGATCGGTCAGGGGTTGGATAAGGTAGGTTTAGATATAAACTCGATTTTACAGGGATTTTTGGAGAAATAATTTTTTTTTAATTAGATAACGGGCCGATTATGTAACAATAATCACCGGAGGTGGTTCATAAATAAGAAAAGATAATGTCAGATTTTTTTTATAATTTTCTACGCTATCGGTCAGGGGTTGGATGAAGTAGGTTTAGATATAAACTCGATTTTACAGCGATTTTTGGAGAAATACTTTTTTTTTAATTAGATAACGGGCCGATTATGTAAAAATAATTACCGGAGGTAATTCAGGAATGAGAAAAGATAATGTCAGATTTTTTTTTATAATTTTCTACGCGGTCGGTCAGGAGTTGAATGAGGTAGGTTTAGATATAATCTCGATTTTACAGGGATTTTTGGAGAAATAATTTTTTTTAAATTAATTAACGGGCCGATTATGTAAAAATAATTACTGGAGGTGGTTTAGAAATGAGAAAAAATGATGTCAGATTTTTTTTATAATTTTCTACGCGATCGGTCAGGGGTTGGATGAGGTAGGTTTAGATATAAACTCGATTTTACAGGGATTTTTGGAGAAATAATTTTTTTTTAATTAGTTCAAGGGCCGAATATATAAGAATAATTACGCGAGATGGTTAAGGGAAGAATAAAAATAATGTTGGAAATTTTCCATAATCTACAAAATAATAAATCACTATCATTCAGCTAACTTCACAATAAACAAAAAAAATAATAACAAAATAAAAACCTTTCAGTGTGAAGTTAGCTAAAACGAAGTGATTTTTTTAAATAGGATATTATGCTCATTCATACACGTATTATTTAACATAATTTTATTGATATTATAATCTATGATAATTGTTGGTTATGTGAGGGTAGATCATAAATAATAACAAGTACAATTTAATATTATTGGTTACGTTTATTTAATTAGCAGTCAGACAATATATAATGCGAGACAAGAGTGTAAAGTGCACGGCGGCCGGAACTGGAATGAATATATTATATAGGGGTGCATAGAGTGTGTGTGTAGTGTATGGTTGTGTATGTTTGTTTAGTGTCAGCCTGTAAGTTAAGATTTGTGTCCGGTAGTGTAGCAGTTGTAAATATATTTAGTCAGGGACGTGTCATCAGACTTTGTATCTCCGACACCTCCTCTCAAAGATGATGGCGTAGGACCTGTTGTTTACGTTATTTGTAGACCAAGTCCTTGGCTGCAACTTGTCAGTTTAGTGGATGTTAACCCTTTAGTTAACATGTCTGCTGGCATCTTATCAGTTGATAGGTATGATGGTGTTACTCGCCCTTGTTCATAGACGTCTCTGATGAAATGATGTCTAATGTCAATATGTTTAGTGCGAGAATGGTATGCTTGGCTAAATACAAGTTTTTGAGCACTTTGATTGTCATTGTAAATACTTGTATGTTCTATTAACATACCAATCTGACGAAATAGCTCTTGCAAGTATAACGCTTCTCTGGTTGACTCTGATAAAGCCATATATTCAGCTTCAGTGCTAGATAAAGCGATAGTTCTTTGCTTTCTTGATTCCCATGATATACTGGCACCAGCCAATATGAAAGCATATCCAGTATATGATTTTCTATCATTTCTGTCACCTGCCCAATCAGCATCAGCAACACCATATAATTGTTTACCAGTTCTTTTATATACAAGCTTGGTATCTATACTGCCTTTTAAATATCTGAGAACTCTTTTTGCTGCTTTCCAATGTTCAGATGAGTAACATGAGTTAAATTGACTAAGATAGCTTACTGCATATGAGATGTCTGGCCTGGTACAAGTGGCTAAATACATCAGAGCTCCAATGAGTTGCCTGTATGGAAGTCTTTGGAGTTCATCATTATTTATATTCTTTGGTTTCTCTAAGTTGCAGTTAGCCTCGATAGGAGTCAAGACTGGCTTGCAGTTTGACATATCAAATCTTTCAAGAATATCCTCTATGTATTTCTTCTGATTTAATTGTACTACATCATTTACTTTAGGCCTGCTAAATTCTATACCTAAGCATCGTTTTACTTCACCAAGATTTTTCATTTCAAAAACTTTGGAGAGTGACGATTTGATTTCATTTATCCATGTAATATTAGCAGATGCAATGAGCATGTCATCCACATATATTAATATTATCATGATGTCGTGTTTGTCTCTGGCGACAAACATGCATGGATCCTGAGTAAGCTGTTGTAGACCTAATTTCTTCAATTCAGTTACCAGTTTCCTGTTCCATTGAACTCCAGCCTGTTTAAGTCCATATAATGCTTTTCTTAATAAACAGACTTTGTTGTTCTCATTTTGGAGTTCATTTTTCCAATTTTCTGCTGTTTCTAAAATGCGTGTGTCTGACATGACCTGCCTACTCGATCCGACATGTTTGCCTGACAACATTTTAGTCAGCATATCTTCAAGCCCTTCAGGGACTTTCATGTAGACTTTCTCATTCAAGTCACCATTCAGGTAGGCTGTTACGACATCCATTTGATGTATCATGAGTCCAAATTCTGCTGCTAGTGCAGCCATAACTCTTATTGAAGTGAGTCTTGCAACTGGTGAGAATGTTTCAAAATAATCTTCACCTGATTTTTGAGAGCATCCTTTAGCTACTAATCTGACTTTCTTTTTGCCAGAAATTAAGCCAGGAATTTCTTTTGTCTTGAAGACGTATCTATTGCCAATAGCTTTTCTGTCTTTTGGTTTTGGTACAATATCCCATGTTTTGTTTTTAATTTGAGATAGTAATTCATTTTCGATTGCTTGTTGCCATTCTTCGGCATCATCAGAATTTTTGGCATCTTGAATTGTAATTGGGTCTTCAGTTAGGTTTGCAATTTCATCAGCTGCTAGTTCATTTGGTAGCTCATCTTCAGAGTCATCTACAATTTCTATTGTATTGTTTCTTATTTGTTGATATATTTTTCTAGGTCTACCTTTACCACCTGTTCCCAATATAGTTGGTCTACCACGACCTCTTATTGATGTATTATTTGGTCTATCTGGTAGATTTTCTCTAATAGGTGTTTCTGGAGCTAGTTGGAAATCATCAATGGATTCATTGTCTGAAACATATTCATTATTAATTGATAGTTCATTATTAATAATTTTGAGGGAATTCGATGGTGGATTTTGGTTCACCATGTCCCCACCTTCACCTAGAATTTCTTCATACATATTATTATAATACTTATCGTTCATGAATTTTGCACTGCGGCATATTATTATTTTTCGAGTTTCTGGATTCCAGACTCTGTATGCTTTTGATGTATCTGAATATCCAACGAATACACATTTGTGTGCTCGTGAATCAAATTTGCCTTTGTTTATTTTGTTATCTAAGGCATATACTGTTGTCCCAAAAATTTGAAAATGGTCAACATTTGGAATTTTATTTGTCCACAGCTCGTGAGGCGTTTTGCCATTTAAAGGTTTTGTTGGACATCTGTTACGAATATAATTGGCTGTATTAATTGCTTCAGCCCAAAATATACCTGGTATTTCAGCATGTCGCATCATGCACCTTGCCATTTCATCCAGGGTTCTATTTTTTCTTTCAGCTACGCCATTTTGTTGTGGTGTATATGGTACAGTTAACCTCCTTTTTATTCCATTTTCTTGTAGGAATTTATCAAAGTTTGAATTGCAGTATTCTCGACCATTATCTGTCTGTAACATTTTAATTTTCTTGCCAGTAAAATTTTCAACCATAGATTTATATATTTTAAATTTTTCTAACGCTTCATTTTTATGTTTTAAAAAGTATACTTCACCCCATCTTGAATAGTCATCTATGAAGGTGATGAAGAATCTGTGTCCACTGTGAGAAGGGCGTCGAACTGGACCGCTTACGTCACTGTGGACTATTTCTAGTCAATCTGTTGTCCTCCCGTCATTGGATTTTGGAAATGGTTGATTGACAGCTTTTTCTTGAGCGCACACTTCACAGTCTTTAATTTCTTGAAGTGATTTTGGTGTATTTAATATTCCTTGTTTACACATGAGCTTTATATCTTTTTCGTTGACATGGCCTAGACGATGATGCCATTTTTCAAAGTCAATAATTAAATTCGGCACGATTTGCAGCGTTTTGGCTCTCTTGGATATAGTATAGATTGCCAATTCGCTTTGCTGTTATCAGTACATTATCATTTATGTCAGATATTGTCGCTTTTTCTTTTTCAAAGAGGATTTTATAATTTTTATCTGTCATTTTTGACACTGACAGTAAATTAGTTCTTAAATCATTCACATATAAAACACGATCTAATTTCACTGTCTTTCGTTTATTACCATCATTAATATTTATTTTAATTTCACCAACACCACTTATTTTTGTTGAATCATTATTGGCAAGGCTTAATTTTAAATTTGCTTTTTCAATTTGTTTAAATAGCTTATTGTTTGCACTGATATGTGATGTACTGCCACTATCTAAGCACTATAAATTTTCATCGTTTGATTTGTTAGCATTGTTTACATAATTCATTAATGCGATTTCTTCATATGTTTGAGCACTTGCAGCGAGTTCAATATTTTTATCGTATTCATCTTCTTCTTCTTCTTCTGCATAATTTGCATGTTTATAAATATTTTTCGAATAACAATCTTTTGCATGGTGATTGTAACCATTGCACCTTGCACAGCGTATTGTATTGCTTGACTTTCTGTCAAAACCTTTGTTATTGTTGTTGTGCGGGGTCCATCTTCTCTGTCCATTCGTTCCCCCACCTCTGTTGTTATTGTTATACCGGTCATCTGTTTCTGTGTGTGACGGCGGTTTATGTGCAGGTCGTTTTCCACCTCGAGAAAACGAGTTTCGATTGCTCGGGCCTTTTCGGCCAAACGAAGATTTTGCGTACATGGCTCTCTGACCTTGACTGTTTCCACTATTTTCTGTAATAGATTTTCTTGCATCTGACTCTTCTAGAAGTTTCGAGCGCAGATCTTGCAATGATGGAAAAGTCTCTCTAGTCATAATTATCATTCTAAAATTTTCAAATTCTTCAGGCAAACTATTTAATAAAAACATGGCCAAAATTTCATCTGTTACTTCCAATTTTATTTGTTTGGATTTATTCACAAGATCAAAGTATTCATTAATATTATCTCGGATGCTTTTTGCGCTATCCATTTTGAAACGAGTAAGCATGGCGAGTAAAGTCACTCTATTTATTGGTGCACTTGACTGATGCTCATTTTTAATTTTGTCCCATAATTCTTTGGACGTATTTGTAGAATTAATACTTTGTAATTCGCTAGCTGAAACGGCTAGGATTATTTCACATCTGGCCAGTTTATCTTTTTGATTCCAATCATCACATTCTGTTGGAGGTTTTGTTTTAACGCCTGATACGATATCCCAGAGATCCAATTTATATAAATATGATTTCATCCGGACTTTCCATATTTCATAATTATCATGTTTTAATGGATCAATTGAGATAACGTGAGATTTCGCCATTGTCACTAATTTTTATATATATAAGCACTCACTGTTCACACGCGGTTTCTGATGCAATAGACGCTACACGTTTTCACTAGACGCTTTGTACGTTAAACGAGAAAATTTATTTAGATGCTTGTTATTTAATTTTAGGCTAAATGCCTGGGCCCATAACCTGTTGGTTATGTGAGGGTAGATCATAAATAATAACAAGTACAATTTAATATTATTGGTTACGTTTATTTAATTAGCAGTCAGACAATATATAATGCGAGACAAGAGTGTAAAGTGCACGGCGGCCGGAACTGGAATGAATATATTATATAGGGGTGCATATAGTGTGTGTGTAGTGTATGGTTGTGTATGTTTGTTTAGTGTCAGCCTGTAAGTTAAGATTTGTGTCCGGTAGTGTAGCAGTTGTAAATATATTTAATCAGGGACGTGTCATCAGACTTTGTATCTCCAACAATAATTTTGTTATTCATACACCAATCTTTACTCAATAGCATATCCTGATTATCCATTCGACAGCATATATAAAACGTAATCCACGAGCGCCGGATAATCAAAATGAATTGGAGAAATATAAAATGAATATAAGATTATAATGACAACAACTTAAACTGAAGAAAACCTTGACTAGTATATGTATTTAATATTAAATAAGAGTTTAAATTACATACGGTGAAGAGGTTAGGTTGAAAGGATTCGAATATCTACTGGAGTCAAAAAGCTGTCGAGCCTCAGACCATTCATCGGTAATTGACTCGGTCATTATTACCGAGATATTTTGTCACTAAATCGACAGGCTTTCGACACCGAATTGAGAGCTGTCTAATTTATTCATTTTTAATTGTTTTAAATTGTTTAAACATTATAATGGACTTTATTAACGATAGATTAGTATTTTTCTATAAGAAAATTAATAAAAAATATTAAAAAACTTGTAAAAATTTAAAAAAAAAAAATTTTTTTTTTATTATAATTTTTAAATTAATTGTTAATAACAATTGCATGTAAAAATCATAATAAAACAGTATAATTGAGCATTTAGAGTATAAACAATTGCCAAAATAATTTTTTTTTAATTTTATATCACTATATGCCGGTTGACTCTGTCTCGACACCGTTTCGATCGCGTTTCGACAGCATTTCGACCGCCTTTCGACACGCTTTCGACACCGAATTGAGAGCTGTCTAATTTATGCATTTTTCATTGTTTTAAATTGTTTAAACATTAAAATGGACTTCATTAATGATAGATTAATATTTTTCTATAAAAAAATTAATAAAAAATATGAAGAAACTTGTAAAAATTTAAAAAAGAAAATTTTGTTTTTTGTTTATAATTTTTAAATTAATTGTTAATAACAATTGCATGAAAAAATCATAATAAAACAGTATAATTGAGCATTTAAAGTATGAACAATTGCCAAACTAATTTTTTTTTCAATTTTATATGACTATATGTCAGTTGACTCTGTCTCGACACTGTTTCGATCGCGTTTCAACAGCATTTCGACCGCCTTTCGACAGGCTTTCGACATTGAATTGAGAGGTGCCTAATTTGCACCTCTTGCACCATTTAAACAGTATAATGGACTCTATTAATGATAAGATTGCATTTTTTTTATAAAAAAATAATAGAAAATATAAAAAAACTTGTAAAAATTAAAAAAAAATTTTTTTTTTTTTGTTTATAATTTTTAAATTAATTGTTAATAACAATTGCATGTAAAAAAAATAATAAAACAATATAATTAAGCATTTAAAGTATAAACAATCGCCAAAATAATTTTTTTTAAATTTTATATCACTATATGCCGGTTGACTCTGTCTCGACACCGTTTCGATCGCGTTTCGACAGCATTTCGACCGCCTTTCGACACGCTTTCGACACCGAATTGAGAGCTGTCTAATTTATGCATTTTTCATTGTTTTAAATTGTTTAAACATTATAATGGACTTCATTAATGATAGATTAGTATTTTTCTATAAAAAAGTTAATAAAAAATATGGAAAAACTTGTAAAAATTTAAAAAAAAAAATTTTTTTTTTGTTCATGATTTTTAAATTAATTGTTAATAACAATTGCATGTAAAAAACATAATAAAACAGTATAATGAAGCATTCAAAGTATAAACAATCGCCAAAATGATTTTTTTTAAATTTTATATCACTATATGCCGGTTGACTCTGTCTCGATACCGTTTCGATCGCGTTTCGACAGCATTTCGACCGCCTTTCGACAGGCTTCCGACACCGAATTGAGAGCTGTCTAATTTATGCATTTTTCATTGTTTTAAATTGTTTAAACATTTCAATGGATTTCATTAATGATAGATTAATATTTTTCTATAAAAAAATTAATAAATAATATAAAAAAACTTGTAGAGATTAAAAAAAAAAATTTTTTTTCTCTTCTCATAAATAATATAGTATATATAGGGGCATTTTAAGAATGAAGAATAGTTTATTTCAATTTTATATTATTTCTATATATTTTATACCTTTCACACTTAATTTTATCAACAGTTTTTCACAAAAACAACTGAAATGAAAGGTTCTTACTTCTTTTCATAATTATGTTTTACATATTACAGTCAAAAATGATATATTTTTTTTCTTCTAAGAAAATAATATAATATATTTCATACACAACCAAAATATATCGTAACAAGCCCTATTAATTCAATCAACAGGGATTCATTTTTTTTATTTTATATAATTTTTTCAAGTTTTTTCTAGATTGTTCATATACTGTTTGTTATGATTTTTTTCTAACATTAATTATTTTTCTATTCCAATATTTTTTTCTAATAAACTAATCTTGATAGCCATATATTCTGACACTATAATGAAGTTTCTTCAATCTTTTAAATCAATTTTTTTCCTTAAATACCCTTTTCTAAGTAGTTAGTATAACTTATAACATAACTTTGTTAACAACACAATTATAATTTGTTTTATATTAAGTGCTACTGAACTAGTTATCACATCGTCATCAGTCAATGTAGCTACGATTCTAGGTCAGTCGTATCATCAGCATTTTCATTGCTATAATTAGCATTTTTATTGGTACAATCAGCATTACCATTAGTATTATCAGTATTTACATTGATGTTATTATTACTACTACTTGTTTTTTTTTTTTTCTCCCTATCAACATTCCGATCACTGTTCAGCTTTTTCCCAATCCATGTTATCAATTTCATTTCCCATCCTTTGTCATTAGGCCCATCCAAGACGTGACACTGCTGCATTCTTTTTAGAATCACTGAAAGCAATATTTTAACGTTAAATCATATTTTCACAATATTAATTTATTCAACTATTTTTTTCTTTACGTTTGATGTCCTGTATGTCTTCTTTTGGAATGAGTTTCCCATTTGAAGCACTGGCAGGAACTACTCTGTAGAATTTCAGACTCTCTTCCTTTGTCCAGTACATAGAAACAATATAATCTGTCCTGCGTTGCATTGTTTTTGCTCTCACAATCTTACTGACTTCAGACCATTCGAGCTTGAATTTTTCAGTGACGATGGCCTGCAACAACAATCAAATCGAAAAATAACATCAATAAATGTAACTATCTATCTATCTGAATGTTATTAATATTGTATCATGAAGAATATACAACTCAATTATTTATCTTACTTTGCCTTCATGGTCGATGGGGAAATCACTGTCTTTTGACGTAGATGACGAAGTGTCTGGAGTTGTTCTTATTTGGAGTTGTTCGTCTCTCATTGTCTTTGAAATGATCTCGATGATTGGATTTAGAGTAATAAGAGTATCCTGAGATTGATGTTTTAATTGTTGCTGTAAGCTTACATTTTCTTTTCGTAATTTTTCAACTTCAGCTGCTTCTTCTATCTCTTCAATATCAATCGACTCGAGCTCTAGACAATTATAATGTAGAGGATTTATTGAATATGTCAAATGAATTGTTTTACTTGCATATGCCTGAGTATACAGAAAGTAGCCTACACGACCACCTTTTTCAAGATAATGTATACAAATGTTTATTTTTAAAAAATCTGATATTTCAAGGAGAGCTTCATCATCCCCATAGATTTTGTCAGTTCTAATTTTTGATATTAGTTCTAAATTGTCAGGATATTTTTTAGTACAAAAGTTTGCTAAGTCTGCTTTAAAAGCAAGAACTTGAATATCTAAGCCAAGTGCTCCAATTACCGAGTGATACATAAAGTTTCCATCTGGCTTTGCATTTTTGATTTTGTACTTGCTGTGTTCACACTCACCGATCTGAAAACTGAGAAATTTCTCGGGTATACTCATGTCTGCTTGTTCTATTTCATTTGTACCGTTATCTTCTACAACATTTCCTTCTCCCTCTTTTGATCTATCTTCGTCATCCAAAGATCCTGATGAACTTAACTATAAATTATTATAAATAGAATTTATCTAAATAATGCATCACAATGTAGAAAGATGAAGTTATACTTCAAAAAAATACCTTTAAAAGAGATGATTCCATTAATCTTTTGTCAGACTCATCCAAAAATATATCTTTCACCTATTAAATGGACAAAATCATTTTACTTGTCATTCTTCTAGACGAATCACATATCTTTATTCAATTTATTTAATATGAATTAAGTTTTATATTATTAATAATTAAATTAATTATGAAACTAATTGTTTATAGCTATTAAATTATATGAACAAAAAAGTAATGTTTACCTGGGCTATTTTTTTTTTTATTATTTTTGGTTTGTTTATATAATTATTTTTTTGATTTTGGAACTTACTGATTTTCTTAATACTAGGAGAAAGAAGACTCAACCTTTTTCTTTTTATTACTCTTCGTGGTTGAGCAACAGCTTGTTGAGCCTTCGATGCAGTACCTAAAAATTATTATATTGTTTTTATTATCAAGAGTCAAAAAAAAATAGCACAAGAAGTTTTTGTGTACAAATGCTAAATTGTTTAATTCACTTACATGGCAAGATGAGAAAACAAATGGGTATATTTTTCCCAGATTTAATTAGTCGAGCAGAAACTCTGCCATACTTTTTTTTTCTTTGTATAATTAATTCTTTTGTAGCTTTTTGCGTATATTCTCTATTTCCATCCAGTAAAAAAATATCATGAACCGGTACCACTTCATTCTCTTTTGTCTCATAATTATACACACCACAATACTCAGTTGGTTGATCAGCATCATCTTCCATCATTGCAACAGTATCTTGCAACAGAATATTTAGATAAATTTTCTCGATTTTTTTATAATATACCTATATATTTTATGAGTGTAAAAAAATCGAGAAAATATATTAGTATATATTATAATAATTTGATATATAAGATATGTTATTATAGATTTTGATCGGCAATTCGAGTGAATGTGCATACTTACTTGAAACGATATATTCAAATTGATAATCCACTTTCCGTTATTGTTAATAATTATTTTTCACTGATGTTATTGTTTCAACGGTCTTGACAGTTGTCAACATTCTTATTTCTTATAATAACTGTAGGTTATAAGTTGTGGGTGGAGTGTGCGAAGTGTACTGTTAACGTCAGACATGGCGGAATATACTCCTCACTCACACAACTATACTTTATTATAAATTTACGATACTAATGCATGCATTGCACGTTCACTGATGAGTCGGTTCAAGAGTATAATTCTGTTTTTACTTTCTACCACCAGCGGGCGCGGCGAAATCGTTCAGATCTTCAAGCACGTGTTTTGCTATTTTTTTACTTCACCAATCAGCTGTTGCATGAACGCCAAATACTTCGTTAGCATTCGCGCAGTTTCAGGTTCCATTGTAGTACATGTACTTTTCAATCTGTACATCCAGTTGATTTTCATAGTTTTTAAGTCAAGATTAAAAGTAATTTTTACGCATTATTAAATAATAGCAGAGATGTCACGGTCAACTGTATGTCGACGTAAGAGAAAAGCGGAAGACGGATTCATACTGGCTCATCCGAATGGCGTACGCGCATCAGACTGGAAAAAACTTGTGAGCTACAAACAAATTGATATAATTCTATTTTTCAAATATGTAATAGTTGTGTTTTTTGTTTTTTTTTAATTTAATTTAAATTTTTACTCGGGCTGCAAGTTACTAAAATTTTTTTTTTTTCATCAAAAACAAGTGACATTCGTCTACTTTTTCTGAATTTGAGTTGGCTGCAATGTAAAATCGTTTGAAATTTACCTAATCTTTATTTGGTGATATTCATTAAGCATTATTAATCATTCACGCAAAAATAAATAATTACATTAGCTGTATCATTATTCAATGTGAATATAAATAATTTGATTAAAATTATATCTAAATTAACAAGTATTCTGAAATATGATGAATTCTAAACTAATTAGTTCATTACTTTTTGGATTTTGAATTTAATTTATTTGCTCTTTATTTTCCAGCCAATTGAAGACAATTTAATAAATCATGATTCTGAAGACATAGTGATGGAAAATGCACCAAACGCAACGCAGTGTCTGGAAAACGATACAATTGTCATTGCAACAGACAATACAATAGAAAATGCAGAACATGTTTCAAAAAGAAAAGAACATAAAATGGATAGATCGTTCTATTTAAAGGATAAAACCGAAAAAGATCAAATGAAACCATGCAGCACTAGTCTTAAAAAAACATGTAACTGAAGATGATCTTCTTATTAACATATTATCAATTGCTTTAAAATATAATCAATCATACGAAGAAATATTGGCGTATACAAAGTTGTTGGATTTAAAGGTCATTCACAGTCATTTACCTACGACAAAGCTAATGCTGTGGAAAATGTTACACAAAAACGATGAAGCATACCAGCGACATTACTTTTGCGGCAACTGCAAAACTACTATTGGCCAAGGAAATACGATAACTAGTAACTGTCCAAAAAAATGTGGAAAATCTGGCATGCATAGTGATATCAAAACACTTCCTTACTTTTTATCAATAGATTTACAAATGCAAGTTGCCGATTTGTTGAGCATTCCTAATATATCGACGGCATTGATGTACAGGTACACGAGAAAAACTGATATCAATGTTATAACAGATGTATATGTTGGTATAATATATAAGGAACTTTGTGCCCCGGGTGAATTTTTACACAATAAATGGAATTTTTCATATATTTTCAACACTGATGGTGCGTCATGTTCCAAATCATCCAACACTAGTGTATGGCCAATATATGTCGCAATTAATGAACTCCCTCCACATATGAGAAAAAGACATATGTTATTAGCTGGAGTATGGGTTCATAAAGAAAAACCAATTGGGAGTTATTTTTTTAAGCCGTTTGTTGAACAAGCGAATAAAAAATTATACAAAAAAGGAGTGACATGGAAACCTGATGGTGAATCAACGGTAACAAGTAAATTGATTCCTATAATTTTCAATGCAGATTCACCGGCACGCTGCCAATTTTTGAGAATGACGCAGTATAATGGAAACTTTGGCTGCACTTTTTGCTTAATACCTGGATCATTTCCAAAACTTACATTGGGAACAAAAGTGCTTGAAAGAAAAAAAAAATCAAGTCAAGCAAAATACCCATGTGATAAAGCATATCCTCTTCGAACTTATGAATCGATTAAAGAAGATGGAAAAAATGCATTGGAACAAGGTCACTTTCTAAATGGTGTGCAGGGACCAAGCGTCTTAGGATTTCTGAATGGCTTTAAACTGGATACAGGACCTGTACCAGATCCAATGCATTTTGAATGGTTGGGTGTCATCAAACAATATATATCAATGTGCTTAGAAGAAGTCGGCAACATACCAGGAGTCCAGAAAAAACATCCATGGTACATTGGCAGTCCAAAGAAAATGGAGAAAATCAATGTAATCTTACTTTCAATACACATGCCAAGTCGTATTTCCAGGCATTTTAAAGATATCAAACATTATAAAAAGTTCAAAGCAACAGCCTGGAGAAATCTATCTTATGTATTCCTCATTTGTGTAGAAGTTTCTTTGCGATTGTTTATACTTTAAATGCTTAATTGTATTGTTTTCTTATGTTTTCTACATGCAATTGTTATTAACAATCAATTTAAAAATTATAAACAAAAAAAAAATTTTTTTTTTCAATTTTTACAAGTTTTTTTATATTTTCTATTATTTTTTTATGAAAAAAATGCAATCTTATCATTAATAAAGTCCATTATACTGTTTAAACAATTTGAAACAATAAAAAATGAGCAAATTAGGCACCTCTCAATTCGGTGTCGAAAGCTTGTCGAAAGGCGGTCGAAATGCTGTCGAAACGCGATCGAAACGGTGTCGACACAGAGTCAACCGGCATATAGTGATATAAAATTGAAAAAAAAATTATTTTGGCGATTGTTTATACTTTAAATGCTTTATTATATTGTTTTATTGTGTTTTTTACATGCAATTGTTATCAACAATCAATTTAAAAATTATAAACAAAAAAAAAATTATTTTTTTTAATTTTTACAAGTTTTTTTATATTTTCTATTATTTTTTTATAGAAAAATACTAATCTATCGTTAATAAAATTATTATAATGTTTAAACAATTTAAAACAATGAAAAATGCATAAATTAGACAGCTCTCAATTCGGTGTCGAACGCCTGTCGAAAGGAGGTCGAAATGCTGTCGAAACGCGATCGAAACGGTGTCGAGACAGAGTCAACCGGCATATAGTGATATAAAATTGAAAAAAAATTATTTTGAAGATTGTTTATACTTTTAATGCTTAATTATATTGTTTTATTATGTTTTTTACATGCAATTGTTATTAACAATCAATTTAAAAATTATAAACAAAAAAAAAATTATTTTTTTTAATTTTTACAAGTTTTTTTATATTTTCTATTATTTTTTTATAGAAAAATACTAATCTATCGTTAATAAAATTATTATAATGTTTAAACAATTTAAAACAATGAAAAATGCATAAATTAGACAGCTCTCAATTCGGTGTCGAACGCCTGTCGAAAGGAGGTCGAAATGCTGTCGAAACGCGATCGAAACGGTGTCGAGACAGAGTCAACCGGCATATAGTGATATAAAATTGAAAAAAAATTATTTTGAAGATTGTTTATACTTTTAATGCTTAATTATATTGTTTTATTATGTTTTTTACATGCAATTGTTATTAACAATCAATTTAAAAATTATAAACAAAAAAAAAAATTTTTTTTTTAAATTTTTACAAGTTTTTTTATATTTTCTATTATTTTTTAGTAAAAAAAATGCAATCTTATCATTAATAAAGTCCATTATACTGTTTAAACAATTTAAAACAATGAAAAATGAATAAATTAGACAGCTCTCAATTCGGTGTCGAAAGCCTGTCGATTTAGTGACAAAATATCTTGGTAATAATGACCGAGTCAATTACCGATGAATGGTCTGAGGCTCGACAGCTTTCTGACTCCAGTAGAAATGCGAATCACGCAATCTAACCTCTCTACCGTGTATAATTTAATCTCTTATTTAATATTAAATACATGTACTAGTCAAGGTTTCAGTCAGTTTCAGTTATTCTCATCATAATTTTATTTTTATTTCATATTTTTCCAATTCATTTCGAGTATCCGGTGCTCGTGAATTACGTTTTATATATGCTGTCAGTAGTGTATCAAGGAGAGTTCTATGACAGAGGGAGGTCGAAAAAAGGTAGATCGGCGAGCGGACAGGGGACTGCAACTCGGTCGGTAAAACAGAGATGGTAAAAAATTTTATGTGTCACTTTAACGTGAGATTTCCCAGTTGTTGATAATGCAGAGATGGTAAAGAAATTTTTCATTCTTACCCTGGGTCGGTAATACAGATTTGACCGGGAAAATTATATTTTGTCATTTTAAAGTGCAATTTCTCATGTCTCATGTCGTATGTTCCCAATTCGTATGTTCCCATATAGTATGTTCCCATGTAGTATGTGTTATGTTCCTATGTTTTATGTTCAAATGTTCCCATGTTCCCAAGCTCCTGTGTGTTATGTTTCCATGTTCCCATGTTCCCATATAGTATGTTCCCATGTTCCCATGTCGTATGTTCCTATGTTTTATGTTCCCATGTCTTATGTCCCATGTTCCCATGTTCCCATGTAGTATGTTACCATGTCTTGTGTCCAATGTTCCTATGTTCCCATGCTCCCGTGTGTTATGTTTCCATGTTCCCATGTTCCCATGTAGTATGTTCCCATGTCTTATGTCCAATGTTCCCATGTTCCCATATAGTATGTCCCATGTTCCTATGTAGTATGTGTTATGTTCCCATGTCTTATGTCCAATGTTCCCATGTTCCCATATCTTATGTTCCCATGCCGCTGAAAAATGTGAAAAAAGTCATAGGGATAACAAAAATAAATGAATTATTTAATTTTTTTTATATTGATCAATTTTATTAATTATTATCTACTAGTTAAATTTAATTCTCTTAGGATTAAAAAAATAGGAATTCCTTATTATATTTTTTCCTTTATATATATATATATGTATTAGAATTATTTACAAAATTTAAATTTTTCATGACTTAGGATGAGACGTTAAAGAAATTCAAATACAAAATCTAATTCTCTTAACATCAGAAAAATATGAATTCGTTGTGGAACAGTTATAGATTCAGACTTGGAAAAGATTAAAAAACTCGGTGCAAATAAAATGAAGTCAACCTACGTTTACAAAAAAAATATAGTAAAAATTATGACTTAGAAAATATATTCAGTAGGTGTGAAAAAAAGAATACAATTTTTTTTTCAAGCTCCAATCAGAAATACCAAGATTAAATTCCTCTATTTTCTTCAATATAGGATCAAAAAATTATATTCTTTTTCACACCTACTGAATATATTTTCTAAGTCATAATTTTTTACTATATTTTTTTGTAAGCGGAGATTTACTTCCTTTTATTTGCACAAAGATCTTTAATTTCTTCCGAGTCTGAATCTATAACTGTTCCACAACAAATTCATATACATCTCATCCTCTTAGCATTAGAAATTTCGAAAACACTGGCCCCTCTGGCAGCACATCGTGATTGACAGCTGTAACACAAAAAAAAAATACATAAGTTTATTTATTTTTTTATTTTTTCACAAATATAAATTTTAGTTTATAAAAATATACATACTTTTTTTTAAAAGATGACCTGCCTGTTATTCAAACATATCACTATCGCTGTCAATAGTGATAGATTGATTATCATTGGAATCCAAATTTTGTGTGCCAGCATCATCATTGTGCTCGATATTAACCCGATGATTGAACCTCTTCACTTTATAATCTGCATCATCATAAAATTGGTAAGAATCAATTGGATGTCTGCATACCGGACATCTGACGTCGTCCGATTCCAAAAGTCTTTCCAAACGAGTCTGTCTGCAAAGATAATGTATGCAAGACAGTTTTGCTGGAAATTCAATCGGTTCTTCCAGACATATCGAGCACTGATGGTCTTCCCAGTACCACAAACCACTCTCTTCTGGTTGACATGAATTCAGAATTTTACAATACTCTTGATATTTCAGATGTCTTCGATATTTTCGGTTTTGTATATCAAGAGCATTTATTTTTTCATCTTCAATTTTTATCTGATACGAATTACATCTTTTACGTTTCTTCAACCGCTTCACTTTATCGGTCAACTTTTTAATTTCCTCCATTTTGGATTTAATTAAATTATCAAAGGATTCATCATCCTTGGATAACATAACCCGTAAAGCTACAGCGGTCGAAATCGTATCATTATTTTCTTTTATTAACTCATTTAGGTCCTCGGTGTGCGATGAACAGGGTTGAGACATTATTTTTTTTTTACTATACACACAATATATAAACACAATTTCTTATTTTTTTACATACAATAAAAAAATATATGGAGACAATTAGTTGACACTACACATTATTTTTTTGAACTGACAAAGACGCTGGTTTACCACACAATGTATACTGAAGTGGTGAAAAATCTTAGGTGGTGGTGGTACTAACAGCGTCAGCTTATTTCATTGTTGCAGTCGAATCATCTGACTATTTTTTAATAATATTTTTAAATTTAATTTCTAAATAACGACAATGTTTTACAAGTCGAATGAATATTGAAATAAGATCTGCTGACGAGATACCAAAGAATCACAGAAGATTGTTGTAGTATCTCAAACAATGTATTTCAAATATTTTTGTTAGTCTTTTGTCTCACGGCTTGTAGACAAACTCGTTGACAATAAAAAAGTCAACTTAATTTTACATTAATTTTATTGATCAATTTTGTCAAAATAATTATTTATTTTTTTACTCAAATGTAATGTCAATATGCACTTTGTATTAAATTTTTTAACTATGCACAATTTATATTTTTGTTAACCTTTTGTCTCACGGTTTGTAGACAAACTTGTTGACAATAAAAAAGTCAAACTGAGTTGCGTCTTTAAATGTATCAATATATGTATGTGTAGAGAAAAAGCACTGTTCTCGACGTGAGATGTATACATAAATTTTTTACACTGTTTCACGGCTTGATGACAAACTTGCTGACACAGTACTGATAAGTAAAAGTCAAACTGAGAAGCGTCTTACAATGTTAAAAATATATATGTTTATTAAAAAATCAGGTTCTCAACATCACAAAATTTTTCTCGATAATTGATCAATTTTCAGGAAGTTTCAAGTACACAAAATAATGATGTTGCCATAGAAGAATAATATATAAAAAGGAAAAAATATAATAACGAATTCCTATTTTTTTAATTGCTGAGAGAGAATTATATTTAACTAGTAGATAATAATTAATAAAATTGATCAATATAAAAAAAATTAAATAATTCATTTATTTTTGTTATCCCTATGACTTTTTTTTACATTTTTCAGCGGCATGGGAACATAAGATATGGGAACATGGGAACATTGGACATAAGACATGGTAACATACTACATAGGAACATGGGAACATGGGACATACTATATGGGAACATGGGAACATTGGACATAAGACATGGGAACATACTACATGGGAACATAACACATACTACATAGGAACATGGGAACATTGGACATAAGACATGGTAACATACTACATGGGAACATGGGAACATAAAACATAGGAACATACGACATGGGAACATGGGAACATACTATATGGGAACATGGGAACATGGAAACATAACACACGGGAGCTTGGGAACATGGGAACATTTGAACATAAAACATAGGAACATAACACATACTACATGGGAACATACTATATGGGACATGAGAAATTGCACTTTAAAATGACAAAATATAATTTTCCCGGTCAAATCTGTATTACCGACCCAGGGTAAGAATGAAAAATTTCTTTACCATCTCTGCATTATCAACAACTGGGAAATCTCACGTTAAAGTGACACATAAAATTTTTTACCATCTCTGTTTTACCGACCGAGTTGCAGTCCCCTGTCCCCTCGCCGATCTACCTTTTTTCGACCGCCCTCTGTCATAGAACTCTCCTTGATACACTACTGCTGTCGAATGGCTGTCAAATCGCTGTCGACTGAGTCCTACATTGGAGAGTCGAGCCATCCGCTAGGGTCGATGTTAAAGTTTATTTTATCTTTACTTGAAGTTAATATGCTAATTCTCACACATTCTAATTACACATTCACACACATACAGAGCAGACCTGTTGATGATGCTGATGGTGGCTGATGCAATATTTCTTCTTTCTTGATGATAATAATTTTTCTTTTCTTTTTGTTGGCCAGTATTATTATTTTCTTTTATTAAATACATTTTTATTCACACAAGTTTAATATATTGCTTCACTTTCATAACTTTATTTTATTGTTTGTAATATGTATTGGGAATTGTTTATTAATATATATATTTCATGCGCGACCATGCGGTCGAGCATACCTTGTTGGTTTTACTTTTATGATGTGTAAAATTTATATGTTCCTTTCACTATTCATCTCACAATATATTTCAAGTTTTAATAACCATATTTCTCAATAATACAACTATATTAAACAGTATTATTAACCACTTGTTTAATTGTTTAATCCAACTGATATTACTCCAGAATTTTCTGAGGTAATTTGTTGATAAAGTCTGATTTTACTTTTGCACCAACAAAATGTGTATATTAATTGTAAACTGACACAACACAACAACAATTCAATATTGATTAATAATTGTGTAATATTAATTGTGTGTTTCAAAAAATTAAATGGTGAATCCACTAATAATATGCTCTGGTTTTATATGTCCAGATCAGCGTGGTGTTACACCGGCAAAGTGTGCCATACCAACTAGAACTCTCACACACATCGACCTTGGTTGGTGTCCCCTCCGTGGCTTTTTACACTCCCACTCCTACACCGTAGCAATACATTTTCCCGCCATCTATCCAACCATATGTTATTTTAGTCAGGACTGTATATATGCATATTTCAACATGCTACAATATCGACTATCATATTTTGAAACCAATTTAATTTCTCGATGGTTTCTTACGCTTTCCATTGTCTTCCTATACATAGCATTGTTCATTAATTTGAAAAATGATTTTTCAAATTCATTTTTAGCTTGTTGTCGTAATTGTGTATTTAAATCTATGTATGATTTTAACCATGAACTTTGATTAAACTTCAAAACACGATGAATTTTGGTTAATTTAAGACCTAGAGATAGATATTGTTTGAGACTTTGATAATGAACAACATATTTTTCTTTTAAATTTAGAGTAGCTAATAGCTTTACACACTCACTCTCAGGTAAAGGTAGTTTCTCATGAACTGGCGCAAAAGGTAAATCTTTATGTAAATCATGAAGATTTGATGGATATTCTAAATCAACTGCAAATATATATCCAATTTTTGAATCATTCGTAATCAATTTGATTTGTGATTGATCAAAGTCCGTACACCATTCAAAATTATGTGTTGGTAATGATTTCGACATAGCTTCACCGAATAAATTGTTCACATCAAAATACATCAAATATGATTCTACTTCTGAAGGATTATATTCTTTTTCCATGAATCTATTATTTGCCTTAGCATATCTATTCGAAGATAGGATATTATCGCAAATATGGCATTTTTTAGCTTGATGAAAAGAACGCTCTTCATTGATTGTCAAATTCATAGGTTTGATATTTATTAAAATATTATCAACTTCAATAGCTTTATTAAACAATTCATTGATCTATTGAATTTAAATTCTGACAATGAATCATCATAAGAATATTTCCGATAATATCCTAAACTACAAGGGACATGGTTCTGATATTCTAGAGTGTAGCGAGATAGAATATTTGATGTCTCCCACCACACTGGCA
This sequence comes from Aphidius gifuensis, assembly GCF_014905175.1. Classification (NCBI taxonomy): domain Eukaryota; kingdom Metazoa; phylum Arthropoda; class Insecta; order Hymenoptera; family Braconidae; genus Aphidius; species Aphidius gifuensis. The sequence continues at coordinate 21,037,674 of NC_057789.1, forward strand.
TGTCATGTGACATAGTCAGTGAGGTGTTAGCTATGTATCTATGTGTGGGTACGAGAATCCTCACTCCGTCTTGTTGCTTGAGACTCTGCTCTCTTCGCTTCTAGTCCGGCCACCAAGCCAAACGGTGCGTCGGAACTATATTTATAAATTTGTATTGGTGATGTGTCTATGCCACCTCACAACCAGTAATATACATATTGTGTCTCGTTAAATTATTATAGTCTAATTGTTAAATAAATTGTTTCATTATTATTAATATTAAATATAAATTTCGTGTCTCTCTTTTAAATAATTGTTTAAAAATAAATTAAATTATAAAATAAGTAAAGTGAGGAATCCACACCTCACAATTGGCTCCCAACTAGCGGCACAAACCACGCGGTGAAAAAATGAGTAATAATTTATATAAATTAATAACTATAAATTTTAGTTGTGACCAAATTTCATAATTGGGTTTCCAACTAACAGCTCATACCACGAGGTGAGAAAAAGAAAGAAAAAGAAAGATAAATATTTGATAGAAGAAAGTAATTGATAAAATTGTGAAAATTCAGTTTCGAGTACATATAATTGGCTCAAAATTATAATTTCAATCACGAGTGTGAGAAGAGAAGTATTGATGTGCAAAGTGATAAAAAGCATATAATACATTACATTAAATTATAAAAAAATTGTTGAGAAAAATTTTTGCATATAAATTAGAGAAAAATCAACAAATCTTGTGAGTAAATAAAAATAATAATAATTTGTATATACGTGGCAACGAAGTGTTGAACACGCCATATTTGTGAAAATTTCATCAGAAAAATAAAAATAATAATAAAATCCGGATACACATCAGAAAATAATAATAATAAATGTACTGTATGATAAAATAATACATGAAAATTAAACAAAATATTTTCATTCAAATAATATATGATTTTAAATAATTGATAATATAATAATTGAAATATTGAAATAATTGTGCGCGTAAAATATAAAAAACAACATAAAATGGAAAAATTAATATCATTGGTAGTGAACATGTGGCCAACATGGAAGCCAATGATAATTGGAAAGGCTGATGTTCAAAGTCTATATACGATATTTAAAAAAATTGAGGTCATTGCAGAATTAATTGAGATAATGAATAGAACAATAAATATTGAAAGATTCAATGAAACAATAGTTGAATTTATAAAACAAGTAAAGTGTGTCACAGTTTCTATAAATGGACTGGAATTAATTCACAAAATATGTTCAGAGATCATGTTGTGGTTGCATGGAGCACATGTTGATATATCAAAATTCATGCGATGCAACATGAATCGAGAGGTATATGATGAAGAATATCACCGGACAAATGGTGGTATAGAACTTAAAAAATTAGTTAATAATATTATACAAGAAGTAGAGAAAGAAGTAAAAGAAGAAATTATGAATAAAATAAATGATCAGCAGGGGGGTGACTCTTCAAAAGATGCTGATCATGGTGATAAAATAAGTTGTGATCAACAAAATCAAGCAATGGTTGTTGATAATCAAGATAAGAATGAATTCAATGTTGTGATGAATAACCACAACAATCAAAATGATAAAATAAATTGTAATCAACAAAATAAATTGAATTTTGTTGATAACATATGTGAAAATAAAAGTGTTGATAATGTATGGGAAAATAAAGATAAAATCATCGTTATGCAGGAAAATCACAACAGTCATGGTGGAATAATAATTTGTGATCAACAAAATCCAATAATGATTGTTGATAATAAAAATAAATTAATAAATGTTGTGAATAATAATCACAATGAACACACTGAAAAAACAAATAATTACCATGGAAATGAATTAAATATTGTGCATGAAAATCACAACAATTGTGTTGATAAAATAAATAATTGTCACCAAGTAATTTGTGATAATAATATGTGTCAAAATAATATTAATAATAATAATTTAAATGTCAGTGAAAAGAAAATTCATTTCAAGGTCATGAATGATAATATTGAAAAAATAAATACTGGTCAACAATACAAAATAGATTGTGCCAGAAATAAACACAAAAATAAAATAAAATCCAAATTGGTAAATAATAAAATGATAAGTGACAATAAAATTAAATGCAAAATAAAATTAACTTGTTTGCATTTAATAAATAATAATAATGAGTACTCCAATACTTCCCAACATGATGGTAAATTTGGAGGCAGGAAAAAATATTATGGTCACTGGGACATGTGTGATATATATGTCTTGGATTGTCAATTAAGTAATGGAGATGGAAAATCATGTTGGCTATTGTCATTTGCCTCATGCCAAGGACCAGGTGGCTTGCTAGCTGTATCTATGTGTGAGCTTCAATGGCGCATTCAAATATATGCCATGTGGAAACGCTCAAGGCCACCATTATACTATGGTGGATGCTACTTCTACAATATGCTCGGAATAATCAAGGGGTGGCGCAAATTCATCAAAATTTCATAAAAATTATAAATATTTATTATATCCTTTTTATAAATAATTTCATTAATAATTTATATATTAGTTTTAAATTTTAAAGACTCAAGGTCAAATTTTAAACAAGATAATTTTAATTTTAAAAAATGACTGATATAAATTTTTAAATTTTGATTTCATTTATTATTATGTTGAATATTTTCAAGGTCAATTTTAATAATTTAATTTTATTTAATAGTCATTGAGAAATTGTAATTTTGTAATTTCTAATATTGTTTGTTATTATGTTGAATATTTTATGTGTAATTTTGTATGTATTTGTAAGTTTTGTTTTGGAGTCATCAAATATTGAGTAATTGTATTATGTCTATTTTTTTAATTGTATGACAAAAAATAAACATAATAGGGGGCTACTGTAGCGAGATAGAATATTTGATGTCTCCCACCACACTGGCATGTCATGTGACATAGTCAGTGTGGTGTTAGCTATGTATCTATGTGTGGGTACGAGAATCCTCACTCCGTCTTGTTGCTTGAGACTCTGCTCTCTTCGCTTCTAGTCCGGCCACCAAGCCAAACAGTGCGTCGGAACTATATTTATAAATTTGTATTGGTGATGTGGCTATGCCACCTCACAACCAGTAATATACATATTGTGTCTCGTTAAATTATTATAGTCTAATTGTTAAATAAATTGTTTCATTATTATTAATATTAAATATAAATTTCGTGTCTCTCTTTTAAATAATTGTTTGAAAATAAATTAAATTATAAAATAAGTAAAGTGAGGAATCCACACCTCACAAGAGTCTTTTTCAATTTATTATTATCCTTCACAATTGGTTTTAAAATACATTCTGTATCAGCATATACAACAAACAGAACTGTAATTTGATACTTATAATTTTTGAATTTTAAGGATTTAATCTTCATAGATGGTAAACGCATAGCTGTATCATTTTTTTTCAAGCATTCTACTTGGTGATTATGCAACAAATTTATTGACTGAAAGTAACATAAACATCTGTCACATATTCTTGTACTTCCATTATGTAATGAAATTTGACTGTGAACTAAACGTGACAAATTACGAATCCAAGTGAAATGGAAACTTGAAAGGTTATGAATAAATTCAACATCTTCTCCGTTTTTTTGTTTAATATTTACTTTATTCGAATTGTTTTCATTTTCAATAAGTGATAAATTGTTTCACCATCAACATTATTTTTGCTGGAATAATATTCTCTGTGAGTTGTAGTATTTTTTACGTTTTTTAGTAAGATTACTATTAATATTTCTAACGTCAGCTTTGTTCATGTTTTTTCTTTTCCTGTTTCCATTCAAATGATCATTTTTTTCAACGTTAAAATTAATCAACTCACCCATATCGATATCATCATAATCTTCTTCATTATCATCTTCAATACCATGGACATTAATCTTTAAATTATTCGTTTTTTCGAACGATGCAATCGATTTCCAACTCATTGGAAATGTGATTCCATCAAGATTAAGCAAACGTTCATATTGTAAATAACTATTTACCCTACAAGATTTATTAGGGAGTTTATGAATTGCTGCAAGGACCGACCAAATAAAACACTTATTATCATTATTTTGAACATTTACAACGGAACGAGTATTCTGAATCCATTTTGGAACTGTTATGTATGAAGAATTACCACCCTTTAATGGGACATATTTATTAATATGAATTTCAAAATTCAAAATTTCATTGAAAGACCACCCCGAACCTTGTAGTTTACTTTCTTCAATTTGTGTTTGAAGTCTAGAAAAACTATTTTCTATCACATCATTAATATCAGTTGATTTTAATATCTCAATGATTCTATCATTAAAATATTTAACTTCACACTCATCATCATTTAATTCTTTTCGTCAAATGAAATTACTCGCTAATATTAATTGGACTTTCAACGAACCATGTTGTCTCATTAATTCAGTTATTTTCATATTCAGCATTTGTTTAACCTTTTCGAAAAAATTATCTAGATTTTTATGTGACAAGTTTATGACAATACTCACATTCATTCTATTTCTAAAAGCATTTTCTACATCAACCCATTCAATACTAGCTTGAGAAGCAATGTTATGCTCATTCATATTACTTTTACTACCACTAGCACTATTATCACTATTCCTAATATTGATAGATGAGCCAGGTTGAATTGAACCTGAAACTGCATCATGTAAAGGCAAACTATAATGTAATCTACGTAGTTTTGATAAAATTGTCATCTAATGAATTATTGTTGCATTGAATATTACTAACTGACTACAATGGAGCGTGCTGAGACGTGACTCTAACTCTCCAATAATAGTCACCAAATCTCTATGCACCCAAACAGCTGTTTGATCGAAAGATGATAATAACTGTTGATAAATGGAGGTGTACTGTGATCGAATGAACACATGAGTTTGATAATCATCCCAATTCATCTGAACCTTGAAAATAAAAACATCATCATCAAAATTCAAATTTTATCTCAATTTTCTTTAAAAAAATTTTTTATAATGTACAATATCAAGTGATATATCTGAGGAGCGATATTTTTACCTCATGCGTACAATGTTTCATTCAATATAAGTAGACTATAAATAGTACATATTCATTATCAATTTCAGAACAGATTAATGGATATGATAAGTTGAAAACATCTTTTGAAAATCATAAATTGTATATTTATCAAAGTTATGTTTTAATAAAATGTTTATTATCTGATAGTATTATTTTATTATTGTATTTTCTAGGCATGTAATAATATAGAAAGAAAAAAATAATTATAAAATTTAAGCATAAGCTTAATAATATCCATTACTATAAATGATATATAGCTTAATAATTCGTTATTGATAAGTTGATTAATTCAACAATAAGCTAGCAATACATTATGATAAAATATACTGATCGAAATAATATCAAAGATAAAATATCACTTTCTGAAAATATCGATTCGATGATATCGATAAAATGTTACTTTTTGAAAATATCAACTCGATTATATCGATGTTGTTGATAATGGACAGACTTTATCACCTCAATATAAATTTAGATAAAAAAATCGAGAAAGAATACATGTTGTAGAATAACTTGAAGAATAATAAAGAATAGAAACAAATTACAAATTTTATAAAAATAATAAAAAAAAAAAATCTTAAAAACATATTGATTATCAAATTCAAAAAGTTCGATTGTTCATTAATAAACCTTTTAGTTTGAGACTCAAGAAAAGCACTTCATAAAATGAATTATGATAAGAAAAGCAAGAAGGAATCTACGTGATAGCATAAGTTAGAAAAAAACGAATAAGATCGCTTACAAAATTTTATGATATGGATTTTTTAAAAAAAATTCAGTTATATTAAATGATTAATTAATTCAAATAATTGTCTATTCAAGTTAAGAGATAGAGAACACGTGGTAAAATGAATTTAGTGAAATAGATAATCTTGACAAAATCGGAATAGACTTGGGAGATATAAAATAACGAGAGAAAAACTCAAATATAATATAAAGTTATGAAAAAATTAAAATAAAATCACTTGTAGAATATTATGATAAATATTTTTCAAAAAAACTTTTAATATATAATTTAATAAATTCAAGTAGATGTGAAGTTAACCTTTTAAACTAGAACTCGGAAAGTATGCTGTAGAATAAAATTGAATAAATAATTGACCATTTAAATTGAGAAATAGAGAACACGTGGTAAGATGAATTTATTAAATAAAAATGTTTTAATGACACGTTGCGTCTCCAATATCTAAACTAGGAGTAATCGATCGGAGGATCTTTACTTTTTTTTTTCTCTTGTAAGAGGGGATCCCCTCTTTTTCTATCATTCATTAGACGAGTTTGATTGGCTGAAAAAACCAAGAGAAATGTCGGTAACGTTGGAATGGATGGAAAATCTAAGGAATGTATTTGTTCAATGTTGATGATTTTTCTAAGTTTCTGATTCTGTTTAATTTTTTTATAGAAGAATCTAGGGAGTAAATTTTTGTGAGGTTTTTTTTTTATTTTCTCAAGTTGCCAATATGTATTCACATGCTTGAACATTTAACAATCCGTCTTTATATTTCAAACGTTGAATAAAGTGGTTGAAATTCAATTATTATTATTAAAATAGAAAGATATTTACGTCATATCACGAAAACTCATGGTCACATCATATCATTGGTAAGTATTTTCTTATTTATTCATTTATTCATTCTAATTTTATATATACATTTTTTTAAATTTTTTTCTTCAACAAAATTTCAACTATTATTTATTCTAATCTAACCTCTTTTTGTAATTCATTATTATAAACCATACTTATATTACCCTACTAGCAAAATTTATCAACAAGTATCAAGAGGAAGTAATGGAAATTTTATCACATGATAATGTTGAAAATACTAATCAAGAAGATGATGATGATGATATTATATGATATAATAATAATAATAATAATAATAATAATAATAATAATAATAATAATAATAATAATAATAATAATAATAATAATAATAATAATAATAATAATAATAATAATAATAATAATAATAATAATAATAATAATAATACACACACACACATATACACACACAATATACGTATAATAATAATAATAATAATAATAATAATAATAATAATAATAATAATAATAATAATAATAATAATAATAATAATAATAATAATAATAATAATAATAATAATAATAATAATAATAATAATAATAATAATAATAATAATAATAATAATAATAATAATAATAATAATAATAATAATAATAATAATAATAATAATAATAATAATAATAATAATAATAATAATAATAATAATAATAATAATAATAATAATAATAATAATAATAATAATAATAATAATAATAATAATAATAATAATAATAATAATAATAATAATAATAATAATAATTTAACAATAATAATAATAATAATAATAATAATAATAATAATAATAATAATAATAATAATAATAATAATAATAATAATAATAATAATAATAATAATAATGTAATAATACACACATACACAATAATAATAATAATAATAATAATAATTATAATAATAATAATAATAATAATAATAATAATAATAATAATAATAATAATAATAATAATAATAAAAATAATAATAATAATAATAATAATAATAATAATAATACACACAATAATAATAATAATATATACATACATACATAATAATAATAATAATAATAATAATAATAATAATAATAATAATAATAATAATAATAATAATAATAATAATAATAATAATAATAATAATAATAATAATAATAATAATAATAATAATAATAATAATGATGATGATGATGATGATGATGATGATGATGATGATGATGATGATGAGGATTCAGATGAAGGAGATGAAGAAGAAGAAAAAGAAGAAGAAGATGGTGGTTTTGATAAATAAAAAATATTTATTTTAATAATATTCTATTTATTTTTGATTTCAAAATCCTTAAATTATAAATAATTCAACTTAATCAATATTAATCAAAAAATTTAGAAATAAAATTTTTTAATCATAAAAAATTCAAACAAAAAAAATTTTTTAAATTTAATTTAATCATATTCTATTTATACTTGTTAGCCGACAAGTAATGGGCCGACAAAAAAACAATGATTGTAGCTGATTGTACTTGGATTGTAGATGATAGTAGTGTACATGTGACAGTTCTGGCTCGCCCCCCGCTGTGCCACCCCCTCCCCCGCGAAACCCGCGACCCCTGTTGTGATCCGCGGTTGATTTCGCGGAATCCGCGGAAATCGCCCCAGGGGGTCCGCGAATTAATTTAATTGGGTCAAATCTCCCCGGGGGTCCTCGAATTAATTAATTAGGTCAATTAATTAATTAATTAGGTCAAATCGCCACAGGGGGTCCTCGAATTAATTAATTAGGTCACTTAATTAATTAATTAGGTCAAATCGCCACAGGGGGTCTTCTAATTGATTAATTAGGTCAAATCGTCATGGGGGGGGGTCCGATTTTTCATAAGACGCCATATTGGTTTTTCCATAAGACGCCATATTGGTTTTTTCGTAAGACGCCATTTTAAAATTTGAAATTTTGAAATTCCCGGGTCCCATTTTTCATACGACGCCATATTGTTTTTTCGTAAGTCGCCATATTGGATTTTTTTTTTTCAACGTCTTATTGGTTTTTTCGCAAGACGCCATATTGGATTTTTTTAAATGTCATCTTTGGTTTTTGAAAGACGCCATCTTGTGTAATTATTATTATTATTAATGAAAAAAAATATTTTCCCTAACCGGGATTTGAACTCGGACCTTTCACATGAGAGTTTGGCACGCTATCCCCTGTAACAAACAAGAGATTATGCTATTCCCTGTCGGTAAAAGAATATTCCTTCGTATATATGTATTATGGAATTTCAACTTGTTCATATATTATTAATATTTATAAATTGTTCATAAACTACTGAAAAATGAAATATTTGAATTTTATAAAAATTATTATTTATAAATTCGAAATATATAATTCCAAAATTTCCCGCGAAACGACGTCGGTAAAGCAGTAATCGATATTATTGATTATTTTATTATCGATAATTGATTATTCTTTTATCGATAATTGTTTTTTCTTTTATCGATAGAAAAAAGCAATCAACTAGTTGCCGTTATGTTTCGTCAACGTATTTCATCTTGTATTTTTTGTTCTATGCGCTGCGAATAATAATTTTTCACGTTTTCTCAATAATTTTCTTAAAGTTCGGTTCTTCAAGACGTGCGGTAGTTTGATAATAGTTTTCACGGAAAATACAAAATGAGTTCGAGAATCAATAGAAAAAAGGTAAGTTATTTATTTTTATTATACAATTAATTTTCATTGTTCTATTCTATTTTACATTTTTATTCTTTTTCACTCCATAAATTAGTGGTGTGGTTTTTAACTATTTTTTTTTTATTACTTTGCTGAACACGTGCGTATGGAAATTTTATCACACATACATGTTTTATTCTTTCATTTTAATTTTTATATATTATTATTCTAATTTCAGACAAGTCCCTTACATAGAGCAATCATGATAAGGAACATCCGCCAAACAATCATGAATAGTTTATCAGATCAGTTGATAAATAGTCTGATCGAGGAATCAGCGGTAGAGATACCACTCGATTCTCATCAAGGTGATTTCGATTTACTTATTTTTAGCTCATTTTTTTTATTTTTTTCGATTATATTTTTTAACTTATTTCAATTCTTTTTGTAATTTTTTGTTTACAGTAAAAAAAGAGGAGCCTCAGGATGAGCACGAGGAAGAGGTAACCTGCATCAACCCAGAAGCCATCAACCCATGGCTTCCTTTCAAGCAGGCACCTCCACTATATGGTAAATATATTTTTGTTTATTATTTTTATTTATTTTTATTTTATTTTTTATTTTTTATTTCAATTCTTTTTATAATTTTTTGTTTACAGTAAAAAAAGAGGAGCCTCAGGATGAGTTATCGAGGAAGAGGTAATCAACAACCCAGAAGCCATCAATCCATGGTTTTCTTTCATAAGTGTAAAAAACCTCCACTATATGGTAAATATATTTTGTTTATAATATTTTTATTTTTATTTTATTTTTTATTTTTTATTTCAATTCTTTTTATAATTTTTTGTTTACAGTAAAAAAAGAGGAGCCTCAGGATGAGCACGAGGAAGAGGTAACCTGCATCAACCCAGAAGCCATCAATCCATGGCTTCCTTTCAAGCAGGCACCTCCACTATATGGTAAATATATTTTTGTTTATTATTTTTATTTATTTTTATTTTATTTTTTTTTTTTTATTTCAATTCTTTTTGTAATTTTTTGTTTACAGTAAAAAAAGAGGAGCCTCAGGATGAGCACGTGGAAGAGGTAACCTGCATCAACCCAGAAGCCATCAATCCATGGCTTCCTTTCAAGCAGGCACCTCCACTATATGGTAAATATATTTTTGTTTATTATTTTTATTTATTTTTATTTTTTTTTTTTTATTTCAATTCTTTTTGTAATTTTTTGTTTACAGTAAAAAAAGAGGAGCCTCAGGATGAGCACGTGGAAGAGGTAACCTGCATCAACTCAGAAGCCATCAACCCATGGCTTCCTTTCAAGCAGGCACCTCCACTATATGGTAAATATATTTTTGTTTATTATTTTTATTTATTTTTATTTTATATTTTATTTTTTATTTCAATTCTTTTTATAATTTTTTGTTTACAGTAAAAAAAAGAGGAGCCTTACATATTTGACTTTTTTAAAATAAAAAAAAATAAAAAAAATATTCTTGTGTTTTATAATATTTAATGATTTATATTTTATTATATCAGTTAAATAATAATGTGTAAATAATTAAATATTTTAATTATAGATATAATTAAATTTTTAAAATTATATTTATAAAATTATAAATCGACCAAAATGACCAAAAATCGACCAAAATGACCAAAAAATCGACCAAAATCAATGTTTTTTATGAAAATTTTTAATTATATAATAAGTATTATATATATATAAATATATATATATTAATAAAATTTATTATTATATATTATATTTATTTATATATAATATATTTATTATTAGTAGATTAAATATATAATTTGAAAAAAATAAATTATTAATAAATAAATTTTATTAATTTATACATATTTATTAATATATAAGATTTATATTATAATTTAATTATGTATTAAAAATTACATATTTGACTTTTTTAAAATAAAAAAAAATAAAAAAAATATTCTTGTGTTTTATAATATTTAATGATTTATATTTTATTATATCAGTTAAATAATAATGTGTAAATAATTAAATATTTTAATTATAGATATAATTAAATTTTTAAAAATTATATTTATAAAATTATAAATCGACCAAAATGACCAAAAAATCGACCAAAATGACCAAAAAATCGACCAAAATGACCAAAAAATCGACCAAAATCAATGTTTTTTATGAAAATTTTTAATTATATAATAAGTATTATATATATATAAATATATATATATTAATAAAATTTATTATTATATATTATATTTATTTATATATAATATATTTATTATTAGTAGATTAAATATATAATTTGAAAAAAATAAATTATTAATAAATAAATTTTATTAATTTATACATATTTATTAATATATAAGATTTATATTATAATTTAATTATGTATTAAAAATTACATATTTGACTTTTTTAAAATAAAAAAAAATAAAAAAAATATTCTCCTCAGCATGAGCACGTGGAAGAGGTAACCTGCATCAACCCAGAAGCCATCAATCCATGGCTTCCTTTCAAGCAGGCACCTCCACTATATGGTAAATATATTTTTGTTTATTATTTTTATTTATTTTTATTTTATTTTTTTTTTTTTATTTCAATTCTTTTTGTAATTTTTTGTTTACAGTAAAAAAAGAGGAGCCTCAGGATGAGCACGTGGAAGAGGTAACCTGCATCAACTCAGAAGCCATCAACCCATGGCTTCCTTTCAAGCAGGCACCTCCACTATATGGTAAATATATTTTTGTTTATTATTTTTATTTATTTTTATTTTATATTTTATTTTTTATTTCAATTCTTTTTATAATTTTTTGTTTACAGTAAAAAAAAGAGGAGCCTCAGGATGAGCACGAGGGAGAGGTAACCTGCATTAACCCAGAAGCCATCAACCCATGGCTTCCTTTTAAGCAGGCACCTCCACTATATGGTAAATATATTTTTGTTTATTATTTTTATTTATTTTTATTTTTCATTTTTTATTTTTTATTTTAATTCTTTTTCTAATTTTTGTTTTCAGTAAAAAAAGAGGAGCCGAATGATGAATCTACTGATGAATCAATGGAAGAGCAGGAATTCCACAATTTGCCAAACCCTATCGCTCTTGATGAGAATAATGATGATACTGTTACTTTAGATCCACAAGAGCAGACCTGGAGGTTAGAGGATGCTAATCTCTACAATCAATATGAGATAACCAGACGGGGACGCATATGTCGTGACCCTATGTGGATGGGAGATTTTTTTTTTTATTGATAAATAAATAAAATAATATTCAAATTTCTAAAATAAGTTGTTTTTATTGAACTGTAAGGGGGTTATGCTTTTTTAATGTTCTGGAATTTTGTATACAGTCAGATCATTTCATTTTTAAATACAACGGAATAATTTTCTCTCTTTCTTTCCTTCTTTCTTTTTAAGACAATCAATGCAAAAATTAGTATACTTGCTGATAAATTAGAACTTTATAATGATGCTGAACGTTTATTTCATGAAGCAAATCGTCTTGATTTATTGAGTTATTTATATGAATCATCAAATAAATATACAGATGCTATAACATTAGCTAAAAATGAAAATAAAATACCTAAAAAATTAAGTTATTTTAATTATGCAAAAGCACTTGAATCAAATCGTGATATTGATAAAGCAATTGAAATGTATACAAAAGCTGATTGTCATAGATTTGAAGTACCAAGAATATTATTAAATCGTCTACAAGAACTTTATTCTGATGATCCGTAAGTATATCATAAATAATTTAATAAATTTATTTTTATTAATTATATATTTTTATTGTTTTACAGAGCAATTAAAAAATGGCATGCACAATATGTAGAATCAAAAGGTGATATGGAAGGTGCACTACGTCTTTATGAAGCAGCAAATGATACACTTGGTGTAACAAGAATATTATGTTATTTAGACAGAAGAGAAGAAGTTAATAAACTTGTTATGAAAACAAATCATGCTGTATCAGCTTATCATTTAGCTTCACATTATGATTCTCTAAATGATCCACAACAAGCTGTACATTTTTATACAATTACCGAAGCTTAAAATCATGCTATTAGAATATGTAAAGAACATAGCATGACAGAAGAATTATAACCATTGACTATGCTTGCATCAAAACAAATACAATTTGATGTTGCAAAATATTATGAAGAAAATGATAAACCAGATAAAGCTGTATTACTTTATCATAAAGCTGGTATGATACCAAAAACACTTGATCTAGCATTTAGTACACAAAAATATGATGCACTTGAATTAATAACAATGGATGTTAATGCACATTCTGATCCATCATTGATACTTAAATGTGCTGATTTTTTTTTTTTTTTTTTTTTTGTTAAAAATAATCAAATTGAAAAAGGTGTTGATTTATTAGCAACTGGAAAAAATTATTTACAAGCACATGATTTAATTCAAGAAAATAATATTACAATGACTGATGAATTAGCTGAAAAGTTAACAATAAATAAAATTGATAATGATATGGAAAATGATGGTGTTCGTATAAAAAATATTAGAAAGAATTGGTGAAATTGCATTTAATCAAAGTAATTATCATTTATTAACTAAAAAATTTACCCAAGCTGGTAATAAATTACGTGCAATGAAAGCATTATTAAAAATCAGGTGATACTGAAGAAATATGTTTTTTTTTTTTTGCACAAGTATCACGTCAACGTAATATTTATGTTATGGCTGGTAATTATTTACATTCATTAGATTGGCAAAATAAGCAGGAAATATTGAAAAATATTATTAGCTTTTATTCAAAAGGTAAAGCTATCGATTTACTGGCAAATTTTTATGTTGCATGTGGTCAAGTTGAAATTGATGAATATCAAAAATTATGATAAAGCACTTGATGCAATAAATCAAGCATCAAAATGCTTGTCAAAAGTAACAACACCACGTGATCCAGAAATATAAAAAGAGCTATTGAAGTTGTTAATACAAGAAAAAGCAACTATTTTATAAACTCTTTATTTATAAATTAGTTTTTGACTCTACATAAAAATTTTTTTAAGTGTGAACACTTAGTTCTATTTAGTCAAAACTAAAATTTTTGAAGTCCATATTGAAGTCCATAATAAAAAAAAGAACTTAGTTTCTTTTAGTCGATAAAAACATTTTCATGTTTTTTTTTTTTTGTTAAATAGTACTTTGGTCTTGAATTCGAGAACTTTTTAATGTTCACAACGTATCCAGACAAAAGTCTTGAAATTAAATACTTTTTCCATGCCAAATTTGAATATCTTGAGAAAAAAATAGGCTGTTCTGAATATCAGAACTTTTCCAGAACGAAATTAAAGGCTTCAATCAAAATAATACTTTTCTCGTCAAATTTGTACGTTTTCAAACCTTTTTCCGTACTTAAAATTTTTATCCTGGGAATCATCATATGATATGTACAATAAAAAATTGAATTCACTCTTTATTGAATTTCAATTCAATTCCACAAAGAACCTTGTACAAAATTAGAAATGATATTTTCAGTGATGTTATTCAGTTAATTTGAATGTTTTAATGCTTTTGCAAAAACTTCTGGTATTTCAAAAAATCTTTGAAGCGTTTCACTTATTGAAATAACTTGTGCAGTAACTGGTACATTTTTGTGAATGATAATATCATTTTCTTTGTCAAATTTATATCTCTCACCCCAGGTAGATTCCGGTACAATTGGAGTATTAAGATTTAAAATAAATAAAAAAATAATCATAATTTGTAAAAATATAATCATGTGATTAATAATTATTTAATGCATTAAAATTTGTTTACTTTCTTAAATTAACTTGAGTGTGTAAATCATCGACTACAAGTTTTATCAATTAATTCAAATCATCGATAAGTTCAGTGACCTTGACTCAAGGCAATAATTCATTGTCATTCAATTTAGCAACAAAAAGAGTTATTTCTTCTTTTAGATTTGATTGATGATAATAAACATCACCAACAGCTTTTTCTCTGTCGTCTATAATTTTTTCAGTATCTTCACTATTATTCCTTTCCATACAATAATCATTTGTATCTTCCATATTAAAATTTTCAGTCTCTTACAAAACACTTAAGCTAGTATTTTTCTCAAAATGAAAATTAATACGATTCATGGTTGGATTTAGTGACACTATGACTACATAATGTAGTAAAAAAAGACAAATACTAAACCTACTACACCTTATATTAACTACAATAACTACACCAACAAAATATGATGACTACAATGCTGCAATGACTACAATAACTACACTGTTCAATGCATTTTTTGAGTTTTTATTATTAATGATATTTTCATTAATATTATTAACTATCATTCTCGAATAATAATTATTATTAGTATCATTATTATTAACATAATATAATAAGATTATTTATAATGGGTTATGATAATGGAATTGAATTTATTGGAATGTATCTATTTCCTTTATCAATAATATTAAATAATATTTAATATAAATATTCATATAAATATTATTATTATATATATATATATATATATATATATTTATATAAATAAATAAATACGTAAACATATATACTATAAAGTGTTATTATCAAGAAAATATATATATATTCTTTTAAATACTCTTCATTGAAAATCTTGTATCGTTTGATGAACTGTAATCTCATTTTTTCCTTTTTTTTTTTTTTTTCGATGTAACTACGAATGACTACATAATACTTGGAAATACTACACCATACTACATGAAACTACGAATAACAACAAAAGTTGTAGTCAAAAAATTACAAGTACTACATAACTACACGATACTACACCATGACTACATTCAGAGTGTCACCATGACTATACCAATGAATAGCCCCACGAATTAATACGATGTTTTTTTGAAAAGTCCTAGATTGTGTATAAACTCGGTGGCAGGTTTTTTCTTGACATAAAAAAGTTTCTTCATTGTCATGTATAATATTTGTATGTTTCAAAAGCTTTTCATTATTTTTAAAATACTTTTGGCAAAAAAAGCAAATTACTGAACTACATGCTATTTTTCGAAAACAAAACAGAACCGATTATTTGAACTTTAAGTTAAATAACAAATTGACACGTTGTTTTTTTATCCTTATGTGCTGGCTTATTTTGATAGCTGATTTCCCGAATCGAAAAAGAAATTGTAGTACAATTGAAGAAATAATTGAAAATGAGTCAATTTACGTAGTAAAAATAACTGACAGAGCATAAGTAATAACACTCCTCACATTTAATACAATTTTTATAACTTAAAAACGTTGATTTTTATTAATATTCCAGTTACATCAGTTCAATACTAGGTGAATACATATGCAATTAGTGAAACTAATTCAAATCAGTGTTTCAATTATTATCATGTAAAAATTCATTTTGATTTCTTTTATTTTTACTACCATTAAATGAATCATATACATATATCTATTTTGTGAAATTTTATGAACACATACACTTTAAAGACTTCGATAATGTCGTCAAAGATAGTACTATAATATTCCTTATTATTAATTATTTATAATTGACAACTTAATGATTATTAATTATTGTTGAAAGCAATTTACCGTACTTTGACGACTCATTTTACAATATTTAGGGTTTCAAACGTGAAAAAACAATTAAAAGAAAGCAGTATATATTTTAGTGTCAGTTGTAATTACCCAGTTAATGCAAAAAAAAGCTTGGGTACTTCTTGAAAGAGGCATATTTGATATCTGTTTTCCTGTAAAATATTTTATCAATCCATTTAAAAACGCTACTCGGTGATTTATCCTGTATAGATTAAAAAAACTTTGTAAAGAGAAATAATAGTACTACTTTATCCCTCGTAAGCAACCTTAAATTTTTTTCCATCAAATAAATGTGAAAATGTAAGACTTTTTTTGTAGCTCTTCAGTATAAAGGTTCCTTGTATTGGATTTCCTTGATAGTCTTTTAGCTTATATGTTACAGATGGTGTTTTTTTATTTATTTTAGTAATTGTGAATATTTCGTTTGTCCAATTTGGTTTATATCTTTTTTCAAAAAACATGCTTACATTTACTTATTCTTACATGATGATTTAATTTAAATTTGATTTTAACATGACAATGATTCAAACTTTTAAATACAGTCTGTTTCAGTATTTCGATATTTTTACCAACAACTTTAACTGGTTTTATTTTAATTGTGCAATGTTTTGTATTATTGTATTTTTAATTAATTCTGACAGCAATTTCATCTATTTTCAATTTCCTTGCATGCTAAATTCAAAAAACATTTTGTTTTTTAGTGTTTTATTGAATCGTTCAACTATTAATGTTCTCAAATGAGTAAATGTTGAATACATATGAATATTATATT
This sequence comes from Aphidius gifuensis, assembly GCF_014905175.1. NCBI lineage: Eukaryota > Metazoa > Arthropoda > Insecta > Hymenoptera > Braconidae > Aphidius > Aphidius gifuensis. The sequence continues at coordinate 21,055,270 of NC_057789.1, forward strand.
TCTTTGACAATGTTTTACTCAAACAGATTCGTTCGACACGTATTTATTTATTCTCCAAAGCAGAGTGTCAGTTCTATCATTGACTGGCGTTTATCATTTTTCCAACTTTAGGTTGGCTATTATTTCAATTGTTCTTGTACTTCTTTGATCTTTTATAAAACTTCAGAACGATAAACTTTAGTGATAATCACACTTCAAGAACAGTATTGTTTCAAATTTCTAATGAGCAACATCATTCTTCTTATTATCTAGAATTGCTAATATTCTTAAAATTGTGACTTGTTCTGAGAGCTTGTTTTTTTTTACACAATTGTGCTAGTGAAAAATCAATATATATATTTTTTTAATTATTGTGAAACAAAATGGAAAAGTCATTAATATTTTCCAAAAATAAAATGACTTATGGAGGTTATCATTACCTGAAATCCAAAAACAAAAATAATAAAATTTATTGGGATTGTGTTAAACGACGGAGAGGAAACTGTAGAGCGAGAGCAATAACAGTTACAGATGAGAATAATAAGCTTATTTTAATAAATGGGGAGCTCACTGATCATAAATGTCAGCAACCAGATCATTCTACAGCAACAATAACAACAACAGAACTATTATTTGGAAAAAGCGACTTTCCGCAAGAACTAAAACACTTACAATCTAAGGAGCAATGCATACAATCAACACAACTGAATAAAATAAAAATATTAGATGATAATAAAGAAGACGCAAAGGAAATTTTTAGAGATAATATTCTCAGGAAATATCAACACCTTCATAAAATAAAAATCGGAAACTCAAAACACATTGATAATATTAAACAATTTGAACACGCAAGAAATGATAAAAATTTATCATATGAAGACAATCAATGTGAAGATGAAAATGATTTATTCAGTTCTACTAGTAATAATGATAAAAAGCATTTACTTCCAGATTATTTACTTCAAGAAAATCATAATTTATTTTGCTCAAACCCTATATCCTGGGATGATCCAAATGAGCTTGTTCATCAATTACGAATTCTAATCGAATCCAACAATAAGGAACGAAATTATGATCATGAAATAACATCAATAATCAATGAATTGAGGAGAGCTGATATTATTTATTAAAAATTTATCAAAATTTTTTGTAATATTAATAAAACAATATACATTGTTTATTAATGAGATAAAAATTGTAAATAAAAAGAATCAATAAAAGGTAATTCTTGTAATGATAAGAACTAAATCAATTTATTTGATATTTCCATTCTAATAATAATTATGATCGTAAAGTAAGGATATAAGTCAAGTTGAATCATTCAATATTAAAATGTTTGGTTATTATGTTACTTGATACTGTTATCAATATTAATTGATAATCAAATTAGTGCTATACTTATTTTACAAGCTGGTTCATTGTAAAATTTATGAAAGTATTGGATATCAACAGTGGTAATATATCAAGATACTTTGCAAATAAATAAGTTATTAATGTAGAATTCATTGTTGTACTAATTAAATTCTATGACATCATCTGATTTACATACATTGTGCAATGTAATGTATTTCTTTCGAGTTGAGTTTTCTATGATTCAATACCTAACGAAGCTTTACTGATGTTAATAAAAAGTCATTTCTTTTCAGTTCATGTGAAAATTCATATGATTAATGCTCTATTTCTTATACAAAAAAAATGTTCTAATAAATTCGGGACATATTCGGGACATTCGGGACATATTCGGGACATTCGGGACATATTCGGGACATATTCGGGACATATTCGGGACAAATTCGGGACATATTCGGGACATTCGGGACATATTCGGGACATTCGGGAGATATTTAGATACGTTTACCACTACGTTTATTTTGTAGCTCCCCTCTTTCGTTACACTTTGCCATAAATATCATTGTGTGTGTGTGTGTGTATGTGTGTGTGTGTGTGTGTGTATAAATAGATAGACACTAATACTATTCCAACAAGCAAAATGAAAATCGTGAGACATTATTTTTTTTTTATATACAACAGTGCATGATTGTGTACGTTACATGGTTGTGTATCACCTCGCTCGGTAAGTAAAAAGCAAACAAGAAGAATAGAGCAATCAGTGTTGCAGAATCGTAAATCTCTCATCTTCTCTCGTTGCGAGGAAGATAAAAATTTCAAAATCAAGGACTGAAAAAAAAAAGTTCAAATTTTTTTTTTTTATCGTATTCGTCTTGTCATGCACAACAATTCAATAGTAATTCGAAAAAAATTTTTCAGTAAGAAACGAACTTACTAAAAATAAAAATGTATGGTATTTTAACTTATAGTCCTTTCCTCGCGTATAAAGATGTCAACTTTGTCATTCATTATCTCAAAAAAAAAAAAAACTGAGATCATACGAAAGTTGAAAAAATTAAGAAAATAAATATTTCATTTGAAAAATCAAAAACTATTAAGCGACAATTCAATTATTTATAAGCAACATTAATAAAACAACATACTAAAAAACTTCAAATTTATTTATTTATTTATTTATTTATTTTTTAAAAAAAACAAATAATCTTGTGCCCATATTGGATCACGACAGATGCGTCCTGATTTGGATATTTCATTTGGGATGTAGCAGTAATTGTAATAATCGCTACTTTCTGGAACACTTCTAAGCTGCTCATCTGGATCCAGAATGACCGTATCAGCATCATCCTTATCCTCATCGATGATGATAGGGTTTAGCAATTCAGCTTCATACCAATTGCAAAACTCCTGCTCATCAATAGACTCATCCATAGATTCATCCACAGACTCCTCTTTTTTTACTAAAACGAAAAATTTAAAAAGAATTAAAAAAGCTAAAAACATAACCAAAATGTGTTGAAAAATATAATGAAAAATTTGTTAAAAAAAATACTGTAAATTAATTTACCATACAACTGAGGTATCTCCTGGAAAGGAAGCCTTGGATTGATTGCTCCAGGGTTGTAGCAGATAACTTTTCCTTCATCCTGCACATCCTGAGGCTCCTCTTTTTTTACTAAAACGAAAAATTTAAAAAAGAATTAAAAAACGCTAAAAACATAACCAAAATGATAAATCAAAAATGAGTTGAAAAATATAATGAAATATTTGTTTAAAAAAAAAATATTGTAAATTAATTTACCATACAACGGAGGTGTCTCCTGAAAAGGAAGCCTTGGATTGATTGCTCCAAGGTTGTAGCAGATAACCTTTCCTTCATCCTGCACATCCTGAGGCTCCTCTTTTTTTACTAAAACGAAAAAATTTAAAAAGAATTAAAAAAGCTAAAAACATAACCGAAATGATAAATTAAAATAAAATGAAAATCACCTCGAATAGGCTGCAGCGGTATGTCAACGGTTGATTCCTCAATCAGACTATTGATCAGCTCATCTGATAAACAGTTGATAATCATTTGGCGATAGTTTCTTATCAGAGTTGCTTTATACATGGAACTTTTTTGAAATAAAATAATAAAATCAATCAAAATGAAAAAAATAAAATAATACAAAGATTATTCTGAACATGTGCAAGTGATGCAATTTTCCATTGAATCAAAACAATGAAAAAACATGCAATTATTTAAATAAATAGAAAAAGAATATAAATGAATGCAAAATAAATTAATTAATTGATAGATAACTTACCTTTTTATTAACATCTGATATACAATTAAACATTTTTATTTTGCAATGAATATAATCCACAGCCGTACAGTTTGAAGATACAATCATGATAAAAATTTATTTGAGAAAAAAACACGTTAAAATTTTTGCACGCCATAGATGAAAAAATATTCAAGATAGAATACATTTATGAAAGATAGCGACCATATATAAATACATATTTTTTTTTTTTTTAATGAGTAGGTAGAATCCGCAACTGTTTTACTAACATATTTTGCGGAATTTGAAAATCCAGAGACTCGGGACGAAATTCAAATATATTTAAAAAATATTATTTAAATAAATTATTAATAATAATAATAAAATAAATAAGGATAATTGATTACAAACATTTCAAAAATATTCAAGGATGGCGAAGATATTGATGGATTACTATAATTTTGAAGGTTATGTTACTTTTTTTGGAGAAATATTGACCTGGTGCAGAAAATATTGATGTTAAACGATAGCTGGTGAAAATCTAAGGATAATTGAGTCAAAAAAAATCAAAAAATATTCAAGGATTGCAAAGATATTGATAGATTACTAAAATTTTGGAGGTTATGTTACTTTTTTAGAGAAATAATGAGCTGGTGCAAGAAATATTGATGTTAAACGATAGCTGGTGAAAATCTAAGGATAATTGCTTAAAAACATTTCAAAAATATTCAAGAATGGCAAAGATATTAATGGATTACTAAAATTTTGAAGGTTATGTTATTTTTTAGAGAAATAATGACCTGGTGCTGAAAATATTAATGTCAACTGATAGCTGGTGAAAATCTAAGGATAATTGACTTAAAACATTTTAAAAATATTCAAGAATGGCAAAGATATTTATGGATTACTAAAATTCTGAAGGTGATGTTATTTTTTAGAGAAATAATGACCTGGTGCTGAAAATATTAATGTCAACCGATAGCTGGTGAAAATCTAAGGATAATTGACTTAAAACATTTTAAAAAATATTCAAGGATTGCAAAGATATTGATAGATTACTAAAATTTTGGAGGTTATGTTACTTTTTGAAGTGAAACTTCTTTACGGAGGGTAGCAAAAAAGTTCGAGGCCCTGCTAGCGTTACGCGCTCGCGTATACTCTCGCGTTTACTCTCCCGTATGCTCCTTTGTCGACGTTCTCTCGTATAGTGTAGACTTTCTGCCATACTCTCTGCTATACCGGCAAGCATTATACATGCACTATATATAGCGTATAAACTCGGAGCAGGCAGTGTGTAATGTGCGAACGTTTGTTTATTTATTTAAATATTAATAAACAGTTCAACTGAGTTTAATACTTAAATAATTGATTTTTAAAAAAAATTCATTTAAACGTATCAAGCAATAGTTATCTCGCGGGTTTAAAGAATCATTATTATAATAACAATAAAATTATTATAAATATATATAAATGATAATTATAACAACAATAATTTTGATAATATTACCAATTATTCACAATAGTATTAATATCAATAATAATATCTATAATAATAATATTTTGAATATCAATACTAATAATTATAAATATTTATATATGAATGTTATTGTCAATATTATTATTCATATTATTAATATCACTGATATTATTATAAATCGATAATATTATTGTTATTATTACTAATATTATATTGATATTATTATTATCGATAATATTTTTGAAATTATTATTTTATTTATACTATTGTTATATATGAATAATATTATTATAAATAATAATAACTCCAATAATATTATGATTAACAATAATATCAATATAATATTAGTAATAATATCGATGGTATCAATTATATCGTCGCATTAAAGAATGAAGGGCGTAAGTGCCAAAAACGTCAATTTTAAAGAAAAAAGGGCGTAAGTGCAAATTTATAAATTTTCGGGTTTTTCATCTAATTTTAATACTTAAAAAAGAAGGAAAATTGGCGTAACAACCTTTGATAAAGGATAAAGGGCGTATGTCCAAGGATCTACGCCTTTTTTCCCGTTTTAAAAATAATTTTTGATAAAAGATGAAGGGCATATTTTCAATTTTATTTGAAATTCATTTAATGGCAGGATTTTTTAAATTATTGATTGTTTACTGATAATTATACATAATTCATTATCAATAAGAAAAACATAAAAATAATTACAAATCTTCATCTTTTATTAAAAATGATTTTGAGAATGGAAAAAAGGCGTAAGTCCCTGAACATACGCACTTTTTTTTTTCTTTAAGCCTTAAAATTGGATGCAAAGCCCGAAAATTTATAAATTCGCACTCACGCCCTTTTTCTTTTAGGAGAAAAAAAAATTCCTAAAAATGGCACTTACGCCCTTCTTCCATTAATGTGACGATATAAATAATAAAATTTATAATAATTATATTCGAAATATAAATACTAATAATTATTATTAACTAATAATATTTATATTTGAATATTATTGTCAGTTTTAATATTATTATTATTATTATTATTAATATTCAGCGTGACATGAAACTACTCTGAAAGAAGTTTCACTTCCCCCGCGCGTACTCGCAACACGCTAATTTTTTTTTAGAGAAATAATGAGCTGGTGCAAAAAATATTGATGTTAAACTATAGCTGGTGAAAATCTAAGGATAATTGACTTAAAACATTTTAAAAATATTCAAGAATGGTAAAGATATTTATGGATTACTAAAATTCTGAAGGTTATGTTATTTTTTAGAGAAATAATGACCTAGTGCTGAAAATATTAATGTCAACCGATAGCTGGTGAAAATCTAAGGATAAAAGACTTAAAACATTTTAAAAATATTCAAGAATGGCAAAGATATTTATGGATGACTAAAATTTTGATGGTTATGTTATTTTTTAGAGAAATAATGACCTGATGCAAAAAATATTGATGTCAAATGATAGCTGGTGAAAATCTAAGGATAAAAGACTTAAAACATTTATAAAATATCCAAGGATTGCAATGAGATTGATGGAATAAGGATGATAGAATAATACAATGAGATTATTAAGATTCGTTACAAGTTAAGGCAGCGATCTGAGGTCTGGACAAAAGTGACTAATTAACATGAAAATGTCAGGTTATATAGACTTCCAACCCCCATCGATAATTCAAGTCGATTGTTTTTTATTACTGAAAATCCTCGTGACAACAATTATATATATAAAATTCTTAGAACGGCTATAAAGTCAATTGAAGAAAATCTAAAATGATGTCCGGGTCCTTTATAGTTTTGAGCATCTTGATATTAGAAATTTAGTTTTACAACTTTTTTATGGGTTACATTCGTAAACCATGTAAGTTCTCAGTAACTTAAATTGTAGTGTATTGCCTTGTTGATCTTAAAGGTTGAAAACATCTATTGATGATTTCACCCTCGCAACAATAGCAGAATTTATTAGAATATTTATTAGAGTATTTATTTAGAATATATTTATTTTCATATTATATATTTAATTTATATAAGAATTTTTGTAAAGTTATAACATTATTGGAAAATTTGAAATATAAAAGTTTCAAATCCAAATGGATTCATTTACAAATGAAGTAGATGGCTCTATATTTATTATTTTAAAAATTCTCTACATTCCAATTGATTGGAACATTTTACGTCAATATAAAATTTTTTTTTTCCTAAATTAAGAAAATCATGATTTCATTCATACTTATATTTACATCTCTGAATTTTCCAATAGATGATTACAAAGATCATTTTCTGAGAATAAGATTCTCTCTTTTCTTAATATACTGATTTTTTTTTTATTCGAGATTATAATCATTTGTGCAGAACTTTTATGAGTTTTTTTAGAACCTTTATTTTTGCTTTTGAGCATTTCATTGTTCTGATTACACGTCATAATTTTTCAAAAATATTTATTGCTGATTCCGATCGAATTATTTATTTATTCTTTCAATCAATGTTTGATATGATTGAGAGATTATTTCTTTATTTAAAAACAAATTGAATCGTACGGCAACAATAATTTTTGTGACTAAAGTGAATTTTTATTATTTGAGCTTTTTAGCAGTCTTTCCGAAACAAACTGATCTGTTTTAACCGATAATAATTTCCGGAGAAAAAAGACAAAACCTTCTATAAAAGAATGTTTTTTCGTAAATCGACATTTTGACAGCACTAGTTATAACTATTATAAGCTTATAAGCTTATTATTTACAGAACTAAAATTTAAATATTAAAAATTAAAACAAACTTATTTATATAAAAATATTAATCTTCTGAATTTCATATAAATTGTTCTTAAAATCCTTAATATTTCAATATTTTAACAACTTTTGTGGAATGGTTTATTACATATTTTTCTCAAATTGAGAAAAACCGATGCCAATTGAAGAACATAAAGATCCCATTGTTTATTTATTTTTTCTATTCCACAAAAATTGTTTTATCACAATTAAAAATTTCTTTATTCTAAATAATTTTAGTTTGTCGAAATATAAAATGGAGTTGATATATTAAAAAACATAATTTAATAATTTATTTCTTTTTAATTGACAAAAATTTCATATTACTCACACACGGCAATCTTTTTGATCATATCGACATTTTATTGAATAAAGTAGTTTCGGGATGTCGCGCAAAAGTTCAAGTCCAGAAAAAATCAAATAAATATCAGTATTTGTCAATCATAATTGTTTTAATAATTGTCTATACTTTGTTTAATAAAGGTTTGGTTAAAAAATCGTGGAATATTTTTTTTCAGTTTTTAACGAAGTTTATGAATATAGTAGAATGCATTGAGCTTTTCTTGGTTAACTGTTGGAAGATCAACATAACATCAGCCAGCCAATTACTGGCTGAGTTTTAGTCAGTCATTTTAGCAAACTTGGCAAATATTAGTAGGTCAATCTTGAGGAATATTAATGCCCCAATCTTGGAAAATATTTATGGCAGCAGTGGAAAAAGGTTTGGTGAATTTCAGGATGAAGAAACCAATCTGCCGTTTTTTCAACAATTGGTCGTTTACCTAAAAATATGAAGAGGAAAGGAGAAATGGAGGGCGGTTGTTAGTAGTGTAGTTGAAAGAATTCTGGACCACAGAAAACCACAAGATTGTAAATAGGATGGGTGGGTTGTATTTAAATGAGTTTTTTTGAAAGAAAGAAAAAGAGGGAAGTAGGACGAATGTCAGAATGAGAGAAGCGGATATAAGACAGGACATTTTTGAATTTTAGAGCAACAATTTTGACTTTAAATTTGCCGAAAAAAAGTGTTTCGATAGAGATTCGAACTTGTGTTAAAGATTGTAATTGAAATGTAATTTATTCATAAAATAAATAAAAATCTCAAGGAAAAGCAATATATAATGAAAAGATGTAGCTAAGGAATTAATGTTCCTAGAAAAATTATGTTTTAAGCAACATTAATTCCTTAAAACATAATTTTTTGGCAACCTTAATTCCTTAGTTACATCTTTTCCTTAGCTACTGCTTTTCCTTGGCCTTCCTATTTTTTTAAAAATAATCTCACTTGTATTTTATTTATTAAATAAATAAAAATCCCAAGGAAAAGCAGTAGCTAAGGAAAAGATGGAGCTAAGGAATTAAGGTTGCCAATATAATTATGGTGTCAGGAATTAATGTTGCTTAAAACATAATCTATTTGGCAGCATCAATTCCTTAGCTACTCCTTTTCTTTAAGTCCTGCTTGTCCCTGGTATTTTCATTTATTTCATAAATAAAATACATGTACCTTTATTTTTAAAAAAAGAAAATGGCCAAGGAAAAGCAGAAGCTAAGAAAAAGATGTAGCTAAAACATTAATGTTGCTCAAAATAAATATATGTCATAATTCTTATGGCAACATTTATGTATTTAAAACATAGTTTATTGGCAACCTCAATTTCTTAGCTACAATTTTTTTTCAGCTACTGCTGGTCCATGTGATTTTTAATTTTTTAATAAATGAAATACACATAGTTTTATTTTAAAATAATAAAAATGGCCAATAAAAAGCAGTAGGTAAGGAATCAAGGTTGCCAAAAAATTATGTTTTGAGGAATTAATGTTGCTTAAAACATAATTTTTTGGCAACTATAATTCCTTAGCTACATCTTTTCCTTAGCAACTGCTTTTCCTCGGCAATTTTTTTTTTTCCAAAATAAACTTACATGCATTTTATTTATTAAATGAATAAAAATCCCAAGGACAAGCAGTATCTAAGGAAAAAATGTGGCTAAGGAACGACAGTTGCCAAAAAAATTATGTTTTAAGGAATTAATCTTGCTGAAAACATAATGTTTTTGGCAACATTAATTCCTTAGCTTTATCTTTCCTTTAGCTACTGCTTTTTCTTGGACATTTTCATTTCTTAAAAAAAATTTACTTGTATTTCATACAATGAATAAATGAAGAAATACCAAGGACAAGCAGTAGCTTAAAAAAAATGCAGCTAAAAAAAAATTATATCGTAACAATTTGAGCTTCTAAGAGATCACGTGGGTTTTTATCAATTTTATCCAGTTTTGTACGTTTCGACATGTAATTTAAATTCGACGTACGTGATTCTAAAAAACTCACAATAATCCTTGCTTCCGTTTGAAATTTTCGGAATTGTTTATTTGAATATAAAAATTTCAAATGAAGAACTTTCTTGATGAAAACAACATTTCGTTTTTTACCCTCAAATGAAAGTTCGTCAAAGAAGATTTTATATTTTTTCAGCGAGATTCTTGCGATTTGAAACAGAATATCGTAAATGCAACAAAAAAATATTGACAGTCCAGAATTTTCTTATTTGCTTCATGTTGAAACCGTATTTTCTTGCTTGAAGAAAATTTTTTATGATCAAACAAGAGTGCTCTTGTTAAACAATGACGTGTTTATTTTAAAATTTAATAGAAAAACATGTTTCAAAAAGCTTTTTCAATCGACAAATTTTGAGCTCAAGTTTGCATGGAATTAGTTCTATTGGATAAAAAAATTTCAAATGAAGAAACTTGTCGATCAAAACAACATTCAGTATTTTATTCTAAACAGAAAAATTCTTAAAAATAAGATTTGTATTTTTGAAAGATGATTTCTCCCGTCGAAAAATTTAATAGTTCACATTAAATGAAAAAATATGCCACCGCAGAATTCATATATCCACTTTATTTTGAGGCTGTATTTTCTTAATAGTAGAAAACTTACTGAATTTAAACAAAAGTGCGTTGATAAATATTTCGAGTGTGCATTTTAAATTGCGATACAAAAACATGTACCATAAGAATTATCCTATCGACCAATTTCGTTCTTGGGTTTGGTCGAAATTAGCTATTCCTTACAAAAAAATTGGTTGAATAAAATTATCTTCAGGTTCTTTGAATTTTGATTTTAATTTTGAAAGACAAAATCTTTATATCAAAAGGAAACAATAATAGATTATTAAGATAGAGTTTTGTCTATCTATTTTTTTCTCAAGTCGAGAAATTTTTATTTGTTGTAACAAAATTGATTTGAATTACGATAATTTACTTTGAACAAATATTTTTGGAACCGTTTTATTCAAGAAAAAAATCTCGAATGAAGAAACTCGTCGACCAAAACAACATTAACTTTCTCTTTCTGAACACACATATGAGTTAAAGGAAAAATTTATTTTTACACAACAGGATAACTGCCATTTTGAAAATAGAATAGTTGACCTTCAATCAAAAAACATAAAGGTTCAAAATTTACAGGCTTGACTAGATTGAAGAGTCAATTTTATTTGCAGAGACTTCGTTTTGTTTCCGTGAAGGATTCGTTTTTCATCGATCGGTAAAATAAATAATAATAATAAGAAGTTTCCAAACGAATTATTCCTTGATCTGAGATACCACTGTTTTTTATTAAAACATGTTGATATTCAACAACCGTTTAAAAATTTTATTTAATGTGTTTTTCTCTGAAACTAAAAACTCTACTTTTTGCATTTTTAAACTCTTATTATTTAATATAAATGTATCTATGTTAAATTCGATCCAAGATATATTGTGTTCAATTTATATTTTGGCATTTAAAGCAAGTTATCTCTTCTTAGATTTTTTCTCATGACACCGAATGAAAAAGATTCTGTGTTTTTGTAAGATCATTTTTCTCTGATTAAGAAATTATCACCATCCAAGAATATGTGTAGCTATTTTAATTCTTTTTTTCCTTATTGAAAGTTTAATGAATTACGATTAATTTTTTGGACACTTTTAGTATACACTAAGTGGTTCTTCATTTTATATCAATTTCATTAAAATGTTTCAAATGAATTCTCTTTTAAAGTAATGGAATTTTCAATGAAAGGCTATTTAATGAAAGACACCTGCATCACAATTCGATTACAACCGATGTATTTTTCTATCAGATTACTATCCGTAGTTCTTATTTTTAGTTCCGTTGATATTTATTTCGTTTTATTTTGTTGAAACATTTTTTTTCTTAATTTCGAATAATTTTCTTAAACGAAGAAAATTTCTCAATCCAAGAAAATTTTTTACCGGCAAAATCTCATAATTTTCTCAGTGTATGATAACGAAGTTAACCAAAAATAATGACTAAGCCGTCTTGAGGTTAACCGAAGTTCAATTTATGATTGCAAAGGTGTCCCAGCCATACAAGAATCAGCCAATGATCAGAGATCATTTTTTAGCCATACAATAATCAATTAATGTCTGGAAATTATCGGCCAACTCTTGATAACACAATGGACTAGTCATTTGCCAAGTATATCGTATGAATGACCCATGCTTGGATACGTATCACGTATCACCATTAATCGACGAATTTTAGCACTCTGTAACTATTCTGAAAGTATGGAGGAATGGTAGCACAACGCGATCCTGAAATTACTGGTATAATAAATGCTTCAAATTTCAATTTGTGTTATAATTATTCTCGAGACTTTTTGCGCACCAAATATTGAACACTATATTTTTGAATATACTCATTACATTATTATAATACTATAATACAGTGTGTACTATCATTAATCTATCACTCTCATCTTTTCATCATATAAGAACGTTCGTTATATATTATATCATCTGAGTGTTTCACTCTTTTTAAAAAGCTTAGAAAGAAAAGTCAAACAAGTGTCGTATTCCTTAAAAAATACTTCTTCGTATTCAAGTAACAGTTTTAAAATGAGGAACCAGTCAAAGACATGTTCGATACCCAACGGGTTTGTAGATGATGATAGATGCAAAGCCATCTGTTGTGTTTACTAAAAACTCGATTCAGTCAGCAACACATAATATTCAAATTATTTCATCAATCAATTATTTCAGCAACTGATATTTGTGTGTCACACAGTAAATGAACTTAATCAATTATTTAATTAGAATTTGTGGATGATACAATGAATGAATTATTCGATTGTTAATTTAACTTAATTTTTTTCCCGTCAGAAAAATTAATAATCGTCGAAAACTGTAATTGTAATTATTTCCAATGAAATACTTCAAAGTTTTTTTTTCTCTATAACCAAATCACAACGTTTAAAATATTTAAAAATTAATAAATTATATTCTCATTATTATAATAGAAGCCACTGGAATACAAAGAACTTTTGATCATTATTCACAAGAAATAAGGCAAGTAAATAGTACGTTGTCAAAACTGATGTGCCCATTTTCGTTTCTATGTCAACTTTTATCGCCACCTGGCAGTCACAGAGTGCAGCTCATTTTACGTAAGCACAATTAATATCAAAAAAAAAAATTTTCAAACTCATATTAAAACTTGAGGAAAACTAAGGGAATTTTTTTCGTTTTTTTATAGAAAATTTGATATAGAAAATCGATCGACTAATCATTCTGTAATTAAAAAGAACAGTAATCAATGAAAATTATATCACTGACTTTTCTTGTCATTGCTGCCATTACTCATAACACTACGTTATCCAAGTAACAAAAATTATTAATTTTTTGATACGTCATTAGAAAATTAAGAATCGATCAACCTTTCTTTGTATGTTTGCTACTTACTGACAAAATGGGTCAATTGATTAATATTCAATAGGAGTTGTTTGAAAAAATGTCAAATAATTCTACTAATCAAAAAAATTTGGCAAGTCTTTGACTGGTTTTTGAATAGGCGTGTAGTTTTGTTATTGCAAAAATATATTTCAAGTATGAAGTAGGTGCAAAAAATTGATAAATTTATAAACTAAAAAACAAAATTTTTTAATCTATAAATTTTTTGCTTTCTTATATTTCGAATTAATTGAGAAAATTAATTGTTCGATGAAGACATAGTTTCATTCTCGAATAATTTGAACCATAGAATTATAGTCTTGCACTATGACGTGTTTTCCATAATCCAAGTTTTGTTTTTGATAATAGAAGAAATAGGAAAAAATGTTTTCAGTTTAATTAATTATAAAGTTACCTTGATTCATTGAGAAATATTTTTTATCCTCGATTTTCAATGAATAATAGCTTTTCATAAAAAAAACTCTGAAAATGATCGAAAATATTTCTTTTGATGTTTTTATGAACCAGGAAGTTACCAAGGTATGAAATGGCCATTCATTTTTGTTACACTTATAAATTTATTTTATATAGTTTTTATTATTGAAAATGACAGAAAAAAAGAGACGGAGAGATAGAGAATGGAGCCAGTGACCAGAAAAACGACGAAGAACCGGCGTTATTATTCTACTTTTTATAGTAGGAAATCATCATACTATATGTATTATATATTTTTTTCATTCAGAAACTGTCACATTAATTTATGTATTTGTTTTCAACGTACGTTTGAAAAACAACGAACGCTTCAAATGTTTCATGACCAACTTTAGCAATATTATTCGGTAGTGGATCGAATCTGCCACCTGGTAATTCGATGGTATACGACAATTCGATGCCTGCGACAGCCATAGCCCAATCATCACTGCCACCTGCAGCAGCATATAAAAGAACTGTAGAACTTCCAACGGTATATCTTGTACCATATTTAGATGATAAAGCTTCTGCAGCATCCAGGCCAACTTTACGTAAAATTGGTTCGTTCTCTGGTAATTTATCGGTCCAGCCCCATGGATGCAGCAGCCAGTTACCATATGAGTGAAGCGTTAGATAGACTTTTATTGCCTGTTTATTTGCTAATAGAAAATCACGTAAAGCTTGAGTTTCTGGTTCTGAAAATGGTTTTGGTCCAGCATATGTATCTTCGCATGGTGAACTTGAAGCTCCAATTGTCATCCACTTATAATCGAAGTTTCTATTGGCATCAGTACCCGGACACCTACTTCCTGAATTTGACCTTGTTTTCCTCCAGAATCGATACTAGAACCAATTTTTGAGATTACAAACAATATTAAGTTAATTTATATCTGTCTAATTGCTGAAAGCATACGTGTAAAAAAAAACCGATTTTAACGAAACGGATGCTACTAAATTCAAGATGCCCTACATTCTTTGATGAAAATGCCCTACTTCCGTTAAGAAGAGAACTGAGTCTTAGTAGGATTATATTTAAAACAAAAAGTAGCAATTTTTAGACAGCGTAGAATATGTTTAAGTGAACAAGAATGTTGCGAGATAAAATATTATTTATGATGCCCACCACATCGGTCAAGTAAATCACGTGACTTGACTGATAGTAGTTAGTTTTAAGAAAAATATAAAATCACTCTGTGTCTGGCCACTATGCATAAATGTAAATTGTCTTTAAACTTGTATTGGTGACGAAGCTATGCCACATCGCAAACTTATAATTATTACACTGTCTTATTATTCTGGATAGAGTGAAACTAGAGTAAAGCTAGATACAATGAAAAAGCCATACTGACAAGACCAAACGTGATTTTGACCTCTGTATAAATATATTATGAAACATAAAACATAAATACCTCATTTTTGTCGAAAACATTATTTAAAAAACAACCGATTAACAAAATGACAAATTTTGACGTTCCAAAGTGAAAATTGGATTTTCAAATAAATTTTAACTTCATTTTATTCAAGCGGACTTGAAAATTCATACGCCTACACGGTACAATTTCCCTTATTCAGGGGAAAAGGAACCGTAGTCAGATGAACATAAAAATATAGTGTAACTCATGGTAATTTCAAAAAACTTCTCCTTATAATTGAAAAAAAAAAAATAGGTGATTGTTAAAAAATACACAATTATTCTTAATAGAAATAGTTCCTTGATAAATTTTTGCTTTCTTCATACAATATCTCTTTAAAGTAATTTTATTTTTTTCCATTTAAAATTTTTACAATAGCTTTAAATATTTTTAATGAAAATTTAGAACCAAAATTCGTCGTGATAAAACTATTAGACATTCAATAAAATAATAAATTTATTACATTTATTTATCTTTGCTTATAAAATAATAATGAAAAAAAAAAGATCCTGTAAATACACGTGTTCAAGTCAAACAAAATCAGTTGAGGGATAAATCGTGAAATTCAACGACAAATCTAAAACTTTGTAATTACAGAATATCTTTCCTTCAGCAGAGAAAGACCTTTAGTCAACTGACCGTTAAAATTTATTGTATAATTGAAGGTCATTAAAAAAAAATCCGGACTTGTAATTTTTAAGCTTCTAAACTTTTCAGTTCATAGTGTTGCAAATAATCTACATTCGAATTTTCATATTTTAAAAAAGTACGTTTCTGCTTCCACACAGGAAAATCTAATTACAACTCAAACGACAATTTATGAAAACAGAATAAGGACGTTGCTATGGGAAGATTCTTCTTATGTGGAGAAGCAACCTATGAGTTCCTAAATAACCTGCTTTTTCTTTCAACCAATGTAGAAATAATTACCTGAGCAATATTATTATCGTTATATTTATTTTTCATTTGCGCAGTCATATCAATGAGAAAAAAGAATATGTTTAAATAAATGAAAAAAAAAGAAAGCGAAAAACACTACCAAGCCTTATAATACACCGAACCTCTGCCCTCGCTAATCTGAGAATCACTGATTTAAAATATATAAAGTAATGATATCGAAGTTCCATTAATACCTATCTCATGAATCGATAACAGGCTTTTTTTTGAAAGAAAAACACATTTGTCGCTTGCAGATGAAATGTCGCAACAAAAAAATATACTACACGAAAGAATTTCATAGTTCGGATAATCCTCACGTCAAAAAGGCTCTCTTCTCGTCAGAAGAAGGGAACAGTTTGTCAAAATCGGCTTTTTTCTCATTGTAACAAATATCATTCTACCGACAATACTTACATCAGTGTGAGTGTATTCATAACCATCAGGATTTAAACATGGAACAATGTACCAGTCTACGTTTTCGTAGAGATAACTGTTGTTCTTATTCGTTGCAAGCTCATGAATTGCATGGAGTGCTGTAGAGGGTGCGATCCATTCTCTCGCATGTATTCCGGCGTCTATAAATACTGCTGGCTTATTGCTTCCTCCACTCGCTATTTTGACAACGTATATTGGCCTGCCCTCAAAGGAATTTCCAATGCTGAATACTGTTACAATGTTTCTGTATTTCTCACTGAGTTCATGAAGATAGGTTTCAATCTGATAGAAAATCGAAAAAGAAAAAGTTTCTATTGATACAATTAAATAGAGTTACAACGTTATAGAACAGTTTGATCGTTATCGTCAGTCTGATATTGAGAATTCGAGCATTGGAAGTATCTTTATCTGATAAACAATTATTGATAATGATGTTTTTAAAAAGACATCAAATAAATATAGGGCAATTCATATTCTGTAATCTTATACTGAATGCGACTATAAACCCGAGGCTAATCGATAGCTGATACCTTCTGATTTTGTTCATAACTTCTTTCTTGTTCAGATTTGGCTCTAAAACCACTCTTATTTTTTCGAATACTCTTCATTTTTCTATAACGACAATAAAAGCTACCGTAAAATAAACGATGAACCAACTCCGGCATTACTTAATTCTGATTGCTTTTTTGTGATTTCTGTAGCTAAAACGAGGTTTGTCAAAATTTGAGAATAAGATCTCGATTTCAACTTCATTGGATTTCTCTTCCTTTTTTTTAAGAAAAGAATTTTTTTTTATTTTTTTCAAATAAGTTACGATGGCGAGTATATAGATATTAGTAAGTATCAATAAAAATATATCATATTCGATAATATTCAACGTATATTATGATGACAAGTTTCTAAACATGGTAAATACGGAGGAGTGCCCGAGTCTTCTCTAAATCGAGAGTATGGAACGGGAAAAAGGGAGAAAAAATGATTCACCTATTTGGGCACTTCCCCAACGGCTATCTGCCGAACAAGCTTACTGTAATTGTAAGTTTTCTATACCTGAGACTGTTACCGTTTTCCGTCAATTTTAAATATCATTTACCTCCTGATAACGTGGATAATAACCAAATGGTGTGCGCTCGTTGGTGAAATTTGCTGAACGTCTGGTTAATTTCTGAAAATTGTTCAGCATTGCTTCATCATGTACCGTTACAGCAACATCGTAATCATCTACGCTGTATTGAATTTCTTTCATATCCAGGATCTTTCGGAAAATCTCAACTTGATCAGCAATCACTAAAACATCGATTGGCTCACTAAGTCTTCTTGTTAATTTTAAAATATCAAAATTATCATTATCGATGTAAGTTTTCACAAATGATAATTCTTCCAGTGTTTGACATGTTATGAGCAATCTCTGCATTCTTGAAAAAAAAAATAGAAGAAAAAAAAGTATTAGTTTATTTCGTTACTCTATCTCATTTAATAATTAAAAATCGTTTATTGAAAATTACTGAAAACACAAAAGATATACCCTTTGAGTGGTCTAAGGTTTTGTTCATTTGAAAATGATGGTGTTGCTAGGAAAGCAATAAATAACAAGCAGAATCGATACATTATTCGAACTAGATTGATTTTTTTTTTGTCAGGCTTTTTATATTTAATGTCAAGACGAACATCGGAATTCATTCATAAGTACGCAATAGATAATATTTCCCTGATAATATATACTTAGGTTTATCTAAAAAGATTTCGTTAGATATCGATATACTAATTCTTCGTATTAAGATAAGAATACATTCCGAGATTTTTTTTATTGATACGTGACAATCAACATATTTTTTTCTTCTCTTCACTGACTTACTTGTTTTACTCTTTTCACTCGACCGATTTGTATAGTATATTTATACCTGAAACTTTTAAACGAACTTATTTTTCTTCTTTTATTGAAAAAATGTTTAAGATTTGAAAAATGCGATTATCAATTGAAAAAAAAATAACTTTTCGAACGTTCCGTTTTTCAATAATTCATTGATTAATCAATGTTTCATTATTATTATTAGTATTAATATCAAATATTAACAGTTTTTTATAAATTGCGCCCAACATTTAGAATCTTCGCAAAAATATTCTTAATCAGCTTACTGATTTATCTATTTTTCGTTTTGACGTAGGGGTAAAATACAGAAGTTTATGTAAACCAGATTACTTTGACGTAAATATTACGCAAGATTGCAGAGAACTACACAAACCCATTTAAGATAACACAATTTCAAAGATAGCATTCAATGATGTCATAAAGTTTGAGAAAATACAATCAAATATTCGACTGAGTTTAAAAAAAAAAAATTTATTGAAAATAATTTAGACTTCAGGGCGAAAATCGGCAGATCTGTCGTCGTTTAGATCTGGCCAGATACAGGTTATTGGACATTTTTAGATCTGAACAAATCTGAATGAAATTAAAATTCTCCGTTGTCACCAGTCCTCCACGAAGAAAACAGTCCAACAAAAATTAAAGAGGCATTCACTTGCATTTCCGGTGGATGAATGATTTCTCAGTGAAAGCTTTTGCATCATGATTTTTATGATTTCTATGAAGAAGAAATCCTTCGAGATTTTAAAGATTACACTAATTGTATAGATCTCTTAAAGATTTCTCGATATCATAAAAATCATTGATTTTTCCGTATTCATGCAAATGAAAAAACTTTTTTTCTAAAATCTTTATCGTAATAAAGATACACCGAAATCATGATTTTAATTTCAAAATACAGGTAATACGGCATGAATGTATCAACTGATGAACGTGAGAAGTTCTCCTATGAAGGAATTTAAGGTTTCACTAAGTTTCATGGATTTCCTAAAAAATTTCTGGGATTTCAGAAAAAATTTCATATGATGTCTGTCAGAAAGAACAAAAAATTTCTGAAGTAATAACCCCCCGCAACAATTGTCGTATCAGCACGACAAACTTGAGGCGAAACCCTATCCTGTCACTCTATCGATATAAAAATAAAAATTATTAGCCATCTTATATTTTTTGTCATACCGGTCAGACAATTTTTATGTGACTTACCCGTGAAGGAGAATACAAAATGGCCAAGCAATGGCCCGGGCCTAAAAAAAAGTTGCCGAGGCTTGGCTACCAGTCTTTGCTCATGTCATCTTAAACAGAGCAAATTCCTTAAAAAACTTATATATTTGAGAATATTCAACTTGATGATTTTTTTGATCGAGATTTCACCAGGTTGACTTGATCAGGATGTGATGAAAATATTTGATGAAGTCTTGAACAGGAAAAATTTCATTCAATTCTTTTGCTGAGAATCGAAAACCCCTATACTGAACGCAGTGCGATATCTAAAATGCCTTCTGTAATGATTTGAACCAACGCTTTCCTCTCCAGAAAAACCTAAGTGTTCTCAGGGCGTAATTCCATATATGAATCCTAGAAAAATGAAATCACCAGGACCAACTCTAGATCGTCTCTTTAAAACACACTTCAACAATTTGAAACAAGTAGAATTACTTAGGAAGTTCAACAGTATGATTTAAATCAGTCAGACTTTAATTCAACAAAGTTAATTAAAACTTAGAACTTTTATGAGTTCATCTAAAGTATTTTCAAAATATAAATGTAATTCAGTTAAAATTTTCAACAATTATTAGATTCGACTATAAATCAATTTATTAATGTCACAAAAAAATTATTTATTAAACCTAATATTTTATCCGCTGATAAAATATTTAACAAATTGTAAAGTGAAGTGAATATAATTTATTGTGATTCGACAATCATCAACAATTCCACAACTTCGAATCAAAGAAGACCAATTGTAAAACGAGCAAGCGCACGACTAGAGCTATTTGTAAAATAAAGGATATCGTAATCAAGAACTCATCAACTATAAGTAAAGTAAAACGTTGTAACATTGTTAAATATAATCATAAATACAACATACATCCACAACATTACATTACGATTAATAAAATCACCAATCAACATTTTAATTATTGTATTATTACTACTACTCTCTCTTGCTCTAAGTTTACTCCTACTACGCTGTAGATCCGATCTGGTGAACAAAAGGGAAGGGTCAAATAACCGATATAAACTAAATGAATAATTAATGGGAGTAGTGGAGCAAGGCGGATCCTGGGACAGTTTGATATCAAACCCCCACTCCGGCCCAATTAAACCCCCACCAGGCTCCGATTAAATTCCCCCTCTATGTTAGTATGTCAGCCATTTTGTATATCGGTAACGTGGAGAGTTGGTATATCTATATATTCAAAAGTCGGCCATTTTGTATATCGGTAACGTAGGGAGTTGGTATATCTATATATTTGAATTTGATTCTATATGTCAGCCATTTTTTTTATCGATAATGTGGTAAGTTACTATATCTACATGTTTGAAATATCGGCCATTTTGAATATGATTTAAATTAAAAAACTCAATTATTATTTTAATTCAAAATGGTTAAATAGACTTGAAATTTTGTTTTTCTCACAGTAGAGATTTTGTCATTCAGGCAAGATGACTGTAGATGTTTTCGGTCGTCAACTGCCAAAAAGTATAGTTAAAAGTAATACAATAAATAGTGTTGGTGTTCGAGGTCCGACGGGTGAGGGCTTTAAGCTAACAAAGGATAAACAATATGATATAAACCATAAACGTTTGTGTAATGTCGGAGATCCGCTAAATGCAAACGATGCTGCGTCAGTTAAAATTGTTCGCGAAATGATTCAAGAAGAAACGCGAGTGTTATATCATCAGACTGCATTATTGAAAGATAGTTGTGAAAATAATAGCATTATGATTGGCGGACTCGAATCAGCTTTTCAGGAAAAATGAACCTTCTATCAATGTTGATGAAGATTCAATTTATCTGAGCAAAAATTTTTTTCAACTCATAGAATCTAGAGTCAGCACACTGGAAACTATGTACAAACGAATTTCCGATGTAGTCGAAAAATTAGATAATAAGAAAATTTTATAGAAGGGGAAGGTCGATTTTGAAAATTGTAGTGGGGGAGCTAGCATCAGGCAACACTCAGAACCATATATATTTTGCCAGTTGTAAAAAACGAACTCGACAGTCAAGATCGCAGTTGAAAAAATTAAAATGGCGATTTTTGTTGATTTTCAAGGATTCAATGATTCAATTTTTATTATCAAAGAACTTGCAATTAGTAATGCAAACTCGAAGCTAGCAAGTAAAACTATCATTTTTGCTGCACCATGTGAAAAGAAAATTCAACGAATGAGTATTGGAAGACTATTGAAAAAACTGTGACTAATGTGCATGGAATTTTATGGAGTGCTGGGGATGTTGACTATCGTGAAGTATCAAATATAATTATTGAAAAACTAGGTGGTGATTTGGTATATATCTATGTAAAAGGTGCTAAGAAAAAAAAATGGCTATCAGAAATTTTGAAATCACAGACTGCAACAATCATCAACCTTGATGATCTTGATTGTCCACCAGATGAAAAATTATATAATCTACCAACATTGAGGCATATGAATTGTCATACAGAATGCATTAATTATATTTGTGCTGCTGAAAATGTAAATCGATACAAATATTGGTTTACTAGAGCCTTTACATTTCGACCATCTCTTCGCAAGTCTATCATGTTCTATAGTATTGTCGAAAATTTGGCGGATATGTCTGCTAAAGATATTGCGCTGATTCCAACAGTGGCAATCATCAAATTTTCCGCTCATGAAATAGATAAAGTCTGGGATAAGCTGTCTGAAAACCAGAAACAAAATCCTCACGTTTCAGGATTGCGCAGATGTACCAAGCATTCAATTGATTGTGGAGAAGGTGATATAGCTGGATGTTTTTTTTATTCACTAATAAAAGACTGTGAGAAATGTGCTGCAGAGCAATCTTCTACTAAAATGATCATGTAAAAAAATTAATAAATAAATGAAAATTTAAAACGATGAAAAAATTGTATTGGAATGTATATTTATTTCTTTTTTAATATTTAAATTATAAAATAAGGTTAGCATTAGAATTCCTTAAAACCAAGTTTAAACATGTTTAAACATGTTCAGGCAAGTTTAAACATGCTCAGACATGTTTGAGGAGTTGGACAGCTGCAAATAGTAAATAAGTTTTATTATTATCATGTATAAATATTAACTTACAATCATCCAAAACTTTTTCAACGAAACACATGACTCATTACAAATAATGAATCAGCCAAATAATAATCTTGAATGATTATTCAGCCTCTAACAGCAAAAATTTTTAGAAAAGTGACTTACAAAAAAAATGTAAGCCTAACCTAACCTAAGAAACATTTAAAGTGGGGATCGTTGAAAGTGGGGGATCGATTTTCCTTTAAAAGCTGCTGCCCAGAGCTGTAGAGCCACAAATCTCATCGAACCTTCTGAGCTAGCATCTCCAAGACAGTAAAAATAAAATTGGTAAATATTTTATACATATATTATATTATTCATACGATTAAACATTTTATTCATGTAACCTCTCATTTATGTATTTATGTATTGTCGTATTATTATTCTTGCAATGATTCTAATTTTGTTTCATTTCCAACAGGCAACATGGACAAATTATATGCAGAAATGAACACTATTGGAGTAACACCATATCCTGCTACTATCCCAATCAACAAGATTGAATTTGATTACTTATATCGTGTGACAAATGTAAGACAAGTTCGAACACCATATGGAGATTCTATCATATTGGATGTGGAGCGCAAATATTCAGTATTTCTACCAAAAAGACTTAGCAATTTCATCACACAGAATTCAACAATTTTACCAGAGTTACTTAAAGATGCTCTCTCTGGAGAACTTAGATTCGTCAGACATGGATCAAACCATTTTGGATTCGAGAAACAAAAACAAAATAACATTGAAATGCTTGATTAAGGAGTAAATGTATAAATAATGTTAATAAATATATATATTAAATACAACAAATTGTGTCTCATTTTTTATTTATTTTTTCATTCAATTATCGTTTTACATAAATTTTTTTTTTTCTTTGTATTATGTTAATTTCTGAATACTTGCACTGATTATACTCTATAATACAATCATGTAGAATCAAACAATAAGCACTCGTTGCTGGAGGAAAGTTTTCCTTGGATTCAAATTCCAGTCGAAAATCAACTGGTCCATATTTTATCATTTCATTTTGTCTGCTGCAATCGATGACAATTAATGGTGATTTTTCCAAAAATAATTTTTTTGATATTGCATAATTTATTTCTTTTTCATAAAATGTTTCACCAAAGTCCTTAAACATTTTATATAAAATTGAAAATTGATTTTTCCCAATATCAAGGTTCAAATTAGCATATGGATATGACACTGAATTGAGAAAAAGCTTGACATCTCGAATATTGCAATGCTCAAAATAAGCAGAGTTCTCATTCCATTTATTCTTTTTATTGCACTGAAAAGCTAGAATAATAAATCTAGGCTTTTCTAGCTGCGTACTTGTTTGTATTGACCATACATGCTTATTAGTTGGAGGTAAAATTGGCCATTCAAAAAGACATCATGCTCGAAAACTCATTGAAATTGGTGGATCTCGTTGAATAAATTTCATCATATCAATTTTTTTCTTATCAGATAATTTAACATATGGCACTAGCCATTCAATCTTGCTTATTTGAAATTTCAAATCTTTTTCTTCTGCCCCACCAATTCCAATACATGTTTCATATCTTCTTGAGCGAATTTATATCAATTCATGCTTAGCATTGACAATAATCTTTCTATAGTCTTCAGCAAAGCCAAGAAACATTTGTAATGGTATACAAACATCAAAGTCAGTCAGTATATCATCGCTAGTACCAAGCCAACCAGCCAAATTTTTCTGGATTTACTGACAGATAATTTTTTAAAGTGCTTGTCATGCCAGTATTTTTACTCCTATCAATCTCAACACCATTCATTTCATATCTCATTTCATCGAAAAGATGAAGTATACCATTATTAACAATTTTAGTAGTCAAAGCCGCTGCCACACTACCATCATTTTTTTCGGTCACTAGTCTTCCGGAAATGTGTAATGAACTTTTGCATGTCAAAATAAAAATTTCCTGATTTTGTATGTTGATTCTAATTTCATCACTGTTTCCAAATGTTGTTGAACCATAGGGCTGATGTGCATGGATCTCATAGTGAGATATTGATGAATCAAATTCAATTGGTGTGTTAATACTCAGCATAGCCTCCGCCATTTTGGACAGCACACACAATTCAAACAAGATACTTTTACCCAGACCCAACTCCAATAGCTTTCTTTTTTTTCACCACTTGAAGGCCGAGACTTTTCAGAAACTGGACACTTTGTGGTGTTAATGTTTTCAATGCTCGATGACAACTGATTGGTGGTGGATTGCATTGAATCCTTTTATATGATGAGCCAACTTTTCGATTATAGACGATGCCCATTAACGTGATTTAATGTGTAATCTTACAGTAATTGTCTCACCACGGAAGTCAACCAG
Source organism: Aphidius gifuensis (assembly GCF_014905175.1). Lineage (NCBI taxonomy): Eukaryota > Metazoa > Arthropoda > Insecta > Hymenoptera > Braconidae > Aphidius > Aphidius gifuensis. The sequence goes on from NC_057789.1 coordinate 21,080,610, forward strand.
ATCACCGTCTTGATCAACAATTTTTATTTGCACGTGATCAATTGTTCTTACTGATACTGGCAAATAGATAATATTTGATGGAACTTCAATAATTTTATAGCCTGGTGGCACAGTTGGAAAAAACTCGTGGATTGTATGAACTTTTTTATTATTAATGAAAGCACCAGTGGTAATATTGCACTCAATTCTTATTGAATTCACTTTTATAATGTTTATTGGCAAATCGGATACGTGCACAATATTTGACTCCAAGATACGTGGAGTAAATCCCAACAGTTTTGCAATTGTATCAGATGATCGAAAATCAATGTCTTTTGCACTTTGTATATGACTGTGTAATGTATTTGTATTGCCCCAAAGCTGAATAGAGTATGGTTTCAAAAATTCAGCAAGAGCATCAATCTCATAACTTATCTCAATCCAATCATCAGACGTTGAAAAATATATTTTGTTATTTTCTGATGTGATATTCGGTATCGTGTTAAATGTTAAAAAAGTTGCTAGGCCAAGCGAGTAATTTTTTTGTGGTGATAATTCAATCCTTGGAAAATATGAAGCTTCTAGAACTGATGAGTTGCCAGATAAAGTACGTGTGAATGCGACATGCATGCTCACTGTTACTATAAAGACTGATTATAATTAATGAAAATTATGCCTTTTATAGGCAGTCTGCTAAGAACTGAAGACACAAATGACCACAATTCTATGTATTCCAATTTTGAAAGCGTTTATAGTTATATTTGATGCTGCCAACATTTAAATATTCAACGAGCTCTGTCGGGGGCTGGAGATTTCCAAAGCCGTCAAAATAAATCGCAAGATTTTTATTAACTTTTTTATATGCAGTCCAATGTGTACCAGGATTTTTATCATCATCGAGATTTATTATACCAGTTTCTCGATGCAAAGATTTTGTTGGTAGATTATTTCTCACAAAAACCCCACGAAAATTTTTCATTTTTAATTGCTCTGCAAATTTCACCAGATCCCAATCAGTCAACGCTCGACGTGGCAGCATCTCTACAAGTTTTTTGGAGACAAAAAAAATCCTGCCCTATTTTTATATGGTCTCATATATAGACCTTTACCGAGTGCTATTGATTCAATAGCTTTATTATGTCTTTTGCTTTCTTCCAATTGTTTTTTGGCGGAATTTGCATCATTTATTGTTTTTACAACGCCGGAAGCGCCGCCAACTATTCCACCGATGGCGCTGAGTGCTGTCAAAATTGGAATCAATAATGGTAGAGCGCCACCTATCTTACTTGGTATTGGTATAATTCGTGGTACTTGTATATTTGATTTTCCCCCAGACTTCTTCATCTCAACTTTTGCTGCTTGTAATGCTGATTTAATATCCATCTGATTATCATTTACATAATGCATTGCATTTTTGGCTGCCTGAATAATTTTTTTCGATGGCAATTTTTTTATTCTTCCATTTTTCTTTTTTTTTCTTTTTTTTTATACTGGCTTTCGAAGTTTTTGAATTTTTCATGCCCATACCAAGTTTAGATTTTATTTTCATAGTGCCAGCAACGAGGGCAGCTGCTGCACGTTCCCCAATACTTGAATCTTTCGCAAAAACTCTTGATGATGCTTTTTTAGCAAGTATTTTGTCTGCCATATTTCTTGCATGCATATCATTAGGACTTGTTGCGTACGCAATATCATGATCTTTACAAAATTTATCGAGAGGATTGATGCCTTGATCACCACGAGCCAGACGTTTTTCCAATTTTGTCCCAGGTCCAGCGAATGAATATCCAGGAATATGAAGTTTAACTGGCAATTTATTTATAATTTTATTTAATAATCCATCACCAGCTGTATGGTTTTTCTTTTTTTTCTTAGGATTTTTATTTTTTTAAATTTTTTTATTTTTAAACTCAAAGTTGCCAGTTTTTTTGGCGTTTTTTGATGTGCATTTAGCCATGGCTTAAATGATACTGAACGATGGCAGATATAAATGGTTCTCTACAGTTTGATTTCGTTTAGTATGAGTCATAATGGAGTTCAAGACACAAGCAAAAAAATTGCCAATCATAAATTTCGATATAATTACATCAAAAAGTGGTGCTGGGGTGAATACTATAAAACGTCATGGTGATTTATTGCCAAATACAATAAGATCAATTATTTGCGGACCATCAAATACAGGAAAAACTAATTGTCTCCTGAGTTTGTTGATCGATGAAAATGGTTTGCGCTTTGAAAACATATATATTTACTCAAAGTCATTAAATCAACCTAAATATCAATATCTCGAAAAACTCTTGGAAACATTGGATGGGATTAATTACTATCCATTTTCTGACAATGAGCAAGTTGTACCAGTTGATGAGGCGAAGCCAAATTCCATATTTATTTTTGATGACGTTGCAATGGAAAAACAAAATAATATTCGAGCATATTTTTGTCAAGGAAGGCATAAAAATGTTGACAGTTTTTATATAAACCAGTCATACGCTCGTATACCAAAACATTTGATTCGTGATAATGTAAATTTCCTCATTTTATTTAAACAAGATGAGATGAACTTGTAAACACAGACATGACATTCGAAAAATTTAAAACCATGTGCTTGAAATGCTGGAAAGATAATTATGGGTTTATTGTTATTGATAAAGATAGTGAAATAAATGCTGGACGATACAGAAAAAATTTTGATACATTTATTAGCATTGATTCATAAAACAAATAATGTATCATACTCATGAGGGCAAAATAGTGAGCAAATCAGTTTACGACACCAAGAGTGCAAGATGCCTCTGACTAGAGAAAACCTTGTGGAAGAATCTAATATTTTAAGTGAATTAGAAAAAGTTCGAAAAGTAATACAACAAAAACATAAATTATTAAAACATAATCAAGATACTTTAGAGCAGTCATCGATTAATTATTTTAAGCCACTGCTGACACCACTCAAACAGATTAGTGATGAAGTTTCAAATTCAAAAAACATTGAGGCGTCAAAAGATTCCAATTTTGATGAGGAAAATGAAGATAACAAAATTGATGAAAATAGCAAAATTTTCGATGATACTTTAATAAATGTGGAAGAAGAAGAAAATAGTACAAAAAAAGTCATAGAAAATAATAATAATACAAGTATCAATGATGATGATAGCTTGGTGAATCATTATTTTAACATCATCGATACAATAGCATGGGTTAAAGATTTTGGAGTGAGAAAATTCAGATCCTACTATAAATTTGGTTCTGCTGAAGTTTCTTTTTAAGACAATTGTGTATATATTGATAACAATTTATATGAAATGACACCAGGAATAATGGAATTATTATTCATGAAAAGTCCGAATAAAAATCAAGTGACAGATATTGATAAAAAAAATTATGCTAATATAAATAGAAATGGTCATCTAAAACGTTATGAACCACTTGCATCTATCAGAAATCCAGCTTCATCAAAATTTATAAAGTATATTTCACCACATATTACTGAGCATCATGGTGCTGGTCTTTCGCCTACAACTATGAGTCTCCAAAGCACAAGAAATATTCCACAACTAGATTATGTATGGTGGAATGATCCTGAAGAGCTTGTCGAACGCCTGCGATTACTGATTGCCTCACGAGCAGCTGGAAACTCCAGCCACAATAATGAAATCATATCGATTATTGAAGAATTGCGAGAAGCTGGTTTCATATATTAAGAAAACTGCATATTAATAATTAGTTGTTGCATATCATCAGTTGATGTAACATGGCAAAGTATAAATGGGATATTGTTAAAGAGCTTCATGCGCCTGCGCGAAAAAATTTTTCAAGAAGACATGTTGACATTCGTGACATTGATGAGACCTGGCAAGCTGATCTTGTGGAAATGATTCCATATGCTGCTGAAAATAATGGCTAGTGCAATCGAAGTTACAAAAGCATTTGAAAGCATCTTAAAACTTGGCCGCATTCCAAAAAATTTGCATGTAGATGATGGAAAAGAATTTAAAAATTCAAAATTCAATGAATTGTTGAAAAAATATAAAATACACATGTATTCTACATTCACACACTTGAAAGCATCCATTTGTGAGCGTTTTAATCGCACATTAAAACGTATAATGTGGATGAAATTTAGTTTTCAAGGCACATACGAGTGGGAAAAAATACTACCATCTCTTCTAGAGGAATATAACAAGAGAAAACATCGAACAATTGGCATGAAGCCTGCTGACGTGACTCCAAATCATGCTGGCAAGTTAAAACAACGTTATGATAGTTTATATGCCGACTACCAACATATTGCAAAATTTAAAATAAATGATTTTGTTCGAATATCAAAATATAAGCATGTTTTTGAAATAAGATATATACCAAATTATACTAATGAAATATTTAAAATTGTAAAAATCAACAATACCAATCCAGTAACATACATGTTAAAAGATTATCAAAAAAACCCTATACAAGGATGTTTTTATGAGGAAGAAAAACGTGGTAATAAATTATTTGTAAAATTCTTGGGTTTCGATAATACTCATAATCAATGGATAAATAAAGCAGACTTATAAAATAAAAAACAATGCATTTTAAAATTATTCACTTTATTTATTTACACATTTTTTGAAACATAATACATTTTACAGGCTTTGGTAATAATATTATTTTTGAATTGTAGTATAATACACTAGTATTATACATAGCAGACATTTACATTAATATTTATTAAAATTATTATGATTTCTACATTTTTATATTTATTTATTTATTCATTTTATTTTATTTATTGTTTTATTGGATTATTTATTTATTTAATTATTCATTTATACAGTTAAAACATATTACTATTAAAGCAGTGTTTACACTATTGCATACAAGTGTATTTACAAGTAACCAGATAAACCCTAGATAATACTAGCTTAAATTTTTATTCATTCGCGTATTTGTTTATTTAATTTTTACTTAATCGTTTATTTATTTATGAAACTTTTTTGTATTTTTATGCACAACAAACATTCGTCATTTTATTTGAAAAAAAAAAATACAGTATAATACCCTAGTAACATACCCCTGTAATATAAGTATATATTTACATTATAGCGACTTTTACTCTTGCTTGAGTATGAGGTTTTATTTATGCTACTCAAGCACCCTCTTTTGCTAAATTTAAAAAACATAAATGTAAGCATTTTTATTCAATTTCCATTGGCTCATCAACAAATACTTTTTTGTAACCCCACGGTAGAGTATCAGTTGAGCCTTCAATAAGTTGTCGCTTATCATCACCAGCACTTAAAGCTAATTTTCGCATTTCTATGGTTTTAACTTCATGTTTTTTCGATTGTATCGTCCGTTGAATACGATCAATATTGACATTATTCAAAAGACAATTTTTATAATCATCGAAAGTTATTGTTCGTAGAGCAGAACCTTTTACACCTTTTGCGCGTGAGCCATATGACTTTTTATCTCGCTGAACTCGATATGCATACATTTTAGCTCGCAAACCAATAAATTCTAATGAAATATCCCCATTTGTTTTATCTTTCATCAAGCCAACTACTTTTTTATTATGCTGCCCAATGCCCCAAGGGTTTGCAGGAGAATACTCAGATGTATCGAATTTTTCCCAATCTCTTTTCATATATTCATAAATATTATAACGTCTTACACCTAAAATAAAACTATCTGTATCCATATAATATAAAGTGACAAAATTAGAAAAATTTTTGCGTAAATAATTATAAGAAAAATCATACATGTATGTTCTTGAAATATCTAATATACTAAAGCCTAAATATATTGGTTTATTTAATATAATTTTCAGTTTACGCATTTCAATTATTGCTAAATCGCCAATTATGTAAGATGCTGAAAAATTTGGTTTCGCAATTATTGCTTCTGCACCATAGCGACCTTTCAATTTTGTCACGATTCGTACATCGCGATGCTTTCTAGCATCTTCCATTAATTTACCAAATACACTATTATTTAAAAATTTATAGAAATTCTTTGTAAATTCATTTGTTGCTTTTTTACGCAATTCTGTATTTAAATCAATATATTTTTTGAGCCAGTCTTTTTGGCGGAATTTTAATACTCTATACAAATTCGTAATCTTTAATCCTAGACTGGTGTATAATTGCAAATTTCTATAGTGAATAATATATTTTTTTTTTGGTGACAATGTTGTTAGTTATTTTTTTACATTTTGAAGTTGGCAATGGTGGCTTATCATGTATTGGAGCTAATGGCAGATCTTTATGCTCATCATGCAATTCGATTGGATAGTCCATATCAACTCCTAAAATATAACCCCATTCTGATGTTTCGCTAATTTCATTTAAAATATTTAAATTAAAATTTTCAACCCAACTAAAATCTTTATATGGTAAATATGACATCATTAAAGCCCCATATAGATTATTAACATCAAAATACATTAAATAATTATCTTCTAAATTTGGATCATAGTCAGATTTCATATATTTATTATTTGCCTTACCCCAACGATTTGAACATTGTGCCAAGCCACCCCGAATACCGCTTTCAATAAACAACATTTTATCAACATCAGTCAGCAACTCTAATTCAATTCCAGTAATTTTTAGCATTGCCTGCATTGCCAATGATGGACATGTAATAAAATGGAGTGGGTCAAGCTTATAGGTTTCCATACAATTATCTCTAAAATTTTCAAATATATCACTTAATAATAAAATATCAGTTCTTAAATATAAATCTGAGTACTCTCCAAGTGTTTTTATATCAAAAGTATGCCAAACATTGCAAGCGTGAGCATAATCGGCATCACTAATATGTTTATCATAGAGTTTTGAAAAAAACTGATGCTTCGTTGGTAAAGTAGGAAGGTTCAATTTCTCAAAACAATCAACAAAATCATATGGAAAAATTCCTTTTTTATTCACGAGACTGAATTTATTTTTATCAGTGTAATATTTTCGAGTTATATATTTGTCATCATTTGTTAAATATGAGGCTAATTTTTCAATACTCGAAAGCATATATCTAAATGAATCAATAAAACGAAGCTGCACGCGTGTACCTTCGACATACTTTGTAAATGAGATATATTCTTCTTTATTTACCGGTAATAATGTCATATGACCTGGAAACTGAGTTGCTAATTGTTTTAAAATAAAATGAGAATCATAACCTGACATATTATGCGACACTACATTTATAATACACGACTCTTGATAATTTATATTACAGCTGTTGTGTGCCGGACCCCTGTAGCGATTTCAGAAATGATGATGATCTTTAACTTTAGGGTCTTTTTCCGTGAATTTTTTATTACAAATATAACAAAACTGTGCTCTATCAAACTCAGCTTGTTCTTGTGGAGAAATAATCATTGGATTATTTACACTGAGTATAGCATCAACATTTTTTGATATTTCATATAGCTCATTAATGAACCACTCAATACAATCATCAGCACGATATATTTTATGTTTTGATAAAGAGTCATCATAGTCACACTTTAAATAATAGACTATACTGAATGGTATATGACTTTGCACATCAACACTTTTTCTTTGCACACTATCTTCATTCTCTTTCACTTTTTTAAGCAAGCACTCAATATCCATGTAAACAACAAACGGCACTCTTAACTGATATTTATAATTCTTAAATTTTAAAATATTATTTTCTTTGTAGGCAGTTCAATACGCGACTTATTGACATTAAAACATGCAAGTTGATGATTCAAATAAAATGATTCAACTTGAAAACTGCACAAGCAACGATCACAAAAAAATTTTTTACTTTTGTGTTTTGACAATTGTGATGACAGCAACATTGACATATTATGAATCCAAGTATAATGATATTCATCTGGAATGTATTCATCATCATTATTATCTTCATCATTTTCTTCTTCTTCTTCTTCTTCGATTCCGTCATTTTTTCGTTGCATTAAAAGATGAATTGTTTTTTTTACATAAACTTTATTGAAATTTAAATTTTTTGTTGGTTCGATTGGTGTATATTCACTCAAGTGATATGGCAATTATTTTTTGTTTTTTACCATTTTTTTCTATTATTTTATTATTTTCATTTTTATTATATTCGATGCCATATACTGATATTGATAAATCGTTTACTTTTTCAAATTTTTTGATATCCTGTAATGACATTGGAAAATCAAATTGTTGATATAATAAAATATTTTTAAATGGATCTTTGTTAGGTGGCTTGTACTTGCTCATACGCTCAGGGTGATCTTTAAAATTATACATGGCTGCTAAAATTGACCACAGAAAACAGTATTCATCATCATTTTTTACATTTATTATTGCATGTTTCACTTTGAGCCATTTCGGTAATTCTACAAACGAATTACCACCCTTAAGTGGTTTGTATACATTGATTTGAATTTCCATGTTATTTATTTCATGAAGCGTCCAACCTGAGTCTTGCATTTCAATATCATCTTTTCGCGCGTTTAATTCATTGAATTTTGCTGTAAACAATTCATCCATATCTGTTGATGGTAATATTATCATGTTTCCGGTATGAAGATATTTTGTATCAATGTCTTGTTTGGAAATTTTAAATTTGCATGATAAAGCACAATCAACTTTATAAGGATTGGTACTTTCCATTGCCAAATTTAATTTTGCTATGAGCAATGTTTTAACATCATTACAAAAAGCCTGGATATCAACATGTTGCAAATTAATTACTGCGCATGTGCGCATATTTGAATCGAATAAACTTGAAACTTCTTGCCATCTTACTCTAGCACTAATATTTTCACTTTCACTATCATTATTATTAACATTCTCATAGTCACTATCATCTTTTAAACCGGAACCAACTTTAATTAGTAATTTTTCAATTTTTAACAATGCCCGCTTTGCATATATTAGAGAAGTTGAAAATTTTTTCCGCTCGTTATACTCCAAATTTTCATTCTTCATAATGTCATTATATTCAACAATTCGACACGATAAATCATCGATTGATTCACAAATTGTATCTCTGTTGACACTATTCTGCGATAAGTTAATAAACATATTATCATAAAAAGCACGCTGCTCTTTATGACTTTTTATTGGCATATTTGCGAATATTATCATTGATTCAGCCATATTTTTAAAGTATAAAAATACTGTATTAAGTAGCAGAAAATAAAAAAATATAAACTCCGGCTGTGAGGTTCAGAAGATACTGATATATTTAATTGCTTTGAGAGTCCTTATATACGTACGATGGGGGTGAAATTATTTCATTTTCAAAAAGTGTGTGACATTTTTCATAGAATTTTTGTCTTGAAAATATTTATCGGAAAATAAATGAAACATTTTTGCTTCCCTTCAAGATGTATTTTTGTGAATAATAGTCAATATTATTTACAACTTTTATCATTTTACATTGTCTTGATTATTCACGGTGATAGAATTTAAAAAAAAAAAAATAAAAGCTATTGGAAAATTTCATCATTTGTTTACTTGACAGTTTTTATGTGCGGCAGTGGTGAGTAATTCTAAACAAGTTTCATCTTGTAAATTTGGCCTTCAATTATTCAAGCATAACGAGATAAAAATATTGAGAAAATTTTAACATTGTTTATTTACAGGAAAATAAAAGTATTGTAAAGATATTATAGTATGTAAGAGAAAAACTTTTTATTTGTTTAGGACGAGAGATTCTCAAAGCATCATCTTAGCATGTGACTGTATGTGTGTGTGTGTGTGTGTAGATGTACAATTTTACATGAAACATTACATGACAACATAGGAAATATATATTTTCTATTTTGGCTAGTGACACATAATTCCAACAAGCTCCTCCAGGTATAATGAGAATAGATCATTGCCAACGTTTTATCTCTTGTTTACGTCAACAAACCTCGCATAGTAAACAGTTTTACATATCTAATTTTCAGAATTATAAGTCATTTTGGAAAATGCTTTCCATGAAAAACAAACTTCCTATTTCCATCATCATCCTAATGATCCCCACCTAAGCCCTTATTTTAGGATATATAAGCCAAGTACAACTGCGAAAATATCAAATCAGTTTGGGACTTGCTGAAAACTGTGAACCAGGAGCTGCAGAAAAACTTGGACAAGATGATTCACGAATTTTATAACAATGAGGTAAGTGATATATCAACATTTTAAATTATTGATTAATATTCATAAATTTATCATTCTATGTGCTTAATTTATTTATTAACGTATTTTCAATTTGTTAATTTATTAATTTTCTTGATTTTTAGTTGGATCGACTTTCCACCCAAATTGCACCACTGATTGTTATTGAGGGAGAGTATCGAGAGGATGAGCGTTCTGGAGTTTCATATGATTTACACATGCGAGAGGATAATTTAAAAATGGTAATATTCGATTTTTTATGCATAATTATATTTAATCATTATATTTGTTTTAATAAATATTGTTTCTCAGATTGAATATAATCTTTTATCAATACATAGTTTAATGTATTCATCAAGACTAATGAATAATTATTGTAAGTACTTTTTTATATTTAAATTCAAAGATTTTTTCTAAATCATTAAACATGTCTATAATAATAATAATAAACTGCATAAATTTTTATCCACAGGTGGTTTCAATATTCATACAAAATGTATAGGAAATAATAGAACTCCAATCTCAACTATTTTGCCAGGTATAATTCGAATGTTCATAATTTTTTATTTGGTTTTTATAAAATATAATTTTTATTTATTGTATTACAGATTACTGGAATAATGACTCCAGTTTCCCAGAAGAAGACGATTCACCAGTGGCACTTGATAAGTTGCAGTATGATGTGACTCTAGATGGTAATATATATATGTATATTAGACCTATTCAAAAAAAAAAAATATTTTTTTTTTTGGCCTCCAGTGCATGAAAATTTTTGTTCTCAATGAAAATGACAAAATAGATTAAAAAATTTTTTTTTCCGATTTTTATTGAAACGTCACAAAGGCATAATTGATTTTTATCGGAATAAATCCCGACCAAAGCGCGGTGTCAACTGAAAACAGTCACAACTTGGCCAATTTTAAAGATAGAGAGGTTTTATTATGCTTGTTTTAAAGATTAATAAAAACTCTACAACTAATTCCTAATGATTTTTTATGCTACTATTTCCGTTTAGTTTGAAAAACAAACAATTGTCGTTACCAGAAGCTAATTTTTCGATTCATTAGTAATTAAAATGCAAATAAGTTGTTTATTTATGACGATAATGTTTTTTAAAAATTGCATTTTCAAGGCCTTTAAAAGAGAACATTTTCATCTTTTATTACTTTTGTCAGATTAATATTTAATAATGAATAAAACCGTAAGTAGGTCAATATCAAATTTTTACTCACTGAAAATTAAAAAAACTGATAAATTTGTATTATCTCTGAAAAATTTCTTGATAAGATCATCATAGGCTTTGATTTAACTGTTATTCTTTATTGCAGGAATAAACCAAAATATGTAAAAAAAAAAACATAAAATGAGTTAAAAAACAAGTGTTCTAAATAATCGTTCGATTTTATTTCAACAAAAAAAAATTTCAGCATGAATATTACATATAACGAAAAATACAATTGGTTATTGTTAATTTTGTTTTGACTTATTATTAATAATTCATTTATATAAACCACAGTTGATCTGAGGGATCACCTGATGAAAGTGTTTTTGTATTAGAACCCGGGTATTTTTTACGATGCATTTGATTAACTTGCATGAGGAATTGGAACTGATCCTCTGACTGAGTTAAGCATTGATTAAATTTTTCCACTAAGCTCACGCCTCTTTCTGCAATATCATTGACGACTCGTAAATTTGATATTATTTTTTTGGCATATTTATAATTCAAGTTATTTTCCCATTCATCAGGATTTTTTTCAATGAAATCGTATGATAAACCAAAGTGCTCAAAAATTTTAATAGATTTCTTTGATGTAAAATCACTTAAATCTTTTGAAATCAACGATTTATAGTTATCTTTGTCAACTATGTACCTCTTTGTATAATTACTCGCAGATTCTCGACCGTTGATTGCTTCAACCATTTTTCGTTTGACCTCAGTCGTTACGTTGTTATCAAAGAGAGCTAAGGCAACAAGTTCTTCAGAACAGTACCACAAATGCCTTAACATTTTTGATCGTACTGCCTGTGATATTTTTTCGTTTTCTTTTTCAAAAACTATTATATCTTGTATCAACTTTAAGTCATTATTTGGTGCCTGAATAGCTAATGGAGCTGTGAACCACGATTTGATGTGAAATTTAATAATAAAAATACAGGTTGCACGAATCTGAGTTTCTTCAGAATGATTTAGTTTGAATTGCTTTTTGAACAAGAATATTTTTAAACAATAAATTGCTTTGGCCATAAATCTTGCGTGATGCATGGCTCCTGGTATTTGAAAGCAATACCAACGAGGAGGAATTTTCCCAAAAATATGCCAAAGCTAACAGTTCCCGATAATCCCCTCGTGGTTGATCATTAGCCTTAAAAAAATTGTCACAAGTTTTAACATAATTTAAATTATAAAAAAACAAAAAACGTATCTTATAGTACTAATAATGATGATTATAATCACAATAATGATACTAATAATAAAAAAAATAGTAATAATAATGAAAAATAATACTTTTCGTACCTCAAATTGTGTAAAATAAAATTAATTATTTCCTGCCTATCTTTCTCTAAGATTCTTGCAATGATCTTGTCGTTCATACCAGATAGTCAATCAACTGGTCAATAAATTTCCATTGTTTCTGAAATTTGTTAAAAAGTGCTACGTCGGGTCCAGTTTTCCTCGCAGAATCAATTTCATATACACTTTTTAATAAAATTTCGTGAATATGGTGACGACAAGGTAACCAAAGTAATTCTCTTTGCAATTCTTTTTCTATCAAAACTGCTGCTCCATTGTGTTGTCCTTTAGAATCATATGAGACGTACATATTTTATTATCTTATACATGAGACATAAATTATATTTATTTCAATTATAAATCATTCGAAATTCAAATTTTAAATGTAAGAGAGGACAAAACAGCATAAATAAAATAATAAGTTCATAATCAAAGATAAGACGTACCAGTATTTGCATTTGTGGTGTCAAAGCAAAGTCCTTTTACATGATCTAGCAAGTTCCATTGTCTTAGAGTCTCAACAACAGCTTTTGCTTGATTTATACCAGTACCATTTGTAATCTTTGGTGCACCAAGTAAGTGACTACTCTCGAAATATGATACTGCTACTGCAATTCTATCAACTTTTTCACGGTTGATCAAATCTTGCAAAATCTTACCGTCAAAATGAACAATCAAATTAGATGAAACGCTCAGTTGTTGTTTGATATCACTTGCAAGTTTTTCACGATTTTTAATCCGAGCTCTATGAATCGTACTTGAACTCAAAGCGATATCTTCCACATTATATCCAAGACTACGAGCAGTTGCAGCGATAATAAATGTTGCATTGTGATCTGTAACACACGTCCTGTCCAATGCACTGGCAAGTATTGGTGTCATTATTTTAATTTTTTTTTTTGGCACAACTGTCTCAAAGTCTGGGTCCATTATTTTCAGAGTTGTATTATCAAATGTTCTATGCAAGGTTTTTTTTAAGCTCAGGCGAGTGACTATTTGAGTTATATCTTTTTCATCGTCTTGCAAGTCTTCTTGAATAATCACATTATTTTTGTCCTGTACTTTTTCTAAAATAATAGAGTGAGTTTTAAATTTAGTAATAAATAATAAAATAAAATTTCGAGATTGAGAATTATTAACATGTATTATATATTAATATTTTCATGTATAAATTAATAAATAAAATTATTGAAGGAAATAAGATAATTCGTTAAAATTGGAATAAAATAAATTAATCAATTTTTCGAATATTTAAATAATATCAAATATAAATAATATAATAATAAATATAAAGAGATAATATTCATTTAGTTCATTTTCATCATTTTTTTTATATTTATTTATCTGATAAAAAAAAAAGAAGTACGTATTTCATTTTTGTATTTATATCTATTGGTGATTAGAAAAATCAGTAAATAAATTTGAAAAAAAAACACTTACCATTGCTGATAATTGTATTGTATTGAGAATCATCGCACATTTCTTCAACGTTGAAATCTAATTGTTTTTTCACTTTTTCAATATTGGAACTAGTCGAAATAGATTTTCGTCCTCTTGATGAACGCTGTGCTTGAAGAAGCTGTTGTTGTTCAGAGCTTATGAGTGTCATGACGTTCAGAGGAGCTATATCAAACAAGTCTAGTAATTTACCAACAAATAAATTTTCTTTTTTTTTTTGCGCTGGAGAATCAACTCTTGAGCGATTACTGTTTATTTTTTTCCACTCGACATATACTTTTTCTAATTTTTTAATACAATAATCAATTCTTTGCATTGGTATTTGTAAAATATCCCAAAAAACGCGGACTTCATTTACAGTATCGGCCAAACTGTGACGAACAGATTGCTTGAGTGTATTTATTTTATAAAATAATAAACACAATGTCTGCTTATTATTGGGCAATTTGCAACACTGAATTTTTTCAATTTCATCACCAACCAGATAAACAGCTTTTTTCATTTTAACAATCAAAATTTTACTTAAAAAATAGTGCTCGTTAGTCGAGTACACAAAAAGAACTAAATCATAACTTCAGTTTTTTTTTTTTTTTTTTTTGTTTTTGTGAGTATAGTATATTGAAGGACTTTTTCCATTTCCCCCCTTTACGCATAGACAAAAGAAAATTACGTCTTACAGTAAATGATTGTAAACATGAATATGTATAAAAAAAAAAAGTCATAAAGATAGATACAAACACAAAACAAAGGGTAATTTTTTTTTTTTTTAAAGTAACTTATTTTTTTCAGAGATAATACAAATTTATCAGTTTTTTTTTTAATTTTCAGCGAGTAAAAAATTTGATATTGACCTACTTACGGTTTATTCATTATTAAATATTAATCTGACAAAAAAAAGTAATAAGATGAAAATGTTCCTCTTTTAAAGGCCTTGAAAATGCAATTTTTTTTAAAAACATTATCGTCATAAATAAACAACTTATTTGCATTTTAATTACTAATGAATCGAAAAATTAGCTTCTGGTAACGACAATTGTTTGTTTTTCAAACTAAACGGAAATAGTAGCATAAAAAATCATTAGGAATTAGTTGTAGAGTTTTTATTAATCTTTAAAACAAGCATAATAAAACCTCTCTATCTTTAAAATTGGCCAAGTTGTGACTGTTTTCAGTTGACACCGCGCTTTGGTCGGGATTTATTCCGATAAAAATCAATTATGCCTTTGTGACGTTTCAATAAAAATCGGAAAAAAAAATTTTTTAATCTATTTTGTCATTTTCATTGAGAACAAAAATTTTCATGCACTGGAGGCCAAAAAAAAAAATATTTTTTTTTTTTGAATAGGTCTAATGTATATATACACACACATAATTATTTTCTTTATATTAATTACTCGATTTAAAAATGTTAATTCTTATGTTTTCAGGATACTATGAAATTTTTGATTCATTTGGAAGAATGCCAATTATTAATTTTTGTAAGTATATTTAAACTGTTCATATAAATAATAAATATATCCCATTAAAAAAATAATAATAATAATAATAATATTTACTTATTTGTTTATCTAACAATATAGCTCTCAGACCATCAGAAGGGGAAGAAGAAGCATTGGAGCAAGAGAGAAACATCATCAGAGAACAATAAGAAAAACTGGAGAGAGCTGCCATAGAATTCGACAATATATATAACAGTCAAATGGAGATTGCAAATTGTTTAAAAAAGGATGATGATGATGTTGTATTTATAGAAGAAATAATTTCTGTTAATGATGATGATAATAATAATAATAATTGGCATAATGATTGTACAATACTCGAATGAATCATGCAAAATTGAATAAATATTTGATATTAAATTTATAATTTTTCAGTCATTGTTTTTTTTTTTTTATTATTAATAAATATATCCATCATAAATTTATATTTTTAGTCATTGTTTCAATTATTATTAATAAATATATCCATAATAAATAAATATCATCCAATCACAGTGTATATTAGGGTGGTTCTTATTTGGGTGATGGCAAAATTTTCATCGTGCCGCCCCCTAATATCGTTGGAAAAAAATTAAAAAAATTTTTGGGCTATATAAGAAATTTTTATTTTTATCCTAGCCACCCCCTGTAAGAGGGTGAAGTTTCCCGTTTAAAATACATGGGGTTTTCTTACTTAGACGTAAGAATCGATCTAAAAGCGTCAATTATGCATGGGAAAAATCTTTTATTATATTAAATCATCGAGAATGAAGTCTGCTTCAAGATAAAAAAAAAAAAAATTATATGGGTCATTCCATAATTTTTTTATTACGCTAAAGGTTTTTTTTTTTTGTTCGATTTCGCTAGTTTTCAACGTTCTCAATATAATATGAGTGTTATAACATTATATTTTATATATTTGATGGAAAAAAATTCTAAATAAAAAAATCTATGGGTCATTACACGTAAATTTATGAAATGGGTCATTTTTTTACACACGTTTCATGTATTACAAATTATAAGTTATAAAAGACTACAAATATTGAATTTTCAAATTCGATTGCATGATGTGTATAAACCATGGAGTTGAATAAGAAGTGTAAGCTTTGCCTTTTTACTGTGTTGAAGCATAGGCTGTCGCTGAAGCCTAAAATTTCGGAGTAAGTCAGTTCGAAAACTGCTGACATCAGCCCTGCACCAAAAAAAAAGACAGAACGAAATATTCTTATTCATTCTAGCCTGTACATCTATGTTTGAATACCTCCTTGGGCTATTCAGGTGCAGTTTAATTATTAATATGGATTTATTGATCGAAATATCCAATAGCATCTTATTTTTTTTTTATTTTTTAATAAAATTAAAGGTCATCTTATAACTCAAATTGTTCAAGGGATGTCATTTCTTGCAAATCTTTTTATAATTTTTTTAAGTTGAAACAAAAATTTTAATTTTAAGGGATTTTGTCGATTTTTCTCCGAATATGAGAATGCTTCGAAATTTATACAGTAGGTTATTGAAATACTAATACATTTGTAATTTTTTGGTAATTGTTTGGATGCTTGTTATTTTTTTATTAATTATCAAAGGTGGCAACTTTTATCATAGGCTATTATGGAGAATGCGACCTTTGTGAAAAAAAGTCCATTAAAATAGCAATATCTCTAATCGACAATATGACAATGTAAAAAAAAAAATATCGGGTTATAAAACGAGACAAGACAAAACGTATGGACATAAAATAAAAGAGGTTTGGAGCTTAGTTTTTTTACAATTAATAATTCAAGTAAAAAAAAATAGGTTTTGATCAGGAATTAGTGAGAAATCACTAGAGACCTTTTGTGGATGACTTAGAAACACAGTATTTCTATGAGTGCAAAAAAGACGAAAAACAGAAGAAAACTGTTGTCTTACTCTTCGATTTAAAAAATCGGCAGAACCTCTTAACGTGCTTTCAATTACACCCTTTTCAAGAATTAAATAGACAAATAAATCAATTAAATATTATCCAAAAGTTCCTTTCAAATACATTAATTCATTCTACTATTAATACATTCAAGTCTAAATTAATACCACAGCAAAATATTCTATAATGGATTGAAATATTTGAGGCTAATGGCTGAGGAATTAATTTAGACTACGAATCATTTTATTTAGTCACATCCATTCCTTAGATACATTTGCCAATAGTTTTTTTTTTAAATTATCAATGGAAAAATATAGAATGTAATCGAATAAATTAATGCGTAGTCTGAATTAATTTCTCGGCCATTTCCCACAATAATTTTAATTTATTATAAAAAATATGGCTACGAAATTAATCTAGACTGTTAATCAATTTATTTGCGGCTTTATTCTTTCCTTAGATACATTTGCCTTAATTAATTAATTAAAAAAATATTTGCAAACGTTGCCGAGAAAAAGATGTAACCAAATAAGTTAATTTATAATCTAAATGAACTCTACAGCCATTTGACACGATAATTTCAATTTAATATAGAAAAAATTGCTGTGAAATTAATCTAGACTACGATGTAATAAATTATTAAATAAATTTGGTTACATCCTCTCCTTAGGAACATTTGCTGATAGCTTTTCCATTAATTAATCATGGCAAAAATAGCTAAGGAAAGGGTGTAACCAAATAAATTAATCCAAAGCCTAGATTAACTTTACAGCAATTTTTCCTATATTAAGTTAAAATTATTGTATCAAACGGCTATGGACTTAATTTAGATTATAAATCAATTTGTTCTTTCTTCGTTTTCATATTGATGAAAGATTTTTAGAAGTTGACCGATCTCTATAGTCATAGAGATATCAATTACAAAAGAGGTTTGAAAACAGTGACGGTGTTGAGAGCTGTCAATGCTGCTGCTAAACGAGGTGTTTGCCTGTTTGATGAATACAATTCAATGATAACACAAAATGAAGATGAAAAGCGATTTGTCATACAGATTGTGTCAGAATACCGTTTCCTGATGCAAAAATAAAAAACAACGGTCATGTAGAAATTTAAAAAAAATAAATAATTCGAAATGTATAAATAAATGTTTTTTGTTTTTTTCATTTCAAGACAATATTTAATATTTAATAATATTAGAAATAGTTTAGAGTTGAACGAAATTTCGTGGAATGACCCGTAGATTCTTTTATTTTAAATTCTTTTCTATCAAATATATAAAGTATAATGTCATAACACTCATATTACATTGAAAACGTTAAAAACTAACGAAATCGAACAAAAAAAAAAAAAAATTTTAGCATAATAAAAAAATTATGGAATGACCCATATAAATTTTTTTTCTTTTATCTCAAAGCAGACTTCAGTCTCGATGATTTAATATAATAAAAGATTTTTTCCATGCATAATTGACGCTTTTAGATCGATTCTTACGTCTAAGTAAGAAAACCCCATGTATTTTAAACGGGAAACTTCACCCTCTTACAGGGGGTGGCTAGGATGAAAATAAAAATTCCTTATATAGCCAAAAAATTTTTTAAATTTTTTTTCAACGATATTAGGAAGCGGCACGATAAAAATTTTGCCATCACCCAAATAAGAAATTTTATATATGTAGGTATATTATGTTGATATTTTTTCTTTCAATTCATTTATACAAGTTCTCTGGTACCGTAATTTGAACTCAATTGAGAATATTTAATTAGAGTTTATTTTTCCATTTGATAACATAGTTATTACACTATTCTTTTTTATCATGGAGCGATCAGCCTGATTCACGTTGGTCTCATTGATAGAGTATTAAATTCTATAGCATATAATATTCTATAGTTTTGATCATTCACACCAAAAATAGTGAAATAATGCTTCAAAAAGGTAGTATTTAAAATTTTTTTGAAAAACAAAATTGTAAATGATCAAAACTATGAATATTATATGCTATAAAATTCAATACTCTATAAAATAAGACCAACGCGAACTTGAACGGTCGAAAATTAAAGCCTCCATGATCAAAATGGTGAATGAAGTGTATTAAACCCATGTAAATCATATGGAAAAAACAAATGACCCCTGAACCACCTCTAAATATTTTTCAATTGCTTTCAAATTTTTTCTGGGCATGATTTAGAGCTGTATAAACTTGTATGAAGATGGGTGAAGAAAAAAAAAAATATCGAAAAAAAAAAAAACACCCTAGTATATATATATATAGATAATAGTAATCACTGAATTACCAACATTCAAAATGGCCGACTTTTGAATATACAGATATACCAACTCCCCACGTTACCGATATACAAAATAGTTGATCTCAAAATGGCTGACATAGAGAGGGAATTTAATTGGAGCCTGGTGGGGGTTTAATTGGGCCGGAGTGGGGGTTTGATATCAAACTGTCCCAGGATCCGCCTTGCTCCACTACTAATGGGTAACTTCGGATATAACACTCTTGTGTTCCAAAAAATATCAAATATCAAATATCAAATATCAAATATCAAATATAATAATTATTATTATATATATATAATAATAATTAATATTAACAATATTAACAATTAATATAATAATTAATAATTAATAATAATTAATAATATAATAATAATAATAATAATAATAATATAATATATTAATAATTAATATATTAATAATTAATATAATAATATAATAATATATTATTAATAATAATATAATATAATAATTAATATATAATAATAATAATATTAATAATTAATAATAATAATTAATAATAATTAATATAATATAATAATAATAATAATAATAATAATAATAATAATAATATTAATAATAATAATATTAATAATAATAATAATAATAATAATAATAATAATAATTATTCACAATATTAATAATAATAATAATATTAATATATTTATTTCAAGTTTATAATAATCTTATAATTATAATAATAACAAAATATAATTT